>NW_005356556.1:0-6112 GCF_000412655.1 Myotis brandtii
CCCACTTAGGCTATGATTTCCTTCAAGGCAGCCCCCAGCTCTGGGAAGGAATACTGGTAGCCAGTGGCCAGTGTCCGCCGTGGGATCACCTTCTGGCCCTCCAGCAGCATGATGGCGCGTTCTTGTCCAAAGACAGCTTGCACAATGGTGCTAGGGAGAGGGATGAAGGCCGGGCGGCCTAGGGCGGTGCCTAAAGCCTGTGCAAACTCAGCATTTGTAGTGGTAGAGGCTGGAGCCACTCCATTCAGGACGCCCTGCACGTGGCTTGCTTCAAGGGCATGGGCCAGGATTCCTGCCAGGTCCCCGATGTGAATCCAGGGGAAGAACTGTTGGCCAGAGCCGATGGGGCCCCCCAGGCCCAGGCGGAAGGGCAACAGCATGTGACCAATGGCACCGCCCCCACGGCCCAGCACAACCCCTAGAGTAGGCAAGAAGGATGGTACAGGGAGGCCCCTCAGCCTCCAGGCAGCCCACTGTTTCTCCCCATCTCCCTTTTCTCACTCTTTCCCCACGCTGGCTTAGCTCTGTTGTCGTCCAAGAGCGCGGCTCTCTGGGACTTCCCATCCTCCCATCTGCAAGTGGGCTCGAAGCAGTGGCATCCTCACTCAGGAAGCTCAGCTCCCCTTACCCCCCAACCCCCCAGCCCAGAGAAGACATTGCAACCCTGCCTGACACGCAGGCCCCTTGTTCTCACCAGAGCGTACCACCACCTGGCGTGTAGAATCTCCAGGAAGTCTGGCTGCAGCTTCCCACTTGGTTACGAGGTTGGAGAAAAAGTCAAAATCCCCTCCTGGACTGTCCTCATCATACTCAGCAGTCAGGCTGGGCTGGTAGTAAGCTGCCGGTAGAACAGCGCTTGTTTGCCCTGGCTGTCTTGGTCCTGCCTGGCCTTTTGCCATAAAGGTCCCCCCTTGGCCTTTGGATGTCCCCATGGGACAGAGCCGTAAGTATTTTTCCCTTGAGCTTCTTCATTAGCTGACCTGTTACTGCCTGGATTAACTTACATTTAGCTGCACGGCGAAGCTGAGAGGCTGCTAGAGTGTAGTGGTTAAGAATAAAGATGTGGGCGCCAGGCTGAGTTTTAACCTCAGCCCCACCATTTATCAACTCTGACTTCAGGCAAATTACATAACCTCTCTGTGCAGAATATCTGCATCTTTAAAATGGAATAATAGGCCCTAGCCAGTTTAGCTCATTGGACAGAGTGTTGGTCGGCCTGTGGACTAAAGGGTCCCAGGTTCAATTCGGCATATGCCCAGGTTGCGGGCTCAATCCCCAGTAGGGGGCGTGCAGGAGGCAGTGGATCAATTATTCTCTCATTGATGTTTCTATCTCTCCCTCTCTGAAATCAATAATATATTAAAAAAATAATAAAATGGAATAATAGTACCTACCCCATAGAGTTCTTTTGAGGATTAAATGCTGTAATATGTGTAAAACATTCAGTGGCTGGTGTATATGTTAACACTATTTGCAATTATTTTGGTCCCAAAGGTGAAATACAAGAATCAGAAATGCTGCTCCTAAAGATCTGTGTTGTGAGAAGCAAGGGACGTGGTACAACTCCACTCTCTTTCTGAGGGTCTATTTCTCGGCGAAAGTCCACAAAGGTCAGGAGAAACGTGCATGGAACAAGGGCCCAGGAAGAAGACCTCTGGGCATGGATGGCTAGAAGGGCCTGAGCTACCCCCTCACTGTGTACTCTCTTCCCCTGGCTAATGTAAGGGGTTGGTGATTTGGGGCATACCTACACCTGTGACTAGGATCCAGGCTTGGGGGGGTTGTGGGGCCTTGGTGATGGCTCTAGCCAGCAGGTCGGTGGTCTCCAAGCGGCTGCTGAGAACCTCTTTTTGGAAAGCTTCATTCCACCTGCAGGAGAAACACGGGAAATAAGCCACTGAATGCATACATGCACATCTCCCTTCCCCTCTCTTTCCCTGAGGCTCGTCCATGCCCATTTCTAAGTAAAACCCTGCACTGTGGCTTAGAGAAATTGTCCGTCTCTCCTATAGAGGGAAAAGGCATATCCCTTTGGGCATCCTGAGTTGTAAGTGAGGACTAAAGCCGACTGGCCGAGTGGGAAGAAGCGAGGGTAGGTTTGGGGAGTCGGGCGGGATGAGCGATCCGGGACCCGGCCTCTCCATTCATTCTTCACATCTCAGAGGGTCTGAGTCGTCCCTCTCCACCTCCTGCTCTGAAGGGCCGGTCTTAGGGCCCAGCACGGACTGACCTTCGCAGAGGGTTGAGGATGTTCTCTCCAGCCAGGTTGACTGCGGCATCGCAGCGGGGCAGCCCCGACGTGGCGAGCTCATCCTGTCAGAGAAAGCAAAGCGCACAGTGCCCGCCTCGCCCAGCGCCACCAAAGGGCCACCCCTCCTCCCCGCCCCCAGCCTCCCGAGGGCGGACATACCCACGTGATCCGACCCGGGCCGCGCTGTCGGGAGATGAGTGTCACTTCGTGACCTCTGGCTTTCAGCAGTTGGCTTAGGGCTGTCCCAATGAAGCCCGTCCCGCCACCTGATCAGAAAATACGAGGTGTTTGTTCTCCAGGGGGTGCCTTCCGTTCCCGCATGTGGCCCCCTCTTCTGGCGCCAGGCCATTTGCCCCCCGCCTCCTCCCCTCTTCCTCGGCCCCGTCTCCGCGATACACAGGTGACCCCGATCACAGGGGTTAGGGAGATTCGGCTTCTACGGTTAGGAGGCCAAGGCCAGGTTGCCGGGGCACGAGACAGTGCCCTCCCTCGGGGTCCACCTAGCTCCCCAACTCCGGCTCAATCTTCTTTCCATAAACCCGCCCCCCACGTTCCCTCTTTGCCCTCCCTCACCCACGAGCACCCGCATAGCAACCAGGACCTAACGCGCCTGCGCAACATCTAGAAGCTGGGGGGGGGGGAGAGGGAGGACACGCGCATGCGTCCTTTGGGAGGGGCGCTCCCAATGGGGAGTGGGCAGGTCGGGATCGAGACTGGGCGTGGCTCTGCCCCGTGACCCGGAAGAATTCCTAGCAAAGGCGGTACTACACGCAGTTCACTGCGAGGCGTGGCCCGGCCTGAGTGTGTGTGGTTGTGTGGGGCAGGCGTGGGCGGGGTGGGGGAGTCGAGGGAGGGGTTGGAAGGGTAGCGGCGGGGTTGGCCCTGGGGCCGGGAAAGAAGGGGAGGAGGCGGGAAGATGCGCTGGAGCTAAAACCCGAAGCTGCTCAAGCCCATAGCTTCTGGAGGTACAGTTTGGTGGGCCATTACTCCGAAAGAATCCACCCACGAGCTAAAACCCGAAGCTGCTCAAGCCCCTAGCTTCTGGAGGTACATTCAGTTTGGTGGGCCATTACTCCGAAAGAATCCACCCACTTTTACAGTGGATTTCTTTTTACGCGGCCTTTTATTTTTCCTTTGTTCCAGCCCCTTCCCATCGGCGTTTAAGCATCCTAAAGTTTCCCCCGTCTTTAAAGAGCCCTTCTGCAGCCCCCTTTGTCCTCTGCTAATGTCCTCCGTCTTCGCCTTCATTGCCAGACGTTCCCCATGAGCCGTGTCCGTTTTCTCCTTCCCACTTCACTGCCGTCTGGCTCTGACTCCATCGCCCATCGCCTCTCTCGCCAAGACTGCCAGTTTCTCATGTGTCACTAAAAGGAATGCCTGGTTTCCCAGTCATTTTTCTTGGTTTCCGTATCACTGGACACTCGCTGACTCCTCCCTCCCTTTGTGCAATGCTCATCTCTTGGTCTGCGTGAAAGTCACACTCTCCTCTGGGGTTGTCTCCTCGCTCTTTTCAGTCTCAGTTGCTTGTTTCGCCTCCTCTAAGGTTTTAAAATGTTGGTATTCCTCCAAGCTAGGTCCCAGGACCTTTCTCTTCCCACTGTGCACTTTCCCCCAAGCATCTACGTGGGTGAATTCAATTCCCAGTGTTTCAAAAACGTGCCAGATGTTCTATGCAAGTGAATCTCTCCTCTGAGTTCCTGTTTCCTATAAAAACTCCCCACGAGACATCTGTTCTTGATCGTCTGAAACCCTGTTGATTTCACTTACTAAATATTGCCCATCTATTTCTCTCTTTGCCACCACCACTCTCCTTCAAGTTATTATCTAAACCTTTGTCTAAATTTCTGCAATAGCTCCCTAATAGGTTTCCCTGCTTCTGCTTGTTTCTCCTTTCCAAACTAGTCCATACATTGCAAGCTGAATTATCGTTTAAGAACATGTGGGAGGAACACTAAGATGGCATATACATCCTAAAAAACAAAACAAAAAAACTTCAATTGCAAAGTTCCTGGATATGCTGAATAAAGTTTAACATGTCCCCATTTAAATAGATTGCTGAGCTAACTAGAAAATAAAGGAAATCCTCAGAGACCCAAAACAAAGTGTGCCTTGGTACTGAGGCTGCTTTGTGGTTGTCAGTTTCAGTAACTCAGAGGCTTGGGTGACAGGAGATGATGATTGGGAACAAAGCAAGATCAGGACTGAGACCCCTGCATAAAGTTCTTGGTGGGCTATGTCCTCAGGGAAAGAGTTAACTTAAAAAGCCCACTTAGTATAAAAGAACATGATCAGGAAACTTGTGTCTGTAGGCCTGGCTCTTGGGCAGGATTGGTTGTAGAAATATTAGTCTTTTCTCAGACTCATAGATAGTAGGCAGACTAGCTCTGGTGTTGGTGGTGGAGGTGTTGTGGGGGTGGGGGTGGGGGTATTGAGCAAAAGAGGAAAAAACAACTCATGGACATGGACAAGGGATAAATGGTAATGGAAAAAATTAAATTTAAAAAAATTAGTCTTTTTTGAGAAGTTGTAACTATTGTCCTGCCCTCATTCTGTTTTGGAGTTTGACCTCATTAGTACCTGCTTGGTCTAGGAAGCCCTAAGCCAAGAATAGGTTTCACAGGTTCTTAATAGATAAAATCCTGCCAAGCATGAGCACACAATACAAAATTACAAAACAAAGGGAAAGAAACCACTCTGAGGAAGAGTCAGCAGAAACAACACACAGCGGAGTTAGACTAAAAAGGATTTCAGGTATTAGAATATCTAAAATGTTTGAAGGAGGAGACATTAAAAACATGCAAAAGAGACAAGATGCTATAAAAAAATTCCCAGCAGAATTGATAAAGAACCAATTTAAATTCCTAAAAAATTAAAAACATAATGATTGAAATGTAAAAAACCATTGAATGAGTTTAAGCAGCAGGAAATAGATTTATCATTGGTTAAGGGAAAATAAATAAGGTATGAAAAAATTACACATAATGCAGCATAGAGAGACAAAGAGGTAGAAAATATGAAAAAAGTAAGATACAAGATAAAGTGAGAAATTCTGACTTTTTTTTTTTTTTTTGGCATTCCAGAAGAGAGGAGACAGAGAAAGGGATAGAGAAAATCTTTGAAGTGAAATAGCTGGTTAAATACCCAAAGTAATGAAAAATATGAATACTCAGATTCAGTAAACAAATCTCTAGCTGGATAAATAAAAAAATTCATGCCTAGTCGTCCTTAATAATAAAAGCATAATATGCTAATTAGACTGGATGTCCTTATGGTCGTCCTTCCATCCTTCCAAATGAAGCCGGTGCTGTGAAGGAAGCCCAGGTCCTGGGTGCCTGCCAGCAGAGGGAGGGAAGCCCAGGTCCCGGGTGCCAGAGGGAAGCCGGTGCTGGCACCCAGGGGAAGGAAGGCCTACTCTTGCATGAATTTCGTGCATCGGGCCTCTAGTCTATCCTATGTAATAATGAGGGAATACGCAAATTGACCATCACTCTACCACAAAGATGGCGCCCACAGTGGAGGGGGGGGTTTCCATAACACAAGATGGCTGGTCTATCCTATATAATAAAGAGGGAAAATGCAAATTGACCATCACTCTACCACAAAAATGGTGCCCACAGTGGAGGGGGGGCGGTTTCCATAACACAAGATGGCTGAACCCACAACGCAGGCCGAGTTCCCGTAACGAGCCTTAACGAGCAATCAGCAGGGACCTGAGGCTGTGCTCCCCCTAACCCCTGCCCCCCCCACCATGGGTTTGACAGGGGACCTCAGGCCGTGCCCCCTGCCCAGTGGGGCTTGACGGGGGACCTCAAGGTGCGCCCCCTACCCCAGTGCTGGGCCAGGGGACCTCAGGCTGTGCCC
>NW_005356556.1:6592-7777 GCF_000412655.1 Myotis brandtii
TTTTTTTTTTTTTTTTGGCATTCCAGAAGAGAGGAGACAGAGAAAGGGATAGAGAAAATCTTTGAAGAGATAATAGCTGATTAAATACCCAAAGTAATGAAAAATATGAATACTCAGATTCAGTAAACAAAATAAATCTCTAGCTGGATAAATAAAAAAATTCATGCCTAGTCGTCCTTAATAATAAAAGCATAATATGCTAATTAGACTGGATGTCCTTATGGTCGTCCTTCCATCCTTCCAAATGAAGCCGGTGCTGTGAAGGAAGCCCAGGTCCTGGGTGCCTGCCAGCAGAGGGAGGGAAGCCCAGGTCCCGGGTGCCAGAGGGAAGCCGGTGCTGGCGCCCAGGGGAAGGAAGGCCTACTCTTGCATGAATTTCGTGCATCGGGCCTCTAGTCTATCCTATGTAATAATGAGGGAATACGCAAATTGACCATCACTCTACCACAAAGATGGCGCCCACAGTGGAGGGGGGGGTTTCCATAACACAAGATGGCTGCACCCACAACGCAGGCCGAGTTCCCATAACGAGCCTTAACGAGCAATCAGCAGGGACCTGAGGCTGTGCTCCCCCTAACCCCTGCCCCCCCACCATGGATTTGACAGGGGACCTCAGGCAGTGCCCCCTGCCCAGTGGGGCTTGACAGGGAACCTCAAGGTGCGCCCCCCTGCCCCAGTGCTGGGCCAGGGGACCTCAGGCTGGCTTGATGGGGGACCTCAGGCTGCGTCCCCTGCCTGCGGGGCTTGATGGAGGACCGTAAGACGTGCCCCTGCCCCGGCCTGGGCCAGGGGACCTGAGGCCATGACCCCCGCCTGGTGGGGCTTAACGGGGACCTCAAGGCATCCCCCTGCCCTGGTGCCAGGCCGGGGCACCTGAGGGTGGGCCAGGGGACCTGACGCTGTGACCCCACCCGGCGGGGCTTGACAAGGGTGGAACCGTCCGGGTCTGGATCTAGCCCAATGTGGGGGTGATGGCCGGGTCTGGGTCTCACGCGATTTTGAGGTGCACGTGGGTGGGCAGGGACTTGACTCAAGGTCCCATGATGCGCCCCAGACTCTGACAGGAGGAAGATTTTCATATACATTTTACTAATTTTCTTTCATCTCTGACACTTCTATTATAGAGAAAGGGCAAATAGCAATATTAAAATATTTCCTCTAATTAATCCCCTTTTAATGTGCACG
>NW_005356556.1:8083-10216 GCF_000412655.1 Myotis brandtii
AGGTATGAAAAAATTACACATAATGCAGCATAGAGAGACAAAGAGGTAGAAAATATGAAAAAAGTAAGATACAAGATAAAGTGAGAAATTCTGACTTTTTTTTTTTTTTTTGGCATTCCAGAAGAGAGGAGACAGAGAAAGGGATAGAGAAAATCTTTGAAGTGAAATAGCTGGTTAAATACCCAAAGTAATGAAAAATATGAATACTCAGATTCAGTAAACAAATCTCTAGCTGGATAAATAAAAAAATTCATGCCTAGTCGTCCTTAATAATAAAAGCATAATATGCTAATTAGACTGGATGTCCTTATGGTCGTCCTTCCATCCTTCCAAATGAAGCCGGTGCTGTGAAGGAAGCCCAGGTCCTGGGTGCCTGCCAGCAGAGGGAGGGAAGCCCAGGTCCCGGGTGCCAGAGGGAAGCCGGTGCTGGCACCCAGGGGAAGGAAGGCCTACTCTTGCATGAATTTCGTGCATCGGGCCTCTAGTCTATCCTATGTAATAATGAGGGAATACGCAAATTGACCATCACTCTACCACAAAGATGGCGCCCACAGTGGAGGGGGGGGTTTCCATAACACAAGATGGCTGCACCCACAACGCAGGCCGAGTTCCCATAACGAGCCTTAACGAGCAATCAGCAGGGACCTGAGGCTGTGCTCCCCCTAACCCCTGCCCCCCCACCATGGATTTGACAGGGGACCTCAGGCAGTGCCCCCTGCCCAGTGGGGCTTGACAGGGAACCTCAAGGTGCGCCCCCCTGCCCCAGTGCTGGGCCAGGGGACCTCAGGCTGCGCCCCCCACCCTGGCGCTGGGCCAGGGGACCTGACGCTGTGACCCCACCCGGCGGGGCTTGACAAGGGTGGAACCGTCCGGGTCTGGATCTAGCCCAATGGGGTTGGGGCCGGCCGGGTCTGGGTCTCATGCAATTTTGAGGCACACGTGGGTGGGCAGGGACTTGACTCTGGGTCCCGTGGTGTGCCCCAGACTCTGACAGGAGGAAGATTAGTACATTTTACTAATTTTCTTTCATCTCTGACACTTCTATTATAGAGAAAGGGCAAATAGCAATATTAAAATATTTCCTCTAATTCCCTTTTAATGTGCACGAATTTCGTGCATCAGGCCACTAGTATATATATAAAAGGCTAATATGCTAAGTGTCCCTCTGCCGGTCTGACCAGTTGCTATAATGCACACTGACCACCAGGGGACGGATGCTCAATGCAGGAGCTGCCATGATGCGCACTGGCCATTTACAGAGGAATGGCAGCGCGGACCTGGTGCCAACAAAGGAACACTTGGCTTCCTGCAAGTGGGACACAGGCTCTGCCACCACCCTGGAGCGACAGCCCACAAAATCACAGCCAACACTGCCATGGTGCAAAATGTGACCCCCAGCCCAGCCCAGAAAAGATCACTGTGGGTGCTGGGTAATGATGTCACATAGCAACGCCCAGCTTCCTCTCCCTAGCGACAGTCCATCCTAATATATAAAAACCCAGGTTCCGTAATGACTGAAGGCTCAACCGACCAGAAGTCAGCCACGGCAACCCAGCACTGACTGCTGAGGGGGCTGCGGATCAGGCCTGGAGTGAGGCCCAAAGAGAGAGGCAGGGTCTGATCCGCAGACTCTGTGGCAGCTGTTGATTAGCCGTTGCCTCTCTCTTTCTCTCCGGGCTTCGCCAGCAGTAGTGCCTCTGTTTATCTCCGGGCCTCTGCGGGGGCTGCTGATCAGCCCCAGAGATAGGCCCTGAGATGCTGACTGGCATAGAAACTGACCAATCAAAACCAAATCTGGGTGAAGTGCGAGGAGCCAATGGCTGCCTAGGAGGTGGAGCTTTTGATGCTGACTGGCATAGAAACTGACCAATCAAAACCAAATCTGGGTGAAGTGCGAGGAGCCAATGGCTGCCTAGGAGGTGGAGCTTTTGATGCTGACTGGCACAGAAACCAACCAGTCAGAACCAAATCTGGGTGAACTGTGAAGGCTGAACCTAAGGTGGGGGCTGAGGAGGGGTTTTAAGGGCAACAGCTGTTTGGTGTAAGGTGTAGGAAAGTGGTTCAATTTTTTAATGACTGGTTTGGCAGTATAGTGCATATGGCTGGCTATCAGTCCAGATATAGGGATTATGT
>NW_005356556.1:10466-13444 GCF_000412655.1 Myotis brandtii
GGTTAGGGGCAATCAGGCAGGCAGGCAGGTGAGCGGTTAGGAGCCAGAGGTCCCAGATTGCGAGAGGGATGTCCCTGTGGGATCGGGCCTAAACCGGCAGTCGGACATCTCCCAAGGGGTCCCTGATTGGAGAGGGTGCAGGCTGGGCTGAGGGAACCCCCTCCCCCCGTGCACGAATTTTGTGCACTGGCCACTAGTGTGTGTGTGTGTATGTAATATATATATATATATAGCTAATATGCTAAGTGTCCTTCCGGGTAATGATGCCACATAGCAACATCCAGCTTCCTCTTCCTAGTGACGACTAGCCTCCTTGCAGTTTCTTCAGCCCAGGAACACGACTTGCTTTATAGCCAGGTGGAAACATTTAACACTTTAATCAAATGTCTGTGAAGTGTTTTTCCGTGCCTCATCTCATTTGATCTTCACAGAAATCCTGGAGTAGGTAGATAGGAGACTCGGAATCCTATTTCCTTTTCATTAGCTGGAAAACAAGATTTAGAAAGCTTAGAAACTTGACTCAGCTGAAAAGAAGTAAGAAATGGTGGACCTTGAAAAATGATTTCAGGTTTTCTCACTGCACAGAATATAGTCAAACATTGCTGCAGTTAAATATTTTACCCTTTGTTCTTCCTGAGTGATCTACAATAATAATCTGCTTCCTGTTGATATTTACTGCTGTGTTGCTGACAAGAGAAGTTGGGGTGCTTCACTGGGCTGGAAAAAATTTAGCTAAATCAGAAAGCAGGTCTAATTAATCAAGTTTATTTTATACTAGTATATATAAAAGGCTAAGTTAATTCATGCATGCACGATACATAAAAAGCTCTCACTGGCGCCAATCGCACGTATGTATTTCCATCTGTCATTGTTGATCATGAATTTGGTTGACACTTCTATTATAGAGAAAGGGCAAATAGCAATATTAAAATATTTCTTCTAATTAATTTTCTTTCAATATGCATGAATTTGTGCATCAGGCCACTAGTTTCCTAATAAAAAAATATATAGTAGATTTAAAATTTATAGTTGTATCTCAGACATGCATAAATATAACTTTATTTTTTATAATTGAACATAAAGTACTCATGAACATTTCTCCTTAGTAGTGGAATAAACTTAAATTCACCCAACCCAAGTAACATTATAATTTCTAGTTTAAAAATTCTCAGTTAACTCAGTTTCTCTGAGTATATTCTTAGTCTTTTAGAGTGCTATATCCTTCTTCCCCTTTCCTTTTCTGAGCTAGTTACCTGGGTGTAGGAGGCCCTGTGGTCCAGGCACTGTGGTCTAGTCCTCAATGCCTTCTCAGAAGAATCTCATCTCATTGGGCCTTTATATGTTGCCTGCTGACATCTAAGGCACAGCTGGTTAGGTCAGGTGTTTGGGCATGTTTTGATACCAATACCCATACTTCTGGGTATCATACCTTCTGCTTTTGATGCTCATGTTCCTTGCCTTGATCTCAGCATTCCAGAGTTTTTCCTAGAGCACCGAGGAACACTTGGCTTGTCTTCTGGTTAATAGCATGGAATGTATGGGCCTTGGTTAGTCTCCCATCAGGCTCATCTCTTGAGTAACTGCCACAGGCATGAGGGCCCAGGCACTTTGCTGCAGTCTGACACTATTAGTTATATATTGCTGCTAACAAATCTAGAAGCAGCTTAGCTAGGTAGTTATGACTCATGGTTTCTCATGAGGTTATGATCAAGATAGCAGTTAGAGCTTCAATGATCTGAAGACTTGGAAGATTCTTTTCTAAGACAGCTCACTCAAATGGCTGTTGTCAGTGGGTCATGTTTCTTGCTGGTTGTTGGTAGAAAATCTCAATTTCTTGCCACATGGACCTCTTCATAGGGCTGCTTGATGTCCTTACGACATGGCAGCTGGCTTCCCTGGAGTGAGTGATCTAAGAAAGTAAGAATGAGGAGGAAGCCTCAATGCCCTTAATAGCCAACCTAGTCTTAGAAGTTACATACAGTCATGCTGGGGCTGACCTGCAGACCCTGAGCAACGGATGAATAGATTACTCACACACATGTTTCTGTGAAAGAGAGGCTAAGGGGCTGTTTCGCTTTAGGAACAAAGCAGCCTTGATTGCCTGCCTCAGTAGGCTTTTATTGTAACAACAGCTTGAACTATAATTAACCTCTAGATACAATCAGCAGGGTAAGTATCCTTGAGAAAGCACATGCTTCTACAAGGTTGGGTTTGAAGACTAAACATAGAGATTCCAGTAAAACACCTGGGGGCTCGGACTTGTTTGGGAATGTCAAGGTAGGGGCTGCCGCCTTCAGCTAGGTCCCCCCAGAGGCCCCTGAACTTTTGGAGAATTCTCCTTACAGACTTTTCAACCAAGCCCAGTGCTTCCCCACACAGTCACCATTACTATACTCTGTTAGAAGTGAGTCACTAAATCCATCAGGAGGGGAATTTGGCTCTAACTCAAATTTTTTTTTTTATTCCTCACCTGATGATATTTTTTCCTTTGATTTCTAGAGACAGTGGAAGGGAGGGATATAGGAAGAGAGGGGAGAGAGAGAGAGAGGAAGAGAAAGAGAAAGAGAGAGAGGAAAACACCTCATGAGAGAGACACAGCAGCTGGTTGCCTCCTGTAGTAGGGGCGGAGCTGGGGAACTTGCAACGGAGGTATGTGCCCTTGCCTGGAAATTGAACCTGGGACCCAGTGGTCCACAGGTTGATGCTCTAACCACTGAGCAATTGGCCAAGACAGGCTCTAACTTTTGAAGAGAGGAGTGTCAAATAAAAAACACCACAAACTCTGTGGTGGCAATTAGGGCTTCTCTGAGAGGCTTATAGTCTCTAGGCCAGGGGTGGGCAACCCCTGGCATGGGTGCCAAACATGGCACGCCAGTAACTTTTGCTGGCACGCGAAACCCTCTCTCTCTCTTTTTTAAAAAATATATTTTTATTGATTTTTTTTTACAGAGAGGAAGGGAGAGGGATAGAGAGAAACA
>NW_005356556.1:13880-16127 GCF_000412655.1 Myotis brandtii
CGAAACCCTCTCTTATAATCTTCCATTTACAATTTTTTTCTTAATATCGACTTTTTTATTTTTCAGATAAATTCAGTGTAGGTGCATCTTAGATAAATAAATAATTTTACATAACATGTATACATTAAAAAATAAATGTATTTTTCATCATCATATACTGTGTTTTTGTCGCTCGAATGAACTTTATTATTTCTTCAAGGTTCTTCACATACGTACACGTTAAGAGATATCAAGTAGGCGTAACATGTTCTCAAACATTTAGGGTTGGCACACAGAAGAATTTTGAGTCAGAGATTTTGCTGGTTTTGGCACGCACTCACAAAAAGGTTGCCCACCCCTGCTCTAGTGTCTAGGAGATCCGTCTGCCACAAGAACTACAATTCCCAGCATTCCTCGTGCTCCCTGTGCTCTGGGCTTCTGCTTCGGGTCCTGGGCCTGCCATCAGAACTACTATTCCCAGAATTCCTGGTGCTCCCTGCTCTGGGAGTGACGGAGGGAGCCACGTCCCCCCAAGCTGCTGGCTCTCCCATTTCTCTTCACCCAGCGCCTGTGTATGCAAATTAACCCACCAGCTTTGTCAGGTTAATTTGCATAGTCACTCCTGATTGGCTGGTGAGTATAGCGAAGGGACAGTCAATTTACATGTTTCTCTTTTATTATATAGGATTGTTATCTTTCTCCTCTAGCACCTTCCTACTCCCAGATTCCCACTCCCCACTCCACCCCTTGGTAAGCACATCTGTTGATTTGAGTTGCTGCCCTATTAGGTTGCAAAGATATGACATGCAGAACAGCAGTGGCAATTGAGGCTATAGTTGGTGAAACTTATGGTAGTCCATTGTTATCTGCCTTGGTAGATCTTGCTTTCCAGGGCACCATCCCCTGCATGCTTTACATCTTTGAGGGTGCCACTAAACTAAGCCATTTCACCTACGATGTTACATTGTTCCTGAGTTTCCACTTTGGCTAGAAGTAGGGAGGCAGCTACACAGGTTTTCCTACCAAAATGAACCTTACTTCATAAATCAGAGACTCATATGAGAGTCTTTCAGCATCTAAATACTGTATGTACATTCCAAGTATGCACTTAAGAGTCAAGGAATTGACCACAGGCTGAGCATCAAGGACCCAAATGACCCACTCTTGGATGGATATAGGTGAGAACTCCATTTATCAGTTGGCATCTGCTAAGTCCTAACTCTAACAGATGGGCCATGATTGCGTTTTGGATCCTCAAGCATTAGTATCAACTTAGATCCTGTACACAAGAGCCCTCAAAGGTGCTGGATATTTTGTAGGTCCCTTTGGAAAAGGGCTAGAAAAATATTTCCTGAAGGTCAGATCAAGTGTCATGGGAGGCCCTAATGTGAGCAGTTCTCTCAGATGCAAACAGGCAGTGAAAGACTAGAGAATTTGTTTATAAAATGCTGAACAAAGAAGGAAAGACACAAGGCAGAAGAGATGTTCTCTGAAGCTGTAAGCTGAACTTTGATTAGTGTCACCTCACATTCCCTGGCATGGGAGTGTGTTCCCTCTGTGTGATGGAATGGTGGGAGTGAGTTGTTACTGAGTGATCAAAAAATATTGCCCTGGCTCCTACAATAGCTCTAGACCCCCCATGATCACCTAGGACAGTGGTTCTCAACATCCTGGCCCTTTAAATACAATTCCTCATGTTGTGACCCAAACATAAAATTATTTTCGTTGCTACTTCATAACTGTAATGTTGCTACTGTTATTAATCGTAATGTAAATATCTGATATGCAGGATGGTCTTAGGCGACCCCTGTGAAAGGGTCGTTCTACCGCCAAAGGGGTTGCGACCCACAGGTTGAGAACCGCTGACCTAGGACCAGATGTCTCCCTCTTGAGGGGTTTGCCTTAAAAAAGTAGCCCTTCATGCCTCCCATGTAGAAGTAAATCCCAACAGTAGCCTTTCTGGGCCTGTTACCACTCCTGCAACAAAAGCTACTTTAGTACAGGCTTAAGAATCTAAGCCTCAGTGATGTGACTTTTTCCTTTGTATTCTGTCCTTGAAGAGGAAGAGTTGAGGAGCCTGCTGTGTATAGAATGACATGTGGCTTTAGAACTTTCAACCAAAGATATAGGAGAGAGAAGAGGCCAAAGGACTCTATGGAAGGTTCTTTGAAGGACTGGGCATAGGTCGGAAAAGGCCCTGCCCCTCCAGATCCACTCTTCATCCTGCTCTGTGGCCCACCTTCTGGGCTGCTTCAACCCCCCCCCCCC
>NW_005356556.1:16287-28361 GCF_000412655.1 Myotis brandtii
GGGGAGGGGAGGGAGGCAGGAAAAGAGTGGGATGGTGGAATTTATTCACATACTCTCTGTGCCAGACCACTGCCTGGCTGTGGGTCCTTCCTCTACCATGGCCCACAGCTCTTGTCCTGCAGCTAGAGCTAGTAGAGGCAGAACCCCTTTTCTGGGTTCTAGTAACCACTCCTTCTCCAGGCCGTTTCATGCCCGAGAGACTATGGTGGCTTCTCACTCTTGCATCACTATTCCCTATTGGTTTCCTGTAACTCTGCCCCCTTTGCAAACAGATCCTCCACTGAACTTGTCTTCTATGTAATTATGCCATCGGTCACTGCTGGGACCTGACAGACAGACTCTTTGAGGATAAAAGCCTAAAACACAGGTTGATATGATTGCTTCAGAGTCCAGAAGTGGGGCAATGGAAAACTTAGTTGGTCGTGATGCACTTTTCAGGCCCAGCAGGCCCAGCAAAGATAAGCTCAATGTGGGAGTTGAAAATCAGAGAAGATTTTAATCAGGAAAAGCATAATGACAATTAACAAAGATCTTAGCTTCCTGACTACCCGTGCCCATTGATGCAACTATTGATGAGGAAACCAACCCAAAGTAATGCAGCCAACTCCTCTTCCAGGAGCCATGATGTCTGATAGCCCTAAGGCCATGTTGCAAAACCAAAACCAAAAAACTTCAAACACTTCAACTATCCAAATAAGTTGAAAGTACTGAAAGGTTGAGTAAGGACAGAAGCCTTTCATCATTTAATAAAAAACATGAACTCAGTAAATAGTGGTCTTAACCACAAATCACATAATCTGGGCAGAGATCTGTCAGCTTCTACTTAATCTCTCTCTGGCATGGGGCACTGATGTGGGGCGTGCAGTCATGAGATATTTTACAGTGAGAAGAGGATATGTCCAGGGTCTTCCCAGGAAAAACAAGCCCCCATACTGACAGAGATCCCTTCCCTTTTGTTACATGCACAGCACTGCGTCTTGGCATGCAGTCAGTACTCAGACAATGTGTTTTGACTTGAGCAGTGTTAGCTTCTTTCTCTTTCCCTTAGCTTAGGCTGAATCAGGGCATTGGGCCCTGGGTGGCAGGCCAAGGCAGTGTCTAATTTGGGGTTCCCTTACAGTTGCTACTGTGAGTGGTTCCCTCAGCTCTGAGTCTAGGGTCATGGGTCTCTCCTGTACTTTCTGTCCTGGGGTTCCGGCTTCTCTGTGCTCTGGTTTCATAGGTTTCTGGGAAGGTCTTTCTGGTTTATAAGCTCTCCATTTTTTTTTTCTATGCATACATAAAACATACATTTACAAAACTGAGATTCTGCTATAGAGAGATTTTTATATTGCTTTAAAAAAGCATTACAGGATGGTGGCATAAGTAAACGCCACTACTTGCCATCTCTCACAACCACATCAAAATTACAACTAAAATACACAACAACCATCATTCAGAACTGCCTGAAATCTGGGTAAGTGGAAGTGCTACAACTAGAGATGTAAAGAAGAAAGCACATAGAAACTGGTAGAAGGGGCCAAGACACGGAACAGGCTGGTCTGACACCCAAGTGTTTTTAACTAGGAGGAATATCCCAGCAGTGGAGGTGCCCCGTGAGGAGCAAGTAGTCCCAGCCCCGCACCAGACCCTCAGCCAAAGGTTCCAGAGCTGGGAAGAGAAGTCGCCGTAACCAGTGGGGATTGTGGCTGAGTAACACAGAGGTTGCTGGAGACCCAGGCAGTTCCTCTTAAAGGCTGGGCACAAGGACTTACTTGGACTCTATCCCTCTAGGCTCCAGTGCATTTGGGAAGGAACTGAATTGTTTGATATCAGGGAAAGAGCTCAGGGTGGCTTTCTCCAAGACTGGGGTGCTCGCAGGCATCATTATTTCTGTGCTGGAATATCCCCCTTTGCAGAACTGACTGGCAGCCATATCTCAGTTTCCATCAGCTTGGCTCACAATGTTCACTCCACCTTGGTGATTCTTTGAGACCCGCCCCATGCAATTTTAAGCCCCAGCCATGCTGTTTGCAATGGCTTTTCCATATGAATGGCCTCTCCTGGCTCAGGCTTCATACTTTCCTAAAACCTCTTAAACAAGTAGCAACTGGCTTCAGTGTGCCCCATACCTATCAATAAGAGGCCCAAGACCCGGCACTAGCACCAGCCTGCATTGCTTCACAGCTTGGTCTCACTTCCAAGCTCAATACAAGCAGCAGCCATCTGCAGATCCTGGGCACTTCCAAGCTCAATACAAGCAGCAGCCATCTGCAGATTACTCAGTAGCTCCTGCCTGGGGACCCCAGGCAGTAGCTGACTTTGCATCTCCTGGGTGCCTCAGAGCCAGTACACCTGGTGGACAGCTTCAGACCATACCAGATTACAACTCTTCACATCCATAAGTGACACATTCAAGGGGCAGACTCAGTGAGCACCAAAGCCCCACTAAAGAAGATCATTCTCCATTGGGGTGTCTCCTGCACAGCAGCTCTTCCACTGTAGTTGGAGTTCCACTGTAGGTCCTCATAGCCAATTGGCCTAGACATAAAATCCTTCCAGTGACACCAACAGCATCAAGGTTCAACTACAATACGACTGCACACAGCCCACACAGGGGCGCACCTAGAGTGCCCATTTCAGGTGACTGGGGAAGCTAAGCCACTGGGCCTTATAGGACACCTACTACACAAGGCCACTCTACCAATTCCAGGAGACATAGCAGCTCTACCTAATACACAGAAACAAACACAGGGAAGCAGCCAGAATGCAGAGACAAAGAAACATGTCACAAATGAAAGAACAGAGGAAATATCAAGAAAAAAAGTGAAGTGAAATGGAAACAAGCAAACTACTAGATACAGAATTTAAAACAATGGTTATAAGGTTGCTCAAGGATTTTTTAAAATATATTTTTTTTGATTTCAGAGAGGAAGGGAGAGGGAGAGAGAGAGACAGAAACATCAATGATGAGAGAGAATCATTGATCAGCTGCCTTCTGCACCCCGCCCCCGACTAGGGACCGAATCTGCAACCCAGGCATGTGCCCTTGACCAAAATCAAACCCAGGACCCTTCAGTCCACAGGCGATGCTCTACTCACTGAGCCAAACCGGTGAGGGCTCAAGGATCTTAATGAGAGCTTCAAAGGACTAAAAAAGAGCCTCAAGGGACTTAGGGAGACTTTCAAGGATCTTAGGGAGTCTTTCTTTCTTTCTTTCTTGGATTTTTTTCTCTCTTCATCAATTAAGGTATTACATATGTGTCCTTACTGCCCCATTGCCCCCCCCCATCCCCTACTCATGCCCTCACCCCCATGATGTCTGTGTCCATGGGTTAGGCTTATAAGGATCTTAGGGAGACTTTCAAAGACATGAAAAAGGACTAGTCAGAAATTAAGCATACACTAACTGAAATAAAGAATAACTTAGCCCTAGGCGGTTCGGCTCAGTGAATAGAGTGTTGGCCTGAGGACTGAAGTATCTCAGGTTCTATTCCAGTCAAGGTCATGTACCTCAGTTGCAGGCTCCTCCTTGGCCTGGTCCCTTGTCGAAGCTCATGCAGGAGGCAACCAATAGATGTGTTTCTCTCACATTGATATTTCTCTCTGTCTTTTTCTCTCTCTTTCACTCTCTCTAAAAATCAATGGAAAAATATCTTCAGGTGAGGATAAAAAAAAGAATAATTTACAGGGATTCAACAGTAGAGTAGAGGATTCCAAGAATCAAATCAATGATTTGGAGTATGAGGAAGCAAACACACCCAATCAGAAGAGCAAAAAGATAAAAAGACTAGCCCTAGCCAGTTTGGCTCAGTGGATAGAGTGTTGGCCTGAGGAATGAAGGGTCCCAGGTTTGATTCTGGTCAAGGGTACATACCCAGGTTGTGGGCTCCATCTCCAGTAGGGGGCATGCAGGAGGCAGCTGATCTCTCTTATCATTGATGTTTCTATCTCTCTCTCCCTTTCTCTTCCTCTCTCAAATAAAAGAAAATATATTTAAAAAGATAAAAGAATACAAAAATATGAAGATAGTGTAAGGAGTCTCTGGGACCACTTCAAGCCTACCAACATTTGCATAATGGGAGTGCCAGAGGTGAAGAGAGAGAGCAAGATATTGAAAACCTATTTGAAGAAATGGCAGAAAACTTCCCCTACCTTGTGACAGAAATAGACTTACAAGTCCAGGAAGCACAGAGAGTCCTAAACAAGATGAACCCAAAGAGGCCCACACCAAGACACATCATAATTAAAATGCCAAGAGAGAATCTTAAAAGAAGCAAGAGAAAAGCAGTGCTACCTACAAGGGAGTGCCCATATGATTGTCAGCTGATTTCTCAATAGAAACTTTGTAGGTATTCAACGTGATGAATAGCAAGGACCTACAACCAAGATTACCCAGAAAAGCTCTCATTTAGAATTCTTCAGATAAAGAACTTCACAGACAAGAAAAAGCTAAAGGAGTTCACCACCAAACCAGTATTACATGAAATGTTGAAGGGTCTTATTGAAGAAGAAGAAGAAGAAGAAGAAGAAATATGAACAATATAATGGCAATAAATACATATCTATCAACAATTAAATCTAAAAATCAAAATAAATGAACAAGGAATCTAATGAACAAAATAAACTGATGAATAAAATAGAATCAGAGGCATGGAAACATGGAACAGACTGACGAATCTCAGAGGGAAGGGGAAGGGTGAGGAAGAGATTAACTAAAGATCTTATATGCATACTAGAGGCCCGGTGCATGAATTCCTCTTTGAAATCAATAAAATATATTTAAAAAATGCTGAGGTTAAATTCTTTATTCACGACTCTTTGTGTATATCTCTGATTATTTCTTAAAGATGAATTTCTAAAAAGAGTTCACTTCATGGAAGGGATTCACCATACCCTCAGTGAGGACTGCTATCAGCTGCAGGATCCTGTGTGTTTGTCCCTGTCCTGCCCTGTTTTCTCTCCTCCAGCCAGTCCATCAGCTGTCAAGAGTTTGTGCTGTGCAGGCTCTAGGCTTTTGACTTCCTGCTGGTTTGGGTGTAGCCCTTTGTGGCAGGGTGTTGCTTGTGCAGAACTTGTGATACTGTCCCTTTTCTTATCAGCTCCAGGAATCTGTTTTGAAGCAATGAGTGAGAAGTAATCTACATCTCAGATAAAGCTCCACAGATGGTAGATCTTTTCTTATTGAAGTGGAGCCTATATAGTACTAACTGCCTTTTCTACACAATGTATCTAAACCAGTGGTTCTCAACTGAGGGTTATTCCTGTCCCATCCCCCCCCTACCCCCCTAAGGGACATCTAACAATGCCTGAAGACATTTTTGGTTGTCACAACTTGGCGGTGGAGGGGGTTGCTATTGGCATTAAGTGGGGAGAGGTCAGGGATGTTGTAAACATCATACATCTTGCTTGCAATTCAAAATGTTCCTAGTGATTCTGAATATTACTAAAATAAATCTTGATATAAGGTTGATAATTAAGGCAAGGAAGGATCTGGTGTAATTTCTTGATTAAGTTGAAAATATGGATCCGGTCTCTCAGGTAATTCCTTTCTCTTCTTTCTTTCCCTATTTTTCTTCATTATTTTCTTTGTTTCTCTCTCACACACCTATATACCCACCTCTTTCAAAGCTTACAGGCTGCCTGGGCTGAGCATCAGGTTGCTGTGTGTAGGGAGAAGAGAGTAGTAGAAGGAGGAAGACACACACACATGTCTGGAACTTGAGTCTTTATTGAGGTTGATTGAGAGTTTAGTGACCTAGATGAATCTTCTTGAGGATTATGGGTGTGCCAGGACTTTAGCAGGAACCAGAGTATGTGGTACAGAGAATCTGCTCAGATTTGGTTCAAATTTCCTCTTGGGCTGGCCCAGACTCCAGGGTTAATTCTTCTTCAGGATCTTATTGATCCAGGGCCGGTAATGGGAGATCCGGGTGAAGACAGCAGGGGGCTTTGCAGTCTTCTTTCCATAGGAGACAATGCCATGAGCCACCCCAGCACATAGAAGAGGCCCCCCTGAGTCTCCCTGTGGGAGGAGGGAGGAGAGAGAGAGAGAGAGAGAGAGAGAGGAGAGAGGAGAGAGGAGAGAGGAGAGAGGAGAGAAAGCAGACGGTGAGTCAGGAAAGTCATCTACTCCTGCCCATGGTTCCAACTCTGAGTCACAGTCAGACCTAGGGTTAGACCAGCCGTGGGCAAACTACGGCCCGTGGGCCGGATCCGGCCCATTTGAAATGAATAAAACTAAAAAAAAAAAAGACCATACCCTTTTATGTAATGATGTTTACTTTGAATTTATATTAGTTCACACAAACTCTCCATCCATGCTTTTGTTCCGGCCCTCCGGTCCAGTTTAAGAACCCATTGTGGCCCTCGAGTCAAAAAGTTTGCCCACCCCTGGGTTAGACCCAGGAGCCCTGGATAGAGTTATGTATCTTGTTCTGATGCCCCTTCTTCTTTTCCTTCTTGTTATCTCATGTGTCCTGTTTAGCAGACTGAGAGGGATGGTTAGAGACTGCATAGGGCCATGGGAGAATGAATTCACAGAGGGACAATTCCAGATTCCTCAGCCCTTTGATCTCAAACCCTGTCATTTGTTGACAACCTTCTGACCCCATCTTATTTCAGGAGATATCTGGACCCTGAACAGTGATTTGTGGGGAAGAACCCTAATCTAAAGATTACCTTAAATGCAGATTTTGCCTTTTTGGGATTGCCCACGCATAGCTGGAGATTGTGGTCAAAAGTTCCGAAGTGTCTGCAGGCCTGGGGATCCATGAGTCTCAGCTTTACCTCTTGCAGAGTGTTGGAGCCTGATTTCTCCACTTCTGTCTTTCCCCAGCCAGCCACCCGGCACATTCTCCCAGGTGGGATGAAGTTGAACTGGGGTGGAAGGGGGAGTGTCCCCACAGCCAGGGTCAGGTTGGCTTTCTCATTCAACTGTGGAGGGAATGAGAGGCTGTCAGTGCTAGAGATTTGTTAGGGTGCAGTTGGAAGCAATCAGGGAGGGAGAGCGTACATTGCTTCACAATAGAGCCACATCCAGAGAGTTGAGTTGGGGGGAGGTGTAGTCCAGAGGCAGGCTGGGAAAACTTCAGGGCAATGGGGACCTGAAGGAGAAGCCTGAGAGAACAAGAAGTGAAGAAGGGGAAGAAAGATGTTGTCACCTTTAGTAACATGATGTCATGATGAGCAAGAATGTAATCAAATTTTGGATGAGGGAATTGTTTCATGACCTTAATCTTCTGCCATGTGTCTTCTTTCTTTGTTATGTTATGGGCTCCAAGGGTGACCATTATAGACCTGTTGTGAAGGAGAAGGAAGGTCAAGGAGAAGCAGTGGCGGTTTGGGGTTTCTCCTGAGATGTACCCTTTCCGAGATAAGCAGACTGGAGTCTCTCAGTAGGTCACAGGACTCTACCCACTCTCCTTTTCCTGAGTTACTCTGGCATTTGTGTCTGTGTGTGTGTGTGTGTGTGTGTGTGTGTGAGGGGGGGGGGCCCAGGTTTTAGTCAGGGAAGGCTTTTCTGAGGGAATAGAGACAATTTCCAAGACTCTCAGGATATGCTGGGGACTGAGCAAGCCATGGAGGACCCAGGGGGCAGGGTTAGCACTTCCTAGTTCAGGGAGTCCTATATGAGGGCCAGCCCTCAAGATCAAGAGATGTCAGAAAAAGAGGTGGGGTCTCAGGTGGACTCTGTTCCTGCCTCCTAAATGCATGGAAAGGATGCATTTAGGTCCCTGAGAACTAAGGGCCAGTGTTCCTGGAAAGAGCAGAGAGGAAGTGGCCCAGAGAACTGGGTGGAGCCCTGAGAAGTGAGTTGGGCATCTTATGTGTTGGGGTTGGGGAGAGGGGGAACTACTTTTAGAGGAGGAATGCTTGGATGGGGTCCCCTATTCCTTTGAAGGGGAGCTGAGTGTACAATGACAGAGGGTGAGGACATCCATTCAATTGTGAGAACAATTTCCTTAGCCCAATTCTTACCTCTCCTTAAAGTGACCCAGGCCCAAGAGCCCCTCCTTAGGCCCCCTATAGGGGTGTCCCTGGTTGCTAGCCTAGATGTTTATCTCTCATCTGGAGATAAACAGTACCCTGTTTCTTACCTTCCTTTACAGTGAGCAGCTGTCAGCACAAAGTTCCGTCTTATCAGAAAACCACCACAATGCGCCACTGAATTCTGGGGAGTGGTAATTTCCAGGTAGGCCATGTAGGGGCGGGAGTGAGGCTTGCATTCTGTGCCCCCGATTATCTCCCCTGGAACAGAGAACAGGCCTGAACACATTGGTACTCTCTCCAGAGAATGCACAAGCTGGGTTAAAGCTGAGAGAGGCTTCTCTTGAATTTCATCCTCACCCTGAATTCTGCCCATCTTCCCTCGCAGGTGTCTTTGATATCGGCTTTCCCCAGGCACAACCTTCTACATGAATTTTCATGCCTTCCTTCAGGCACAATAGCCAACCAGCCTCAGATGCATTTTTCACCTCAGATTTCCCCCACCCCCATTCTGCTCCAGCCTCAACCCTCTTCTGTCACCTTGCAGGACAAGCTCTCCAGGGTTCTGTCTTGACCTTCTCCACAGCCCATGAGCTGTGACACAAGAAGGTCAAATTATAAGGTAATGTGTAGCCCCAAAATTCAGAAGGTGAAGAGAACATAGGACTTTATCCACATGATCACACATGTTAGAGAAGATACCCCTTTTCCTCCCAATTGCTCTGAAATTTTCCCCAAATCAACGTGGGGTTCCTTGTTCCTGGGAACTACCATAGGCTGCAGAGAATCGGTGGGCACATCCCAAGTGGAAATGTCACTCTGGACTCTTGAAGAGGTATCCTGCCGCTCTCTTGTTTAAGAGTCGGCTATATTCAGACAAAATTTTGTTTTAGGAACTGATCCTGAAGCTTCTAGAGGGAAGGGCCTGAGACTCACTGGCTTCAGATGTGGAGCATAGGAGGAAGATCAGCAGGGGAAGAGGAAGATGACCCATCTTGTCAGAGAGGCTGCCCATGGCAGGTTCGGCTTCTGTTTTCCAGTCTTGGGCTTTATAACTCCCAGCAAGAGAGGAAAGGGCAGGGCTGGTAACCACAGGAACTGGTAGTCATGTTTTTTTCTCTCATTTTTGAGAGAAAAAAAGAGAGAGAATCCTAATGTGAGAATAGGAAAATCCAGCCCCGCAGAAGCAAACATCCGTCTACATCTATATCCCCATTGGCAGGACTCAACTTCTCTATTTCCCTTTGGTGGTAAAGCAGAAAAGGGCCTTAATTTATAATCAAGAAAGTCTCATTCTGGACCATAAGCCTGGGTAAATAAAATTGAAATAGTATTACCTGCTTCACAGGATTGTGATGAAATCCTAAATCCTGTTAGTTTCAATTCGATTCGATTCAATTTTGTTGCATTGCACTGCATTGCATTGCATTCTATTCCATTCTATTCCATGTTAAAAATGTGAGCAGCATCAACTTAAAGGATTATTTCCTGCAATTTGAAAAACGTTGATCTGGATCTCTTGCTTCCTCTGAATCAAATGTTCATTGGCAGAAGAGAGATCCAAGGAGAATAGATTGGAAAGGGAATATACCCTGTTTTAGGATTTCACACACATTATCACAAGAGCAAATGGGATTGGAAGTAGCATTTTTGAGAGCCTATGCACATCTAATATTGTCATAACTCTTTGACATATTTTCATCACAATCCTGTGAAGTAGGTATTACTATTTCAATTTTATGTATCCAGGCTTATGGTCCAGAACGAGACTTTCCTGATTATAAATTAAGGCCCTTTTCTGCTTTACCACCAGAGGGAAATAGAGAAGTTGAATCCTGCCAATGGGGATATAGATGTAGAAGGATGTTGGCTTCTGTGGGGCTGGATTTTCCTATTCTCACATTAGGAACCAAGCTGCTTTTGTTGAAAAAGAATATGTACACACAGGTGTTAGTATCTGAGATTTTCCCTCATATAACCTTGGGAAATACCATTACTGTCACTTTACAGATATAGAACTGAGACTCACACACAAACATGACCAAGATCACACAACTCATAACTATCATAACTGGGTTTCAAGTGCATATCTGTTGTTTCCCCAGAGTTGGAGAAGCAGGGAGTCCAGGGGTAACATGGTGGCATGTCATTTCTCTTGGAGATTTGTAAGGCATTTAGTTCAGAGCTGGGGAAGCACAGGGGGTGAATACCTCCTCAAATCATTCTATCATGCCCTAAGTCTCAGCTTGGGCTTGCAATTGGGTGATCCAATTCTTAGTATATATTGGCTGAGTCCTCTGTTGCCCTCAGCTCTGACCCTGTCTAGAATAGAACATTTACACATTTTTTCCTAATGTCGAAGGAGTCCCTGCACTAATTCTTTCACTTTCTAGAGTTGCCAGTTTAAAATACAGACTGCTCAGTGAAATGTGTTTAATAACAAATCATTTTAAGTAGTAGTTCCAATATTGAATGAGACATACTTATACTAAAACAAATGATCGATCTGAAATTCAAACTTAACTGGAATCCTGTATTTTTATTTGCTGCCATCTGCATTTTACCCTCAGCAGAGCAGAGGAGAATCTGGAGTTGGAGAAGTCCTGCCCTGTAGCCCTGCACCAGTTAGACCAAAAAGCAGAGGGGTAAACAAATGAAGGGCATCTGTTTTTCATTCATGTAATGAGAAGTTGAGAGATAGGGTGTCCAGGGAGAGTATGATAGCTTCACAGAATCATTAAGGTTCAGATTCACCAAGACTAAGTTTTGTTTCACCTGCACTGGCTGAGAACAAGTGAATGGGATAGGTTCAGAGTCAATCAGGTGACCACTTTCTGAAATGAGCACTGCACTTCTGTCCGTATTTCTTCCTTGCAATGTCATGTGTGTATTTCTGTATTTCAACATATTTCCTTTTTCTCCCTCCTCTTCTCTCCTTCTGCTGTTGTATATGTGGTATGTTGTTGGTGGTGAAGTTTATAGTTTATCTACAGTTTGCAGAATATCAAATTGAGAGTGTGACTAGATTAGAAGTGGAATGGGGTATCACATAGAGTTCCTGTACTCGGAGTTAAAGGCAGTAATTGATGAGACTGGGTTATTTTATTTCTGGGGAGAGTCAAGCCTCTTTTTCTTTTGTACAAAAGACAGTGAGAATTATATTCAATGGGAGAATTTTTGTTTTGGGCAATGTAAAGTATGGAGAAAGAGTGCACATTCATGTTGGGTAGATTGTAGCGGACTTTTGCCATGCATGTGGCGGATCCTTAGTGTCTTGTGAACACCCTTCCAGTATTAGGAGAATTCTCAATTATGATTCTTGCCTTCCTAAGGTAGAATCCACAGATTTTCTTTCCCTGATTGTCTTGCATCGAGGCCCAGGTGAACAAGACTTTGCCACTTAGATGAGTGAGTGTAAAATTTGATTTAGAAGGGGTAACATGAGATATCAGGCATTATGTAGGATTAATTTTCATGGTGAAAGTAAGTCCCAAAGGGACCTGGCTTTGGGGACAGAATTAGTCATGGGTCAGGTGTCTGGTGTTGCCTACAGTGTCTGGACCAAGCCAGTGGGCTGTGAGACTTTTGCTGAACAGTCTCATGGTGTAGTTCAGATATTGTTTCTGGCCAGGTTGCTTCCAGATCGGGTTGTACAGCATCTTGGCAAACAGATGTTGAGTCTGTATGAAGAAGAATTTATTAATGATCAGTTGTTAAAACATGAATGTGTGTTTAGGGAAGGTAAGTGATTTCCTATTTGCTAGAGATACTTCAAGTAGTTGTTGCACGGATTCTTGTTTAGGATTCACAATTAGGGGAAAGGAGAGGGTTGGACTTGATGTAAAAGAACTGACTTTAAAAAAAAATAAATCTTTATTGTTCAGATTATTACAGTTGTTCCTCTCCCCCCCACATAGCTCCCCTTCACCCGGTTCCCATCCCACCCCATGCCCTTACCACACCCCCTCCATTGTCCTCGTCCATAGGTGTAAGATTTTTGTCCAGTCTCTTCCTGTACCCCCCACATCCTCTTCCTCACTGAGAATTGTCAGTCCACTTCCTTTCTATGGCCCTGATTCTATTATATTCACCAGTTTATTCTGTTC
>NW_005356556.1:29043-44228 GCF_000412655.1 Myotis brandtii
TTTTCTGTCATTATTTCTTCAAATAGGTTTTCAATATTTTGCTCTCTCTCTTCTTCTGGCACCCCCATAATTTGGATGTTGGTACACTTGAAGGTGTCCCAGAGGCTCCTTACACTATCTTCATATTTTTGGATTTTTTTTGCGCTTCTTGTTGGGTATATTTTGCTTCCTCATATTTCAAATCATTGACTTGATTCTTGGGATCCTCTAGTCTACTGTTGAATCCCTGTATATTATTCTTTATTTAAGTCAGTGTATGCTTAATTTCTGACTAGTCCTTTTCCATTTTTTGGGCATTCTCACTAAGATCCTTGAAGGTCTCACTAAGGTCCTCGGAGGTTTATAGAAGATTCTTGAGTAGCTTTATAACTGTAGTTTTGAACTCTATATCCAGTTGTTTGCTTTCTTCCATTCCTTTCATTTGTGACATGTTTCTTTGTCTCTGCAGTTTGGCTGCTTCCTTGTGTCTGCTTCTATGTATTGGGTAGCTGCTAAGTCTCCTTGAGTTGATAGAGTGGCCTTGTATAGTAGGTGTCCTATAGGGCCAAGTGGCTTAGCCTCCCGAATCACCTGAGGTGGACACTCTTGGTGCACCCCTTTGTGGGCTGTGTGCACAGTCTTGTTGTAGTTGAGCCTTGATTGCTATTGGTGTCACTGTGGGGAATTGACCTTCAGGCCAATTGGCTGTGAGGACCAGCTGGGTCTACAATGGAAGAACTGCTGTGCAGGAGACACCCTTATGGGGCAGGACTTGCTTCAGTGAGGCTTTGGTGCTCACTGAGTCTGCCCCTTGAGTGTGTCGCTTATGGAGTGAAGAGTTGTAATCTGATATGGTCTTACACTTACCACTGGGTACACTAGCTCTTGGGTCTCCAGGGAAGTGCAAAGTTATTCACTGCCTGGGGCCACCCAGCAGGAGCTACAGAGAGATCTGTAGATTCCTCTTCTTTGTATCGGGTTTGGAAGTGTCCATGCAAGGCCCAGCTGTGAAGCAAGGCAGGCTGGTGCTGGTGCCAGCCTTCGGCCTTTTATTGATAGCTTTGGGGCTTCCTGACCCAGCTGCAGCTTGTTTGACAGGTATTAGGCTGAGAAAAGACAGGCCATTCATATGTAAAAGCTGCTGCACCCAGCTTGGGTGAGGTTGTAAATTGGGTGAGGTGAGGTCTCAGGGAATCACCAGGGCGGAGCAAACAGAAATGGCTTCCAGTCAACCCTGCACCGGAAAGGTTCCAGCATGGGAATAATGACCACTGTGAACAAATCAGTCTGGAAGAAAGCCTCCCCCAAGTTCCTGTTCCCATGCCAGACAGTCCAGTTTCTCCTCGTATATGTCTGGTCCCTCAGAGCTTCACCTGGCACTGGAGCTCAGGGCAAGCAAGAGCTTGTAAATTCAGTTCATGGCGCCAGCCTTTTAAGAGGACCAATTGGGTTTCCAGCAACCTGTGTGTCACTCAGCCCCAATCTGCACTGGTTTTTATAGTCCGTAGTTCCTATGGCCCGTAGGGACTTCTTTCCCCAGCTCTGGGACCCTGGGCTGGGGGTCTGGTGTGGAGCTGGGACTCCTTGCTCCTCCAGGCAGCCTCCAAAAAGGCGATCTCCCTCCCAATTAAAAAAGCGCACACCCAGGTGCCGGACCAGCCCATCCCATACCTCCGCACTTCCTACCAGTCTCAATGTGCTTTCTTCTG
The DNA here is from genome assembly GCF_000412655.1 of Myotis brandtii. NCBI lineage: Eukaryota > Metazoa > Chordata > Mammalia > Chiroptera > Vespertilionidae > Myotis > Myotis brandtii. Next base: position 30,732 of record NW_005356556.1, read on the forward strand.
TACCTCTCTCATTGTAGTACTTCCACTCAGCCAACTTTCCCATAGTTCTGAATGATAGTTGTTCTGTATTTTAGTTGTAATTTTGATGTGGTTGTGGGAGGCAGCAAGTACAGGCATTTACCTATGCTGCCATCTTGGTTCTCTCCCTAATATCACTAGTTCTTTCCTCTAACTGGTTGGTTCTAGTTTCTATGCTCATCAGCTCATTTTTAACTTCTTCATTTGCCTGCTTCATTTCCAGGATTTTGGCCTGATTCTTTTTTAAAATTTTAATTTCTTTGGAGAAATGCTCATTTTGTTCATTGATTTGTTTTCTGAGTGCGCTGAATTGCCTGTTAGTATTTTCTCACATCTCATTGAGTATTTTCAGAACTGTAATCTTGTAATCTCTGTCATTCAACTTGCATAATTCCATGTGTTCCAGCTTATTTTCTGGGGATTTTTCTTTTTCTTTCTGGTCATCATTGTTGTTGTGGTTGTTCATGGCATTTGCTGTTCTTTGTTTTCCCATTTATCTCTGAGGAGGTCTTTCTACTCTGTTCCAGTAAATGGTGCTGAATTGCAAGATTTTTATCCTCTGTGGCCTTACAGTTTTGAGCCTCTGTAGTTTCTGTAGGGCTGTACTGCCTATGTTGCTTGGGGGTGCGGTTTGTTTTTCCCTGACAGTAATAGCAACCCCTATCTGCACTGGGTCCAGCCCAAGCACCCCACCTGGGGTTCAGTCACAGAGGGAAACTGTATTTTTACTGCAATAGCTCTTGGCCTACGGATAATACACTACTGGAGCAAACTCCAAGAGCAATGGGAAGTGAGATTTGGGAGTCTAATCAGTGGCAGGGCTCTGCGATTTCCTTTCTTTGCCTGAAAGCCTACAGCCAGGCCCAGCTGTGCAGAGCAGCTCTGTAGGGTGGGTGTCTGCTGACTCACAGCTCACACATGCAACTCAGACCCCATTCACAATGCACCCCCACAGTTCAGACACTCTCTCACTGCTTGTGTGTGTGACCACACAATGACACTACTTCAGTGGCAAGTCCAACAGCCTGCTACTTGCTGGGTTTGCTCTCTGTTAGTCCTGACTGGCTGAGGGAATTGCCCATAACTGCTGCTGCTAGTTCCCAGCTGTGCTTCAGACATGCTGCTGCACTGTAGCCGTGTTTGGCTTCCCTCCCTTCTTGTCTCCCGGCTTATTCCAAGGAGCCCACCTTAGTTCCAGTATGCAGATCTCTCCGGCATACATCCGTGTTGAGCAAGGACTTCTTTGTTGAATTATAGGTGGTTATTTTGTTGAGATGTTAAGGGGAAAGAATAGATGTGCCCTTATGCCACCATTCCTCTGACATCCAAAATATCTTTTTCATCCTTTTATTTTCAGTCTCTGTGTGTCTTTCCATCGGAAGTGTCTCTTGTAGACAGCATATGCAAGGGTTTTCTTATTCATTCAACCACACTATGTCTTTTGTTTGGAGCATGAATCCATTTACATTTAAAGTAACTATTGATAGGTTTGTAGTTATTGCCATTTTATTATTCATATTTTTTTATTTTTTTCCTTCTTCTTAAAGAAGTTCCTTTAACATTTCTTATAATACTGGTTTGGTGGTGATGAACTCCTTTAGCTTTTTCTCATCTGGGAAGCTGTTTATCTGTCCTTCAATACTAAATAATAGCTTTGCTGGGTAGAGTAATTTTGGTTATAGGTCCTTGTTTTTCATCACTTTGAATATTTTGTACCAATCTCTTCTGGCCTGCGAAGTTTCTGTTGAGAAATCAGCTCATAGTCTTATGGGAGCTCCCTTGTAAGTAACTAACTGCTTTTCTCTTGCTATCTTTAAGATTCTCTCTTTGTCTTTAACCTTGGCATTTTAATTATGATGTGTCTTGATGTGGGCCGCTTTGGGTTCATCTTGTGTAGGACTCTCTGTGCTTCCTGAGCTTGTATGTCTATTTCCTTTACCAGGTTAGGGAAGTTTTCCATCATTATTTCTTTAAATAGGTTTCCAGTTCCTTGCTCTCTCTCTTCCCTTTCTGGTACCTCAATGATGTGAATGTTGTAACACTTAATGTCGTCCCAAGGTCCCCTTAACCCAGCCGTGGGCAAACTACGGCCCGCGGGCTGGATCCGGCCCTTTTGAAATGAATAAAACTAAAAAAAAAAAAAAAGACCATACCCTTTTATGTAATGATGTTTACTTTGAATTTATATCAGTTCACACAAACATTCCATCCATGCTTTTGTTCCGGCCCTCCGGTTCAGTTTAAGAACCCATTGTGGCCCTCGAGTCAAAAAGTTTGCCCACCCCTGCCTTAACCTGTCCTCATTTTTTGGATTCTTTTTCTTTTTGATGCTCTGATTGGGTGTTTTCTGCTACCTTATCTTCGAAATCACTGATTTGATCCTCTGCTTTATCTACTGTACTATTGATTCCCTCTAATATATTCTTTTTGTTGTTGTAAATCCTTGCCCAAGGATATTTTTTTCCATTGATTTTTTTTAGAGAGAGCATAGAAGGGAGGAAGGGAGGGAGAAAGAGAGAGAGAGAGAGAGAGAGAGAGAGAGAGAGAGAGAGAGAAACATCTATGTGAGAGAGGCACATCGATCAGTTGCTTTCTAAATGTACCCTGACCAGGGCCTGGGATTGACCTGCAACCCAGGTATGTGCCATTGACGGGGAATTGAACCCATGACCCTTTAGTGTGTGAGCCGATGCTCTACCATTGAGCCATACTGGCCAGGGCCCCTCTAATGTATTCTTCATTTCTAATTGGTTCTTTTTATGTTTTCTATCTCCTTGTTGAAATTCTGACTGAGATCACTGAGCATCCTTATAAACAGTGTTTTGAACTCTGTATCTGATAGATTGCTTGTCTCCATTTTGTTTAGTTCTTTTTCTGGAGTTTTGTCCTTTTCTTCTTCTTTTTTCCCTCACTTTGGCTGCCTCCCTGTGTTTTTTTCTATGTATTAGGTAGAGGTGCTATGTCTCCTGGTCTTGGTAGAGTGGTCTTATATTGTAGGTGTTCCCTGGGGCCCAGTGATGCAGTTTCCCTGGCCGCCTGAGCTGGGTGCTCCAGGTCTGTCCCTTGTGTGGATTGTGTGTGCCCTTCTGTTGTAGTTTAGCCTTAATAATTGTTGACACAGCAATGGGAGGGATTGTCCCTCAAGTTGGTTGGTTGTAAGAACTGGCTGTGACTGTAGTGGAGGAGCTGTTGTGCAGGGGCTAACCCTATAGAGCAGAATTCACTTGAGCAGGGCCCTGGTGCCTGCCAAGTCTGTCCTTTGCTTGCATCGTTTGTGGCACTGGGGTGTGGAGCCCAATGTGGGGCTGGGACTCCTGGCTCCTCACAGGGGGACCTCTGCAGTCCAGATATCCTTCCTGATATTTAACCAGATCAGCCCATTCAGTGTCTCCGCCCCTCCTACCAGTCTCTACGTGGCTTCTTCTTAGGCATAAGAGTTCTGTTCAGTTAGCCTACAGGCAGTTCTCAATGATGGTTTTTTATGTAGTTTGGATGTAATTTTGATGTGGTCATGGGAGGAAGCGAATACAGCATTTACCTATTATGCCATCTTGACTGGGAGCCCCCTATTTCTAGTTTCCATTTACCATTCCGACAATAGGCTAGTATTTGAGGAGGGAAAGTCCTAGAATGCTCCCTCTCATTAGTTTGGCTAAGTAAAGTTTCTCCTGTAGACTCTGTGATGCTACCATTCTCCTTATTGCTCTCAACATCAGTCAGTTCGGCCCAGTGTTGGGTCATCATCTTGTGTACCTCAGAATTAATATAATATCCATGATGATCTTTGCTGGGTGGGCTACAGGAGAGACAACAACTATTATTTACATTTCAGAGGTTCACAAGATGCATGTTTAATGTGTGGTTTCTGCCAATGGGAAGCCAGCGCTGGTAGGCTCAGCCCTGCTCTTCACAGTCTCCATTCCTGCGTCCTGTCAGGGTATAGTTCTTGGATTGGGTGTGACTTTTCTTCTATTAGCTCTAGAATAGCCTAATAATCTTCTACTGGGATTACTTACTATGTGGAGGCCTTATAAAGGTGTCTCATCTGTCTAGTCTTTTCTCCATATCCTACATCCTTGGTTGCAAGAGGATTCCTTTGTTTATTGAATGGAAAATGCTGCCCAGCTGAAGATATGATTTTGGTAAGGTTGCTGGGGGAGAATGAAGGGGCCAGTTATGTGAGACTAATGAGATAGGAAGTATGGTGTTTCAACAGTACAGGCTAGGACCAATCCTCCAAGTGTCATTTGGGGAGTTTTCAGTAGTGCTTTTGTTTAACTGTATTTGGAAGAAAGATAGAGGGAGAAAATAAGTACCACAAACTAGGTGGCTTAAAACAACAGAAATTTATTCTTTCTCAGTTTGGAGACTGGAAGTTTGAGATCAAGGTGTTGGCAGAGTTGTTTTTTTCCTGGGAGCTATGAGGAAGAATCTGTCCCATGCCTCTCCTCTAGCTTCCGGTGACAGCTGGAAGTCTGTGGTGGTCCTTGGTCTGTAGATGCAGCACTCAATCTCTGCCTCTGTCATCCCATGGCCTTCTCCCTGTGTGTGTCTTTCTTCTCTTCTTATCAGGACACCAGCCATACTGGATTAAGGGCCCACTGGACTCCAGTTTGACCTCATCTCAATTAATTCTTCATCATCTCAATTAATTCTTCAAAGAATCTTTCTAAATAAGGTCACATTCTGCGGCACTGGGAGTTAGGACTTCAATATGTTTTTTTTGAGGGACACAATACAATCCATAAAAACTCCTTCAGTAAATACATGTGCCAAGCCACTGCACACTGTATGACTATGTGAGGGTAATAGTTGCCAGGGAAACTGTGGGTACAGGAGAACAGTCCCCAGGTTCCCAGGGGAGGGCCTGGCATTGGGGTGGGGTGGGAGAAGGAAATATTTTCTTGTTGGGCTTTTGGACCTGGGCCCCAACAACCCTGACCATGGGAACTGGCTGTTTAGCATTTATTTCCTTGTGTGCCACCCTCAGCTGTCCTGAGGCTCTCTTCCCATGAGTTTGGGCAAAGCCCTCTTATCTGGACAGTTTCTCCTGCTGACCCTGTGATGCTGAGACTTTATCACTCTTGATGTCGGTCAGGCGGACACACTCTGTGGGCGTATCCTCTGCATGGCAGAGCTAACACTGTGGTGATGTTGATGTGCTTATCTTCTCTGGGTGACAGCCACCAACTGCTTTTTCCATGTCAGGGGACCATGTGATGCTCATTTGTTCTTCTGCGGTGGCTGTACTGGAGTCAGTGCCTGCCAATCTGTTGGAGTCCAATATAGTATAGGCTGTGGGCTCAGTCAAGCTCCCTGCAGTCTCCATTGGCCCTGCTACTTCTTGGGGCTGGAAGGACATGCTGATTACTCTCCTCACATCTCCATTGTCCAGTTTTGAGGGAACAAGGGCTGCCTTGTGGATGTGCTGTCCTTAGGGTGTGGGGGTCAAGAGTGGATGGGGTTTTAGCTGCAACTCAGTATGTGCTCTGATCTCCTAAGCAAATACTAGTATTACACATAGTGTCTCTGCCTCTTGTATCTCACATTTAAAAGTTCATATTTAATTATACAAATGTAAAATATGAGTTAGGATAAAAAGAAAAAACATCTTTATATTATCATTTCAGCGTATGTTCTCTTATTTTTGAGATCTTCCAAGTTTTGTTGTTGTTGTACATAAGCTTGTTTTTTGCATAGAGTCAGAGTCTATAATCAAAGTTGTACATATTATTCTTTTTTATTTTACACGTATTGGTCATTGGTAAAGCTGGAAGCTCAGATCTGTGGGCTGGCAGGCAGTGGGGAAAGTAGAGGAGCTCTTGGGTTTCTGATCTGGGACCAACAGTAGCAGCTCTTTCTTGCATGGGGCCAGGCCTATCTTCTTAGGCCTCTTAGGGATCAAGGGCCTGTAAGAGGTCCTTTAAGTGCAGGCTCCTGAGAGGTAGCTGGAGGTCATGCCCTGTTCCTCTTGTATTTGGTGTGTATAGCTGTGAGTGAACTCATTCAGCTCAGATGTTGGTGGGTATGAGATTCAGAGCACTCAAGGCCATTAGGGAAGGAAATTTTGGAGGACTTTGCCTAACTCAGGTATTCTTTTTCTGGAAGACCTGGAGATACCATCTCATATCTGAAGGAAGATGGCAGTTGAATTTGGGTGGCTGTGATGTAATTCAGGGATGAGGCTCACTCTGATGCTCTTGGGGATCCCTCTCCTGGGCTAGAATGGCCTTGACCCCTATAAAGCCCATTGTGACTATTGCAGTAGACAGACACATCCTGAGGACTTCCAAGGGTCATCTCTCCCTCACCCCACTATCCTGAGCTCTCATGCTTGGGAAATTTTCTTTTTTCCCCACTTGGCAGATGCTTTTGTGGCTGTAGACACACTATTGAGGCGACGATCATGAAGCAGAGGTGGGTGTAAGGACATAAGCCCAGGCCTTGGCCCATCTTCAGAAATAGTCATGGAGAATTTGCTATGGCTCATCTGTGTCCTATAGTGCAGTGGCCGAGGCATGGGTTTAAGGGAAGAAGAGAAGTGAGAGGAGAAGGGAAGCAGGAAGAGGAAGAGGAAGAGGGGACAGAGGAGAAATAAGGTCACTCAGTGCCAATATTACTCTAGATATTAAATGGTATTGTGTAGATTAAAATATTTTCTTTAATAATTCATAGCACCACACAATGTACATGGAAATTGGTAGGTTTGGTTATTAATCTAACAAGAAAGGAGCCCAGCAAAATTCTTCATTCAAACTAGGGAGGAGGACCTGAACTCTTCCCTGTGGAGCAGTCCATCTCTGGGGGAGCTCTGGGGAAGAAACAGTCTCACACACATGTGCCAAAGGCTGCATCTTTATTGAATTTTGCTGGGGATACAATCAGCAGGGGTTTTGGGTACCTCTGGGAGCCTCCCTGGTCTTGGGCTGTGTCCAGGCTCCTGTGGAACCTGGGGGCTGCCCAGGGAGAGCTCTGGCTTTGGAATCTTTCCTGTGGCTGGCCAGGCTTCTGTGGCTACTTGCGCTTTACGATTTTATTAATCCAGGACACATATGGTGAGATTCGAGTGAAGACACCAGGAGGCTTTGCATCTGCACTTGCATATGACACAATACCCTGGGCCACCCCAGCACACAGAAGGGGGCCCCCAGAGTCACCCTGTGGGTTAAAAAAAGCAGATCATGAGCAGGGATCATTCTTCTCTCCCTCCTATTACTTCATCCTGGTTCTATCAGCACCCAGGCTGGCCCCAAGATACCCCAGAGTCAGGCCAGGAATCTTGACTCCCCATGAAGTCATAAGTGAGGAGTTATAATTTAAATGTCTTCTTTCTCTCTCTAGCATAGAACATAGATCCTGCTCCTCCCCAACATCTTATTTTTTCTCTCCTGGAGCCCTGTATGCAGACTAGATGGGAAGATTAGAGGCAGGACTTGAGTATGGAAGGAAGGAACCCAGAAGGAGGGTTCCAGTTCCCATAGTTCTAGAAACCCATGAATGCAGACACCAGTAACTGAACCAGCGGACTTCCCCACCCACCCCCTCTCAGCAGGAACCTGTCTCCCAGGAACTGAGTGTGAGGAGGAAGTGTAAGTTTGTGTTACCTTATATGCTGATCTTTTCTTCCTGGGGTTGCCCACACAGATTTGCAGGCTATGATCGTAAAACATAAAGTGGTTGCAGTCCTCGGCCTTCATGAGTTTCAACTTCACCTCTCTCAGAGTATCTGACCCTGGATTTTCCACTCCTGTTTGCCCCCAGCCAGTTGCTCGGCATACTTTTCCAGGTTGAATGTAGGTAGACTTGGTGGGCAGGGGGACTGTCCCCACGGCATGGTTCAGCTTGGCCTTTGTTTGTAGCTGTGAGGGAGGAAGAGTAGATGGTTGCCAGTCACAGAGAATGTGGGTGGTGTGGTGTGGTAGAGGCTCCCTGGGCAGGGCCTAGAGTTTTCCCGAATGGGGTGGTGATGACATGGAATGGGGGTAATACATGAGGAAGTGGGTTGGAAGAGAATGAGAAAGGTACAAGTCAGGAGAAGGGTTAAGAAGGGGGAATTGCCGGAACTGGTTTGGCTCAGTGGATGGAGCATCGGCCTGCGGACTAAAAGGTCCCAGGTTCGATTCCGGTCAAGGGCATGTACCTGGGTTGCGGGCACATCCCCAGTGGGAGATGTGTAGGAGGCGGCTGATCGATGTTTCTCTCTCATCGATGTTTCTCCCTTCTCTCTATCTCTCTCCCTTCCTCTCTGTAAAGAAATCAATAAAATATATTTAAAAAAAAAGAAGGGGGAATTGAGAAGTCCAAGAAAGAGAATGGCACCTTCAGTAACATGATGTCATTGACGTGAATCGAAGAGTTGTATTTTGGATGAACGAATTGTTCTTTGACTTCTAGCTTCTGCCATGTGGATTCTTCTTGCTTTATGTCATGAGCTCCAAGAATGACAGTAATTTTTCTGTTGAGAGGGAAGAGTCAGGAAAAGTGCTGCTCTCCTGAGAAGGGCCCATTTTGAGCAGAGTGACAACAGGCCCTCTTCATCAGTGTAGGCCCAACTGAGGAACTCAGTTCTTACTGAGGAAAGATGTTCCTCTCAGGGACCACAGCTGTTTTAGGAAGGACCAGGCCCTGGAAGACTGAGAGAGCTCTCTGGCACCAGGATGAGAGGGGCAGTATTGGCCTGTCTTGATCTGGGTTGCCCATTAGTAAAGCCCTGGCTTCTGGGGATAGAGATAACTAATCAATCACAATGGCCCAGTTCCTCCCAATATATATCACTGACCATCTTGAAATTAGTGAGGCACAAAAATCTCTCCTGAGGCCACTTGAAAGTTGTGTTAACTTTGGTTCCTACAACTCCTCACATGAAAAGAGGACAAATCAAAGTTTTCTTACCTTCCTTTACTACAATGAGCAGCTGTCACCACAAATTCTTCACTTATGAGAAATCCACCACACTTAGCAACATAGCTCTGGTCAGTGATGATTTCCAGATAGGCCATGTAGGGACGGGAGTGTGGCTTGGACTCAATGCCACTGATAATCTCCCCTGAAACAGAAAATCCCATGTCCTCAAACACAGGGTAACTAAGCCTTCAGATAGAGCACTAGGTAAGGAAAATGAGTTAAAAGCTGAGGCAACCCCCCACCTCAGCCTCACCCTTACCTGTAATATAACTCAGCCCCTCCATGTATCCTTTTTATTGGCTTTCCTTATCCCAATCCACCCTGCCAATCCCACTTCTGGTCTTGATTCTGAGTTGCCATTTAAACATTTCTTCATGTCCTGATCCTGACCTTTTCCACATGAGAGCAAAGACAGAGGAGCAAAGGACCAGGAATCAGAATTATAGATATTTTGAGGAGAGCAGCTTAAGAAGTACTTCTAAAGCCAGTTTTCTGATTCTATCTCCACCCAAGATTCCCCACTAGGAAACTGTTACTAACTGCTGGGAAAGAATATGACTCTTCCAGGTAGAGATTTCCCCTGGAACACTTGCAGTGGGATCTTGCATTCTCATTTAAGGTCTTCTTTGACTCAAGTCAATAAATTTGGAATAGAAGTTAGGGACCCAGAGGACAGGGAGTTATATCCCAGACTCACCAGCTCCAGCCTCATGAGGCAAGAAAAAGACCAACCAAAGGAGTAGGACCTGCATTTCCCCAGTGATGCTGCCCATGGCAAGGTTCTTCTGTCACTCCCCACTCTTGTCCTGGCTTTTATAACCCCAGTAATAGAAGGGTGTGTGTGTGTGTGGGGGGGGGGGAGGTGCTGGGAACCACATTTTTGTCGTTCACTCTGGCCTGGCTTATCTTCTTAATTAGAGATTCTCATAGGTCTCCTCTCCGCTCGGCTGGTGTGGAAGCTGTGGTCAGAGCCCCAGAGTCCTGGCTTCTAGGGTGAGGAATGCACCTCTCTCATCTAACGCAGCTCTCTGAGGCATAATAGTATCACAAATTGGCGGGGGTATGTGTTTTAGATGTTGTAGGAATCTAGAACAGGGATCAGCAAACTTTTCCTGTAAATAGCAAGATGGTAAATATTTTCAGCTTTGTGAGTCATACTGTCTCTGTCTCAGCTATTCAGCTCTGCTGTCATAGCACAAAAGCAGACATACACAAGATGTAAACAAGTGGGAAGATGGTGTCGAGCAGTGGGCCAAAAACTTGGACTTCTGCCACAGTGGGGCTAAGATGAATATGAGAAGCTTGCTGAGAAGAGGCTCACAGAAGAGAGAGAAAAGAAGGATGGAAAACCAGTGCAGCCAGTCAAGCGGGAGCTTCTCCAGCATAGGGACTACAAGGTGCACCTGGAATCCGAGCTTGGGAAGACAATTGTCATTACCAAGACCACCCCGCAATCTGAGATGGGAGGATATTACTGCAATGTCTGTGACTGTGTTGTGAAGGACTCCATCAACTTCCTGGATCACATTAATGGAAAGAAACATCAGCGAAACCTGGGCATGTCTAGGGGTATGGAACTTTCCATCTGGGATTAGGTGAAGAAATGTTTTGTAGTCAACAAGAAGAGGATTGAAGAGAAACAAAAGGATTATGATTTTGAGGAAAGGAGGAAGGAGCTTAGAGAAGAAGAGGAAAAGGCCAAAGCCTATAAGAAAGACAAGTGGAAAGAGCAGAAAAGGAGGGCTGAGGAGGACTTGACATTTGAGGAGGATGATGAGATGACAGCTGTGATGGGCTTCTCTGGCTTTGGTTCCACCAAGAAGAGTTACTTTGGCCCTTTGCTGGGCTTAACTTTGAATGTGGGCGGGGTCATTTTTTGGGGGGAGTACTTGAGAAAGTCCTTGAGTGGCAATGGAGAGGACTAGAGTGTTTGCAGTTTCCCTCCACCTTGAGAGAGAGCACAGGAGGCGGCGGTAATGCTGCAGCATATTCCTTTAGCCTCAGTGTATCACTCAAGTAACAGGACCTCTGCCCATCTGCATTCCCAATAAAGAAAAACCTCTTCTGAGGCTGCTTTCCCAATACTTCCCCTGCATCTTTCCCTCTTCATCTATCCAGTCTTCTCTGACCATCCTACATTTATCCTGTATTCTGCCTTAAAAAAAAAAAAAAGATGTTTATTGATTTCAGAGAGGAAGGGAGAAGGAGAGAAAGATAGAAACATCAATGATGAGAATCATTGATCGGCTGCCTCCTGCACGCCCCCACAACCCTGGGGCATGTGCCCTTGACTGGAATTGAACCCGGGACCCTTCAGTCTGCAGGCCGACATTCTATCCACTGAGCCAAACTGGCTAGGGCATGTGTTCTGCCTTTGTTTTAATTTTGACTCTTGCTGCAGCGGAAAGGTTCTCAGGGTCCCTAGTTTCCAGTTGATGTTATATCCTTGACCAGCCACCACTCCCCATTTTCCTCATTCCTCATCATGGTTCTTTGGCCACCTGTGCATGCATGTGTACTTCTGCCTGGGTCAGTAGTATGTGCGATGTGTGTGCTTGAATCTGTCACATAGAAGGAGCCTAAACTAGAACCTCAGAGCATTACTGCCTTGGGGTCTGATGTTCTTAGTTTCCTCAGTGCATGTAACAGGAAATTAAATAGGATGAGTGTTTGGGGTGGTTTTTGTCTGTTGAGTTTTTTAACCTTTGTTTTTCATATGTAGACTGTTCAGCTATTCCTGTTTGTTTTATTTTATTGAGGATTACTCTGTTTTTGTCTTCCTTGTGAGCAGGCTCTTGGAAGAAACTGATGCCAAAAAACCAACCAAACAAAAAAACCAAAACAAAACAGGGAGCCTTTGGGTCTAAGAGGCTGTTCAACATGTGCAATAAATGGTATTGCCTGGGCCTACTAAAAAAAACAAGATGTAAACCAGTGGGTGTGACTGTATTCCAAGAAAAATTTATTTACAAAAACAGGAAGTGGGTGGGTTTGGCCTGAGTGCCAGAATTTGCCCTACTTCCCCATCCTGAAGATCAGCCCTTCCTTCAAGGCAAATAATCAGCAGAAGATTAGATCTTGAATACCCACAATATGTTTGGCACTGATAGAGCTTTACATGTATCATCTCATTTAATCTTTTGAACATCCTTTTGGGTAAGTATTATACACAATTATGGAGTACTCAATTGATGCTCAGAATGTCACATAGCGGTTAAGACTGAAAATGTAATATGTTAGATTCTAAAACTCATACTTTTTCATTCTACTAAACTGAATAATAAGGACTGTGGAATGAAGGGTTAGTACAATGAATGGAGAAAGGAATGGAATGTGTAAAGGAGAACACTTGTGTTCTCTAGGCGGTGTTGAGGTTTTCTACCGGTGCACTGAGTCATGTTTCATTTGATAATGAAATGATATCTGAACTTGTCATTATTATTTTCTTTTTGTTAATCCTCACCTGAGGATATTTTCTCCATTGGTTTTTAGAGAGAATGGAAGGGAGGGGGAGCGACAGAGAGAATCGATTAGTTGCCTCCCACACGTGGCCTGACTGGTGCCGGGGATTGAGCCTGCAACTGAAGTATGTACCCTTGACCAGAATTGAATTCAGGACTATACACAATTATGGAGTACTCAACTGATGCTCAGAATGTCACATAGTGGTTAAGACTGAAAATGTAATATGTTAGATTCTAAAACTCATACTTTTTCATTCTACTAAACTGAATAATAAGGACTGTGGAATGAAGGGTTAGTACAATGAATGGAGAAAGGAATGGAATGTGTAAAGGAGAACACTTGTGTTCTCTAGGCGGTGTTGAGGTTTTCTACCGGTGCACTGAGTCATGTTTCATTTGATAATTTGGTGCCTGCAACTGAAGTATGTACCCTTGACCAGAATTGAATTCAGGACTCTTCAGTTCTCAGGCTGATACTCTGACCACTGAGCCAAACTGGCTAGGGCTGCACTTGTCATTACTTGAGATGTTACTCTGAGCTCTTATTATTTTACTAGAGGCTCCGTGCACAAAAATTTGTGCACTCAGGGGGATCCGTCAGCCCGGCCTGTGCCCTCTCGCAGTCTGGGACCCCTCGGGGGATAACAACCTGCTGGCTTAGGCCCGCTCCCTGGGGGATTGGGCCTAAGCTGTCAGTCAGACATCCCTCTGGCAGCCTGGGAGCCCTCGGCGGATGTCCACTTGCCAGTGGGGAGCAGGCCTAAGCTGCAGTAGGACATCCTTAGCACTGCTGAGGAGGCGGGAGAGGCTCCCACCACCACCGCTGTACTGGCAGCTGTCAGCCTGGCTTGTGGCTGAGCAGAGCTCCCCCTGTGGGAGCACACTGACCACCAGGGGGCAGCTCCTGCATTGAGCATCTGCCCCCTGGTGGTCAGCGTGTGTCATAGTGACCAGTCATTCCCAGTGGTTCTGCTGTTAGGGTCAATTTGCATATTACCCTTTTATTATATAGGAGTGCCTGGCCAGCCTGGGTGAGGGGCTGATGGCTGTTTGCAGGCTGCCCACAGCCCCTTCAGGGTGGGGGGTCCTGCTGGGGTGCCTGGCCAGTCTG
>NW_005356556.1:44858-49257 GCF_000412655.1 Myotis brandtii
GCCGCCTAACTGCTTGCTTCCCTGCCAGCCTGATTGCCCCTAACTGCCTCTGCCTTGGCCCTCGCCACTGTGGCTTTGTCTGGAAGGAAGTTGGATGTCCTGAAGATGTCCGGTTCACCCGGTCTAATTAGCATATTACCCTTTTATTAGTATAGATGTGCACCAAGAAAGGAAAAAAGTGTTCTCAATTAGATAGGAACATGCCATTGATTACAGGATTCATTCTTGTAAAGAGGTTAAAATGTGAAATATTGTGCACCTTAGAATCAATGAAATATTACAAACTATAGCATAATACAGGTATGTGCTTTATCTCACTCACCCTCACATAGACTCTGAGAAGTATTGTTGTTTCCATTTTACCGATGAGAAATGGAGGCTCAGAGAATATGAGTCACTTGAGGAGATTTCATAACCAATGAATATCAGAACTAGGTGTCAAGTACATATCCTTCATGACTTTCCAAAGCTACCTGTGGCCATCTCCCATAGTGACTGAATTAGAGAAAAAAGAAATCTGAGAAATAACCATGTCTTTTTGTTCAGTTACTGTGCACTGGCTCTGATTGATATTAATTTCTAAAGACCCACAAGGCCTCTGTGCACCACCAGTCAGAGGAGGGGCTTATGGAGTTACAAACAGTTTTTGGCCTGGATCCACCTCATAATGTATATGTGAGAGTGCGTGTGTGCGTGCACATGTAATATTTAGTTCTATGTAATTTTATCACTTGTGGGTTCATCTACCCGCCACAATAGTCAAGTTATAGAACAGTTCTATTATTACAAGGATCCCATTTTATAACCACACTCACCTCTCCCCCACTGTGGTCCCTCACCCCTTCCCTATCTTCTTGCAACCATTAATCTCTTGTCTATAATGTTGTTATTTCAAGAATGTTATATAGCCCAGCTGGAGTTGCTCAGTTGGTTGAGCGTTGTCCTGTGCATTGAAAGGTTGCCGGTTTGATCCTTGGTTGGGGCACATACTATGGAAGGCAACCAATCAATACTTCTTCCTGGTCAGGGAACATACCGGGGTTGTGAGTTTGATCCCTGGTCGGGGCACATACTATGGAAGGCAACCAATCAATACTTCTCTCTCACATTGAGGTTTCTCTCTCTTCCTCTCCCTTTCTCTATCTCTAAAATCAATAAAAACATATCCTTGGATGAGGATTAAAAAAATTAAAAAAGAATGTTATATAAATGGACACATATTTATTTGTATATAAAATACAATAGAATTTTATATGTTGATCTAATGTGTAAACCTGCTAAACTCACATTACTTTTAGTAGTTTTTCTGTAGATTCCTTAAGATTTTCTATAGATGAGTATGTCACCTGCAAATAAAGACAGTTTTCTCCTTGGCTGGTGTTACTAAGTGATTAGAGTATCAGCCTTTGAACCCAAAGGGTCTCGGGTTCAATTCCAGTCAAGGGCATGTACCTGGTCAACAGCATGTAGCTGGGTTGCAGGTTCCCCGCCCTGGTTGGAGCATGTGTGGGAGGCAACCAATTAATGTGGTTCTCACATATCGATATTTTTCTCTCTCCTTTCTCCCCTTCCCCCTCCTTTTCAGTCTCTCTAAAATTAATGAAAAAAGTATCTTCTAGTGAGGATTAACTACACAAAACAACAACAACAAAAAGACAGTTTTCTTTTAAAATTATATACTGTTCATTTCTTCTTTTTGTCTTATTGCTCTTGCTAGGTCCTGCAGTGCAGTGCCAAGTGAGTGGTGAGAATGACATTGTTCCTTCATTTAAGGGAAAAGCATTCAGTCCGTTACTATTATGTATGAAGTTGGACCTAGGTATTTGTAGATGCTGTTTATGAGGTTGAAGAAGTTCCCTTCTATTCCTTGTTTGCTGAAGTAAAAAAAATCATGAATGAATGTTGGATTTTATTAAAAATTTTTTTTGCACGGTTTGAGATGATCATAAGGTTTCCCAATTTTAGTCTGTTAATATGATGAATTACAGGAATTGATTTTTTAATATTTAACTTTACAATTTTAGGATAAACTCTACCAGATCATGATACATCATTCTTCTCTATGTTGTTATATTTGATTTTCTAAAATCTTTAAAAGAGTATTTGAATCTTTTATTGCCTCTAAGATGGTCCTCTGTGATGCCGTCTCCTGATACCTACTGTTGTGTAATCTCCTTCCCCCGAGTGTGGATTAGACTGACTGACTCACTTCTGTTTAATAGTATATTGTAGAAGTGACAGAAAGCCACTTTCATGATTATCTTTTTTTTATGATTATCTTTTTAAAAATATATATTTGTATTGATTTCAGAGAGGAAGGGAGAGGAATAGAGAGGTAGAAACATCAATAATGAGAAAGAATCATTGATTGGCTGCCTCCTGCATGCCCCACACGGGATTGAGCCCACAACCTGGGCATATGCTCTGACCAGGAATTGACCTGTGACCTCCTGGTTCATACGTCGATGCTCAACCACTGAACCAGGCTGGATGGGCTCATGATTATCTTGCTAAAATAATATGACTTCTATTTAGGTATCTTTCTTTTCCTCCCTCCTTCCTTTTTAAAAAATATTTTTATTGGTTTCTAGAGGGAGAGGAAGGCAGAGAGAGAGAGAGAAACATCAATGTGACAGTGAAACATCAATTGGCTACCTATTGCATGCTCCCCATCTGGGATCGAGCCCACAACCTGGGCATGTGCCCTGATCTAACTGGTAACTCTTCAGTGCATGGGATGACTCTCAACCAACTAAGCCACACTGACCAGACCTCTTTCTTTCTTTCTTTTCTTTTCTTTTTTTTTTTTAAAGTGCTTTTCTTTTGCATTGGGAGAAGCAAGCTGGCATACTGTACATAACTCTATGGAGTGATGCTAATGATGTGCGAAGAACTGAGGCCCTTAGTTCCTTAGTCTGTGTGAAACTGAAACCTGCCAATAACCACCTGAGTGAGCTTCCAAGTGGGTACTGTAGCCCCAATCAAATCTTCAGATGAGACCACAGCCTCAGACAATAGCTTGATTAAGCCTCATAGGTGAAATTGAACCAGGAGCACTTAGCTAAATCACACTTGGATTCCTGATTCACAGAAATTGTGGTTTTAAGTCATCAGGTTTTGAGGTAATTTGTTTTGCAGAAATAATTAATACAATGTTCATGAAGGATATTTATCTGTTTCTGTTTGTTGTAATATGTTTGTCTGCTTTTGGTATAAGGGTAATACTGACCTCAAAGAATGTGTTGGGAAATGAGCTCTCCTCTTCTATATTTTTTAAAAAAATATATTTTTATTGATTTCAGAGAGGAAGGAAGAGGGAGAGAGAGATAGAAACATCAATGATGAGAGAGAATCATTGATCGGCTGCCTTCTGCACACCTCCTACTGGGGATTGAGTCCACAACCTGAGCACATGCCCCTACCAGGAATCGAACCTCCTGGTTCATAGGTTGATGCTCAACCACTGAGTCACACCGGCCAGGTCTCTTCTATTTTTAAAGAAGTTTTGGAAGAAGTGGTATTACTTTTTCCCCCCAAGTTCGGTAGAATTCACTAGTGAAGCTTTCTGGGTCTGAAGCTTATTTGAAGGAAGATGAGTAACTACATGATGTGGTACTCTAAATAACACATTTATTATTGAGTGAGTTTGATAACTTGTGTCTTTTAAGGAATTTTTTCATTTTACCTCATTTGTCAAATTTACAGCATAAAGTTATTCATAATATTACCATATTATCCCTTTTAATAGCTGTAGAATCTGTAGTGATATTGCTTCTCTCATTGCTGATACTGGTAATTTGGATTGTCTCTCTTTTTTCCTGGTCAGGCTGCCTAGAGGTTTATAAATTGTATTGATCTTCTCAAATAACCAGCTTTGGCTTCATTGATTCTCTCTATTGTTTTTCTAATATTTAATTCTTGTTTTTTTGTTCTTATTATTTTCTTTCTTTTGCTTACTTTGGATTTAACTTTCCCTTCTTTTAATAGTTTCTTTTTAAAAAGTCTTTAATGTTGAGCATATTACAGATGTCTCCCTCTCCCCTCCTCCATTGCCTCCCTCCACCTGGTTCCTGCCCCACACCAGGACTTTATCACCCTATTGTCTGTGTCCATACATAGTGCATATAGGCATGTAAGTTCTTTGATTAATCTCTCCCAGGCCCCCCTCCTTTCTTCCCTCTGAGGTTTGTCAATCTGTTCCATGTTTCCATGCCTCTGGTTCTAATTATTCATTTTCTTTTATTCATTGGATTTCTTGTTCATTTATTTTGATTTTTAGATTCAATGGTTGAGATATGCATTTATTGACATTTTATTGTTCTTTTTTATATTTTTTTATTTCAGATAGAGAAAGGGGTGGGAAGAGAGAGAGAGAGAGAGAGAGAGAGAGAGAGAGAGA
>NW_005356556.1:50197-111758 GCF_000412655.1 Myotis brandtii
GACCCCCCTCCCCCCGCCCCCCGAGTGCACAAATTTTTGTGCACCGGGCCTCTAGTATGCATATAAGATCTTTGGTGAATCTCCTCCCATCCCCCCTCTTTTCTTCCCTCTGAGATTGGTTAGTCTGTTCCATGTTTCCATGCATCTGGTTCTATTTTATTTATCAGTTTATTTTGTTCATTAGATTCCTTGTTTGTTTATTTTTATATTCAATTGTTAATAGATATGTATTTATTGCCATTTAATTGTTTTTGATCCCCCTCTCTCCTCCCCCTCCCTTTTCTCTTCCTCCTCCTCCTCCTCCTCCTCCTCCTCCTCCTCTTCCTCCTCCTCTTCTTTCTTCTTCTTATTTTTATTCTTCTCCTTCTTAAAGAATACCCTTCAACATTTCATGTAGTACGGTTTGGTGGTGATGAACTCCTTTAGCCTTTTTCTTGTCTGTGAAGCTCTTTATCTGAACTTCAGTTCTAAATGAGAGCTTTGCTGGGTAGAGTAATCTTGGTTACTTGTTATTCATCACTTGGTTCTTGCTATTCATCACTTTGAATATTTCTTGCTACTCCCTCCTGACCTGAAAAGTTTCTGTTGAGAAATCAGCTGACAATCATATGGGCACTCCCTTGTAGGTAACTAACTACTTTTATCTTGCTGTTTTTTAGAATTCTCTCTTTCTCTTTAACCCTTGGCATTTTAATTATGATGTGTCTTGGTGTGGTCTTCTGGGTTCCTCTTGCTTGGGACTCTGTGCTTATTGGACATGTAAGTCTATTTCTTCCACCAGGTAAGGAAAGTTTTCTGTTATTATTTCTTCAAGTAGATTTTCAATATATTGCTATCTCTCTTCATGTTATGGTACCTCCATAATGCGAGTGTTGGTATGCTTGAGGTTGTTTCCAAGGCTCCTTACACTATCTTCATATTTTTGGATTCTTTTTTCTTTTTGCTATTCTGATTTGGTGTTTTTTTCCTTCTTCATATTACACATTGTTGATTTGATTCTCAGAATCCTCTACTCTACTGTTGAATCCCTGTAAATTATTCTTTATTTCAGTTAGTGTATGCTTAATTTCTGACTGGTCCTTTTTCATGTCTTTGAAATTCTCACTAAGATTCTTGAAAGTCTCACTAAGTCTCTTGAAGCTCTCATTAAGATCCTTGAGCAAGCTTATAAACATTGTTTTGAACTCTGTATCTAGTAGTGTGTTTGCTTCCATTTCGTTTAGCCTTTTTTTCCTGGAGATTTCTTCTGGTCTTTCATTTGTGACACGATTTTTTGTCTCCACATTTTGACTGCTTCCCTGTGTTTGCTACTATTGCTCTGTCTCCTGGAATTGGCAGAGTGGCTTTGTGTAGTAGGTGTCCTGTAGGGCCTAGTGGCTCAGCCTTCCCAGTGACCCAAGCGGGGCACTCTAGGTGCGCTCCTGAGTGGGCTGTGTGCACAGTCTTGTAGTTGAGCCTTGATTGCTGTTGGCATCACTGGAAGGAATTGACTTCCAGGCCAGTTGGCTGTGAGGACCAGCTGCGACTACAGTGGAAGAGCTGCTGTACAGGAGATACTCTGATGGAGCAGGACTTGTTTCAGTGGGGCTTTGGTGCTCACTGAGTCTGACCCTTAGTGTGACACTTGTGGATGTGTAGAATTGTAATCTGGTATGATCTGAAACTCCACTGGGTGCTCTGGCTCTGGGGCCTCCTAAGAAGTGCAAAGTCAGCTACTGACTGGAATGACCTGGCAGGAGCAACTGAGTGATCTGCAGGTGATGCTACTTGTATTGGGCTTGGAAGTGCCCAGGAGAGGCCAAGCTGTGAAGCAAGGCAGGCTGGTGCTAGTACCAGGTCTTGGGCCTCTTATTGATAGGTATGGGGCATGCTGATGCCAGCTGCTGCTTATTTAAGAGCTTTTAGGAAAGTCTGAAGCCTGAGCCAGGATAGGCTATTCATATGGAAAAACCACTGCAAAGAGCTTGGGTGGGGCTGTAAGTTGGATGGGGTGGGGTCTTAGGATATCACCAGGGTGGAGTGAACATTGTGAGCCAAGCTTATGGAAACTCAGAGATGTCTGCCAGTCAGTTCTGTGATTGGGGAAATTTCAGCATAGGAACAATGACCCCTGCTAACATCTTAGTCTGGGAGAAAACCACCCCCGAGTTCTTGCCCTGATGCCAGACAACCCAGTTCCTCCATGTATGTCCCTGGTTTCCCCAATGCTATTGCACAGAGCTGGAGCTCAGAGTGAGCAGGACCTTCTAAGTTTGTGCACTGGCCCTTTAAGAGGGACTGCCTGAGTCTCCAGCAGCCTCCGTGTCAGTCAGCCACAATCCTTGTTGGTTTTTGCAGCCCAAAGTTATGGCGACTCCTCTTCTCAGCTCTGGAACCCTAGGCTGGGGGTCTGTGTGGGGCTGGGACCCCCTGCTTCTCACAGAGGGCCTCTGCAACAGAGATATTCCTCCCAATTAAAAACACACTACATGTGGGTGTTGGACCTGCCTCTTCACACCTCTAGTTGTACGACTTCCTTTCAGCCAGCTTTCAGTTTGTTCTGTGTTTTAGTTGTAATTTTGATATGGTTGTGGGAGGCAACGAGTACCAGTGTTTACCTACACTGCCATCTTGATTCTTTTCTCTTATTTTAATAGTTTCTTAAGGTGGGTTCTTAGATAGTTGGTAGTCTGGTCTTAGTATAACCTAATCATCTCTATTTTGGTCTGTGTCTGCCAGGTATATCTTTTTTGTGTCACTTTATTTCCAACCTTTTAACATTCTTAAGAGTAAGTAAACATTTAACTGAATTTGTTCTCCAAATCTGTTGATATTTTTCTTTTAAGTGTTAAATTCATTTACAATTTCTTTAACTGCTGTTATATTTTTAATTATATATACAAACTTTTTTCTTCTTCTTTTTCTTTATTTTAACTAACTTTTTTATAGTATGCATTTTTCCTCCTTTCTTGTCTGCTTTTGTAAGGGATTGAGTTTTTAAATATTCCCTTTCTCTTTTTACTAGTGTAGAAACAACACATTATATCCTATATAATAAAGAGGTAATATGCAAATTGACTCTCATGCCTCATATCACAAGATGGCCACCCCCATGTCATCACAAGATGGCCGCCCCCACATTGTCACAAGATGGCCTGCAGGGGAGGGCAGTTGGGGGTAATTGGGTCATCAGGGGAGCAGTTAGGTGTCAATCAGGTCGTCAGGGGAGCGGTTAGGGGCAATCAGGTAGGCAGGTGAGTGGTTAGGAGGCAGTGGTCCCAGATTGCAACAGGGATGTCCGATTGTGGTATTAGGCCTAAATCAGCAGTCAGACATCCCCAGAGGGGTCCCAGATTGGAGAGAGTGCAGGCTAGGCTGAGGGACACCCCCTCCAGTGCATGAATTTTGTGCACTGGGCCTCTAGTGTGTGTGTGTGTGTGTGTGTGTGTGTGTGTGTGTGTGTGTGTGTGTGTATGAAATTTGTGGTTTTAACCCCACCTCCCTGAATTTTATTTTGACACTTAGCTGAATGCCACACACCCTGTTTTGTGTATAAAGAGGGCTTCCCAAGATGAGTGCATAGGATAGGGACTGGATAATTTGTTTCTTCTGTACTTTAGCCAGAATCTATTTATAGTTCTCTGATACTCACTTTATTAGAAAGTTTTGCCTTGCTTTGATGTTCATTGTACTTTAGTCTTTAGTTATAGGATTTCTGGGCTCTCTACCATATGCCTGAGGGCATCTTGGTCTTTTGTTGTTATTTGTTTGTTTTAACTGCGCTCCTGCTTGAAGGTGGTAGTGAATAAAGTAGCCAGGGAAGTAAAACATGGAGGGGAGGTGGGTTCCAATTTCTCAAGAGTGAGAGATGGCAGGGGACAGCTTTTTGTTTTGGTTTCTGACTTCTGTTGTAGGTTCATTGCAGATCTGACAACAGTTGGCCTTGTGTTGTTTCCTGTTCTGTCTCACTTCCTTTACCAGCCTCTCCATTTGTCTAGGAGTCATGCTAGGCAGTCTTCAAGCCATTCTTTTTCCATGAGTTTGGGTAAAGTCCCTTAAATCTGGGATGCTTCTCTCATATACTCTGTGATGCAGCCAGTCTCTTTACCAGTAGAAAGCATGGGCAGCCTGCAAGAGATAGTTCTGTGCATCTTAGAATCAAATCTGTCATTGGCGATCATCTCATATCTGGTGGGCTATTAGGGGAGGCCTCTGCGGCACCAACTATCCTTTTCATGTGCCTACATTAAGCTTGTTTGATTTGCCAGGAATGGAGTCAGGTAGCATGGCAAGAGTCAGAGGGCCCAGCCCCAAGATATCTTTTATGCTCTTCCTGAACTAATGCTCTTGAAAATGTTTTGCTTGCTTATTGGCCACTTAATATCCTGGTTTGCAAAGGGTATGTTTAATATTTTGCTCATTTAAGATAGTTTTCTTTATGATTAGTGTTTTTGTGTGTGCCTTATTTAAAATTCTTGCACACCTAAAGGTCATGAAGATAGTGTTTGATATTAGCTTCTGGAGTTTTCTTTCTAGAAGATTTTATTTATTTATTATTATTATTTATTATTTTTTAATCCTCACCTGAGGATATTTTCCCATTAATTTTTAGAGAGAGTGGAAGAGAGAGGGAAAGACAGAGAGAAATATCGATGTGAGAGAAGCACATTGACTGGTTGCCTCCTGCATGTGCCCTGACCAGGGCCCAGCCCGGGGAGGAGCCTGCAACCGAGGTACTTGTCCTTGATTGGAATTGAACCTGGGACCTTTCAGTTCACAGGCTGATGCTCTACCCACTGAGCCAAACTGGCTAGTGCATCTTTCTAGAAGGTTTTAAATGGCAAGTTCTATCTCTTAACAGATATTGGGCTACTCATATTTTCAAATTTTGGTGAGTTATGCTTTTGAAAGGATTAGTCAATTTTTAACTTAGAATTAAAAATGAATGACCAAAAAGGTGTTTAAAATATCATAAACACTTTTTAAATGTTTATAAAATGTGTAGTGATGTCCCCTTTCCCATGTTTTATTTTGGTAATTTTTTCTTCAATCTTTTAAAATCATTTTAAGGATTGTCAAATAACATATAAAATGTCTAGTTAAATTTGAATTCAGATAAACAATAAATACATTTTAAGCATAAATAGGTAGGTCCAGCTATTTCATGGTGCATACTTATACAAGACTTTTTTAGAGAGAGAGAGGAAGGGGGAGAGAAGGAAACATCGATGTGAGAGAGAAACATTGATTAGTTGCCTCCTATACATGCCCTGACTGGGGATCATACCTATAATCCAGGTATGTCTCCTGACCGAAAATCAAACTCTCAACCTTTTGGTGTAGGGGACAATGCTCCAACCAACTGAGCCACCCAGCCAAGGTAATAATTACTTTTATTATTATTAATTTAATTTTTTTCTCAATTTGCACCGGTTTTTTCTTTGATCCAAGGATTATTTAGAGTTTGTTTGAAAAATATTGGTTAATTTTTAGTTATACTTTTTAATTTTTTATTCATAACATCCATTGTGGGTCAGAGCAATACTGTATGAATTCAAAACTTTAAAATTCTTTGCCTTAGCAGATATCTAATATTGGTCAATGTTTCACTTACACTTGAAAGGAATATAGGTTCTACAGTGTTTGGCTGTGATGTTTTGTATAGTATTAGCTAGCTCTTCCATTCCTGGTTGAGAGTGTCTAATTTAATTTCCACAGAAAGAAATAATCCCAGTTATGGGAGACTGACTCAACCTGGGTGTTGTTTTCTGCCTTTCTTCTTACTCAATGTCCTGACCAATACTTAGTATCACGAGAGGAATGGTGGGTGTGGTGGAAATACTGGCCACTTTTCTCCTGCCATCACATTCTTTGGCCTGAGCTTCAATGGAGCAGCTCATTAGGGTGGAGAATGGGGTCTTGTCCAAATTGGTAAGATTCCTTCATTACTTGAGAATATGGTAGAGAGAAACCAAGAGAATCTGGTCATTGGAGATCCCATCTTATCCTCTGAGAAGAATTTCCACTAGAGTTGAATGGGTTTTCACTTCCTTAGGAGGAGGATGGGTAAGGAACTGGAGGCATTTAGCTTGGAAGAGAGTGTAAGTGTAGTTGGATTAAAAGAATGGTATGCATGATTGCTCACCGAACTTAAGGACTGTCAGGGCCTGGGTGAGATTTTCTCCTTGAAGTTCAATAACCTGGTGAGTTACACTAATGGAGGGAGTTGAGAAGATACTCAGATAACTTATATTTTACCTCTTAATTGAGAAATACAGTTGCCTGGAAGCCCAGAGGGGTTGATTTGAGCTTATGGACAGGATATGGGATGTGCCTCATGGTCCCAGAGGGGACATCCTCTCCAGTAGGCGTCAGAGCATCCTGTATGGCTGTATGGACACAGTTTTGGAGAGAAGAGAGTGTGAGGAGTAAAATCTCTTGGATGACCTGGTAGTGGAGACATCAGGCAGCCTTGCTTCTGTGCATCTCTTGCTGAATGGTTATGCTGGCCCCTCTGATAATGGGTCATTAGGCATTTGTAATTCTCACCATTGTATCTCAAAGACCCTGCACTCTGCCTAGCAGTTGACTAATCCTCACTAACCATTTATTGATGGATGGCAGGAGCAGAGCCAAACTGCCAGCTGTGACCAGAGTGCTGGGCTAAAATATGCTGTGGCTGCTGAGTGACCAACCCTGAGGTTGGGGCAGGTGCTACCACCTTGTCCTCCAGCATCCAGACCAGAGTTGCCAGGAGTTCTGGCACCACAAAAAGGATTCTAGTAGTTACCCACAGGGTATGCAACAGTCAGCTGTGTGAACCTGGGCCAGGGATATGTGGGTGATTTTCTATAGAAAGGGGTCATGGTGGAATGAGTGGTTTCTTGGACCCTCAGGTGTTTCTTAGCCCAGCTCACCGCCCCTGTTCAGGTGTCTTCCTCATTCTTCTCACCTGGCTTTTCAGGTGCATTCCTCTCAGAGGGAGATTTTCTTTGGATCTGAGACTCACCCATCTATAATAATAAAAGTGTAATAAGCTAATTAGACTGGATATCCTTCCAGATGTCCTTCTGGATGACCTTCCAGATAGAGCCGCCAGGGCGGGGGCTGAGGCAGAGGCAGCCACCGCTGTGGTGGGGGCCGAGCCTCTTGCACGAATTTCATGCATTGGGCCTCTAATCTAATAAAAGAGAAACATGCAAATTGACCGTACCTCTGCTACACCCACAAGCCACGCCCACCAGCCAATCAGGAGCAATATGCAAATTAACCCAACTAAGATGGTGGCAGCCACGGAGCTGGAGTGAGCAGGAGGCTTGGATTGCCCCCGGCAATGAAGGAAGCTGAGCTTCCTGCCTGCCCTGCTGGCCCTGAGCTCTGCTCAAGGCTACAAAGTTTCAATTATAGAAGATAAATAAATCCCAGATACCTGCTTCCAGCCACAGTGCCCTCTGCTCAAGGAGGGGCTAGGCGCCTAGGTTGCCAGGGGCAACCCAGGCTTCCAGGACCTGGGCTCTGCTCAAGGCTACACAGTTTCAATTATAGAAGATAAATAAATCCCAGATACCTGCTTCCAGCCTGCCCTGGCCTCAGGAGGGGCTAGGCGCCTAGGTTGCCAGGGGCAACCCAGGCTTCCAGGACCTGGGCTCTGCTCAAGGCTACACAGTTTCAATTATAGAAGATAAATAAATCCCAGATACCTGCTTCCAGCCCTCGGCCATGGCCAGCCTGAAAACAGCCATTAGCCCCTCACCCAGGCTGGCCAGGCACTCCAGTAGGGCACCCCACCCTGAAGGGGCTGTGGCCAGCCTGAAAACAGCCCTCAGCCCCTCACCCAGGCTGGTCAAACCCCCATGAGGTGAGGGTCCCCACTGGGGGGCTTGACCAGCCTGCAAACAGCCATCAGCCCCTCACCCAGCTTGGTCAGGCACCCCAGCAGGACCCCCACCCTGATCCAGGACACCCTTCAGAGTAAACCAGCCGGCCCCCATGCATGCACCAGGCCTCTATCCTATATAATAAAAGGGTAATATGCATATTGACCCTATCAGCAGAAAGACTGGGAATGACTGGTCACTATGACAAACACTGACCACCAGGGGGCAGACGCTCAATGCAGGAGCTGCCCCCTGGTGGTCAGTGCGCTCCCACAGGGGGAGCTCTGCTCAGACACAAGCCAGGCTGATGGCTGCCAGCACAGAGGTGGTGGTGGGAGCCTCTCCAGCCTCCTCAGCAGCGCTAAGGATGTCTGACTGCAGCTTAGGCCTGCTCCCCGCTGGGAAGTGGACATCCCCCAAGGGGTCCCAGACTGCGAGAGAGCACAGGCTGGGCTGAGGAACCCCCCCGCCCCCGAGTGCACAAATTTTTTTGCACCGGGCCTCTAGTGTCATAATAATCTTCCCAGATGCCACTAGGACTTTTTTTTTGTTGCCTCTGGGTCAACTATCCCTTGCAACAGCCTTCTTCTCTTTTGGTTTTCCCACATGCAACATCCCATGCACAACTGGTCAAAGCCTTAGTAGTAATGATGCTCTGTGTACCTCCATTTCCACTTCCTAGAGTGTGTCTGGATAATTGCCATCATTTACATATTCCCATCCCGCCTATCTACACTTCATCCCCTCAATCCCCTAGTTCTAGCTCTTGTGCAAGAAGAAGGACCTCAAAGTGGAAGTCTTTTGGCCTGTGTACAGATGGCTGGAAGAGATGGCAAATGATCTGTTGCTCTCTGTTGGGCCTTAGAGCCAGGGAGGAGCTATGTTTCCTGAGCCTTCCTGAAGAACCTGTACCAGCCCCTGAGTGACCTGGGACCCAGTAGATGAGTCAGGCTGGAGGAGAGGGTGGAGATGAGGCCTGATCTGCCTGAGCCAGGAATGCAGGCGTGGGGCACTTAAGTTGTATCCAGTCCCTGTCTCTTGTCTCCATCAGGATTTGGGATGACTCTGCCCACAGAGATTTGCTTCTGGGTGGCTACCCCCTTGGTGATGTTGTGGGCATCATGGGTAACACCTGTTTGTGTAGAAAAGATGAAGAGGGTGCAGTTTATCTTGACGTTCCCTAGTCATTCTGGTCTCCCTTGCACTGGGAATTTGGGGTCTCAGTGATGACTATCTGCCAACAAAATCTTCACTCTCCAGTGTGAATACCAGGAGGTGTGTGTGTGGGGGAGGGAGTCATTCAGGGCCATATTAGAGGTTGACTACCTCTGAAACCCATTCTAATTGTCAAAGTTGTGACAGCAGCTCCTAAAACAAACACGGTAAAATTTCTGTTTTAATAATTTGCTATATAGTGGATCATAATGTAGCCTTGGAAAATTATACTTCGGAAAATTCATTGGAAACTTGAAAAAGCAATCATGGCAGGGTATCAGGCTAACAGAGTTCTTAATTGTTCTGGGGGTCATGCTGTCTAAAATCTTGAAATCATTTATAATTTATTTTTCAGATTTCATGCACTTCGATGGTTTTTTCACATTTCTGTTTTCCATGAGCTACTGGGACTGACCTGTGCTGCCCTCTGTTGTCCTACGCAAGGTTCAGATGGCTTTCTCCAGGGGCACCCACTTTTCCCCCAAACTCAGACACCATTATCAATGTCATCACCAATCACTTCTGCAATTCTGCTACAGTTGTGATGAACAGCCCGTGTCTAGTTTCTCCTGATCTTGATACTCTGTGCAGGGCCAGAGGCAGTAGCCTCTGTAGATGGGAAGTCTGCCTTGGCTATTGGGTTGGGAGAGAGGTTCCTTGTGAGGTTACTGCACAAGAGCTTGTTTTGGTTTTATGATTTTCCAGTCTAGTCAGTAGGGCCCCTAATGCACAGAGTCTGTACCTGGAAAAAGAAAGTGGGAGGAATTGTGTCCTTTTGCGCTAGCTTCAATGTGCCTTGAAAATACGTTCTTGCCAAAGCTCTGCTGCTGAGGTTCATTTAGTGGGGAAGCGTGCAGAGCTTTGGGAAGTGGTGCAGCTGGGTCTGGGATGGTCAGGAAAGAAATTGTCTTCTGGAGGTGAGCACCGTGAGGTCTATAGAATCGTTTCCAGCAGAGCAGCTGGAGGCAGAGAGCTGCCTTAGAAGTGCTGAGTGTCAGAGAAAGATGAGGAAGTGAGATGAGTTTGCCCTGAGTGTTTCCTGGGACTGAATCCTGGAGACTGGGTGGGGCTCTGGGAATCTCAGTACCTGTCACAGACAGTAAGGGCTGGATGAGGGCTCTTCCACCTTTTCTCCTCCCCAGCTCTATCAACAAGTATTTTTTCCATTTGGAAATGCAAACATTTGAAAAACGAGACTTATCCCCCAGAACATGCAGTGATGGAATTCCTATGGTTAGGTTGTAGCACATATAGAGAGAATAACTGTATTGTCAAAGATGCATTGTTGATTAAAACTTTGTTGCTAAATAGCTTATACTGAATATTAGGCAAATGACTTTCTAATAAGAACTTCCCACAAAATAATGGGAATTTACCAAAGTATTTATGTATATAGCCAGTTGGATTTGCAATGTGTTCAATGATAATTCCATTTAGAAGATGGAAACTGCAAAGTTCAGATGGTAAATGCCAGACCAAAGGGAATAATTGACATTTTGAAGGACGTAGACGAACCTCCCAGCTGATTCTGTACAGTCACATTAAGAATGTCTTTAAAGTGTGATTTTAAGTCATGCGACTTCAGTAACCTTTTATTTGAATATACTATTAATGCAGACAGTCCTGGAATAATCTCTAGGGTAGAAGTCATGTTATTTTAGTCAACATTTGGGTTGAGTTTGGTAAAATTTTAGAGTATTGAAGATAGGAATCAGGCCCCTGTCATATTGAAAATGAGGATATTGGTCTACATTGGTTGGCATGGGGATTTGAGAGAAGGACTCTGGCTATCGACGGACACTTGGATTGTTTCCATCTCTTGGCCATGTGAATAGTGCTGCTGTGAACATGGGTGTTCACTGGCTATTGTTTAAAAATATGTTTTTATTGACTTCAGAGAGAGTGGAAGGGAGAGGGAGAGAGAAATAAAAACATCAGTGATGAGAGATAATCATTGATCAGCTGCCTCCTGCATGCCCCTACTGAGGATCAAGCCCACAACGTAGGCATGTGCCCTGTCAGGGAATCGAACCATGACCTCCTGGGTCATAGGTTGACTCTCAACCATGACCCACAGTGGCCAGGTTCATTGGCTATTTTTAAATAAGCAGATCCTTTTCTTTCTCCTAGGCCTTTTATGATTAATTTTTTTTACATTTAGATCTCTGGTCCATTTGAGAGTTATTTTGGGTTATGGTGTGAGGAGTGAATCCAATTTTATTGCCCCTTGCCACCAAACTATCCAGCTGTTTTGATGCGATGTATTAAAAGTTCATTATTTCCCAGTGATTTGAGATGCCACCTTTGCCATATATTAAACTGAACATTGTATGGAATTTTAATTATTTCCTTTGGTTGGCCTGTGCTACACACACCAGTGGCACAGAGTTCTAAAGTACACTTTAATGTCTGCTAGGAGAGTTTTTGGTAGGGTGGAGAGTAGAGACCCTTGCCTTGCTGAGACATCTGACTTTCCATCACTCCCCAAAGCTATGTGGGGAGGGAAGATGGAGAATGGATGGTTTGGAGGAGGTACATAGCTCATTCTGTCCCCCAGGATGGATTGTCGGAGGTTCATTTGACTTGAGGAAAAGACCCCATTTTCCTGCAGGAGGTCAGACTCAGTCCTGGATACATTTGTTTTGTACAGAATAGATGTTTAATAACATGAGAAATCTATCTGTTATTTCCACTGTAGACATGACCATTTATTAAGGCTCTGGCAACCCCACTGGAGCTGGCTTCCATCCCAGAGAAGTCAGTTACAGCGGGGAGAGAGGTCTCAGTGTGCTCCCTTTTGGTTAAGTTGGTTCATTGTTCTATTTATCCAGGGTAGGAAACGAGCAATCCTGGTGAAGACTGTTGGAGGAACCCCGAAATTTCTTCCATAGGAGACAATGCCCTGGGCCACATTGTTACACACAAGGGGGCCTCCAGTGTCCCCCTGTGGGTGTGGAGAGGAAGGGACACCAAGTCAGGCCCCCGAACTCCATGCCTCCCAAGCTTGGGGCCCTAAGGTCTGGCCCTCAGAGGAGGGAGGCTGATGCAGGTGCAGAAGTCAAGCTCCTGGGTCTTTCATTGGTTAGGCCTCAACCCTGGCTGTGGTGACTGTCTATAGCTCAACCCAAGTCAAGGTATCTTGCCCTTTCCCATGAAAACACTGCATGTGTATGCGTTGTGTGTCCCATGCTCCTCGCCTTCCCTCAGAGACTGGGTTGATGGGAAAACCCCCACTTTACTCTGGTCTGGCCCCCAGACAGGGTGGGGGGATGTAGTCTGTTCCCACTGCCTTGTTCTGCCCGGCCCCCCTGTCTCAGGTAGTGTTGCAGATGCCAGTGGCCTTACCAGGAAGGTGGTCTTCCCCTCGATCTGGTCTCCTACACAAATCTGCCTTTGGCCGTTGAAGGTATCGAAGTAATTGCTGCACTCCTGATCCCTCTGCACACTCAGCTGCACATCCCGAAGTGTGTCTGTTCTCCTGTGCTGGCTGACCAGGCCCCAGCCAGCCACGGTGCACAAGGACCCAGGACTCAGTCTGATCTGGGACTGAGGCAGAGCCACTGGCCTCACAAATTGGTTCCGTCTGGCTCTATTTTCCAGCTGGCAGGAAGAGGGCAGGCACTCAGGGAATGTCTATGCAGCCCTCACCCCACCACCCCTGGGACTCTGCCCCTGCTTCCTCCTCCATGAAGCCCCCATGCTGGGAAGGAGCCAGCTCAGGCAGGTGGTACCTGCAGTAACATGAGGTCATTCAGTTGGTTCTGCTGATTATATCTAGGGTGGCGGATGGCTCTGAGCACCAAAATACTCTGCTGGGTCCTTTCCTGCCTCCTGATGTTGTGGGCCCCCAAGATGACGCGCATACGGCTGCAAAGGAATAGTGGCTTAGGGGTAGGTATGAGCTTCATGTGCTAAAGTCCATCAGCTGTTCTGGGCAAGTGAGAGCTCAGGGCAGCAGAACTGCAGCTGCGGGAAATGAGGAGACAGGGAGGCTCTGGGGCTGAGATCTCTGTGTCTGCTGCTTCTCCAAAGCCTTGCACTGGAGATGGTGGGGGACATATTGACCTTAAGTTTTGCCTCCCCTAGAATAACTTGAGAAATATCTTGAATTCACATTTTGAGGCCTAATGTATGCCTTCCATCTCTTCCTCTTGACCTCATTTACACTAGATTATTCCCTGCCTCCCAGGGTTTACTTAGTCTCTCTTCACCCCTTCATTGCTGGAACCCTGCTTTTGGCTTCATGGTCTTATGAACTCTTCTGAACCCACCTTACTGGCTGCCTGGAAGATCCTTAATTCCTCACCTTCCCCAGCATCGAGCTGATGTCATCACAAAGTCTTCTCGCACCAGGAATCCCCCACAAGTGCTCAGGCCCCTTGGTGTCCGAGTCAGAAGATATGCCATGTAGGGGTGGGAATGAGGGAGGGCCTCTTGGCCTCCGATGATCTCCCCTGGAAGGAAGTATTCAGCATTTATCTCTGTGTTTGCTGAACTCACAGCTTGGTTGATCTTGAAAGGTTAGAAGATGGGGAAACTACAGAGATGATGCAGGGAAAGGAGGATTTGGTGGTAAGAATTGGGGTTTTCAGAGTACCACATTATGGGAGAGGGCTCCAGGATTCTTCAGGAAACACTGCTGGCTCCCATCCCAGACCTCAGCTTCCCCCCACCTCCCCAAAAGGAGAATAACCCTTGCTTCAGGCAAGGCGCTTAAGCCTCTCACAATGTGGAGCGATCTCTCCTGTTGGCATCCAGAGTCGCTGGAGTAGCTTCTCCCTGAACTTCCCTGGGACTTTCTTTTTCAAGGACCTTCCTAATCCTTCTGAGTCCAGCTCATAACCAGCTTACAGACTGTTTTTCAAGAATCTATACTAATAAAAGCCTAGGTGGTTCTCATGCCCTCCTGCACGATGTCGTCACAAGATGGCAGCCACAAGATGACCGTGCACACAGTGGAGGAGGGGTCCAGCAGCCACTCTGTGCAGTGAGGCCTGGGGGTCCCGTGGCTCTGTGCAGTGGGGCGGAGGCTGGTCCCAGCGTCTATGCCGCCTCACATGGAGGAGGCCGGTCGGGCCAGCAGGGGAGGGCAGTTGGGAGCAATCAGGCTGGCAGGGGAGGGCAGTTGGGGGCAATCAGGCCAGCAGGGGAGCAGTTAGGTGTCAATCAGGCCTGCAGTGGAGCAGTTAGGGGGCGATCAGGTTGGCTGGCAGACGCGGTTAGGAGCAATCAGGCAGGCAGGCAAGTGGTTAGGAGCTAGCGGTCCCAGATTGTGAGAGGGATCCCAGACTGGAGAGGGTGCAGGCCGGGCTGAGGGACACCCCCCCCCATGCATGAATTTTGTGCACCAGGCCACTAGTCTAGATATAAGCTAAGGGGACTGTTATTGTGTATCCTTGTCTCCTTGGCTTTGGCATATGGGTTGCAAAAAAATTCATAGAGCAGAGTTACAGAGCACATTCTACATGCCAGGGGCAATTCCAAGAGTTTCATGTACACTAACTAAGGTAACTGTCTTAGCAACTCCATGAGGCAGGCATTGCTATTATTTCTATTTATAGATGAGGGACCTGGGAACTATGAATTCAAATACTGTGCCCAATGACACAGAGTTAGGAAGTGCCTAGGCTGTCTGAGCCCAGAGTCTATGGGATGGGATTGGGCCTCTACAGGTTTGGACAGTCACTCACCTGCCCCAGCCCCTGCGGGTAGGAGAAAGGCCACCAGGAGCAGGAGTTGCTGCATCTTCCCAGGAAGGCTGACCAGTCAGTTGCTGCTGGTGCTTCCTCCTGCCACACTTTTAATCCCCAAGAGAGGAAGGAAGGGTAGGGTGGGGACTCGAGGGTTCCCATTCCCATTCCTCTGTTGGTGTAATAGGTTTCATCACCCCTGGCTGGCCAGGAGGTTCGTCTACAAACTGCCAGTGACCTGAGGGAAGGCAACACTGGATCTCCCACAGCTGCTGAGTCATGTTGTCAGCAGAAATGGGAACCAGGGCACAAGGAGAGAAGCTTTGGGCATGGCGTCCCAGGACCCTAAACCCATCTAATTCAATAATATCCCAAGAAGGCACAGAAGCTGCTAGCTGCCTGCTACCTCATGTCCTATCCCTCTGGGATTGAAGCCTGCCTGAACTCACCCTTTGTGCCCTGGCCATCTGCTGAAACCCTGGCTTCTCCCACCTCTTTCTAGAAGCTGTCAAGGCAGATTGAGTAGCTCTCTCTGCTGGGTGGGTGGAGGGTGCTGGCAGAGAAGGAAAATGGAAGAACAAGGCTGTGCCACTGATGGCAACTTTCTTAGGTCACTTGAGCCTGAAGGAACTCTCAGTAAAAGCTAGGACAGTTGAGGTCTTCTGTTTGCTGCTTCCTGCTCAAGGTGAAAACCTTTGTTTCTCAGAGGGTTCTTTGTATGCAGGAAATGCCTGGTGGGTTGATTTTGTTGAGAGCTGTCAGAATCTGGCTTGAAACTTATAAGATCCTATTTCATCCAGGATATGAGACCCACCATCCAAATCCCCATCCTCTATCCAGGGATGGGGATGATTTAGAAGGACATCCTTGCTGTGCTCCCTATAATACATAAATCCAAAGGACTGAAGCCACTCATTCAACACTGAGAGTAAGACCTGGTAGAGAACTGCAGAATAATACAGTGGGCTGTGAGACTGTGTAGGAGATTCTGTGTATGTTCAGAAAAACAGTATAATCCAGTACAAAGTAGTACAATTCTTAAACTTTTAAAGTTTGTGATAGGTCCACTTGAAAATCTTATAAAAGTTAAGTGTCCTCTCCTTATATATAAATACTAGAGGCCCAGTGCATGGAAATTCATACACTTGGGGGGGTCCCTCAGCCCGGCATGTGCCCTCTCGCAGTCTGAGATCCCTCAGGGGATGTCCACTGTTAGGTGGACATCCTTAGCACTGCTGCAGAGGTAGAAGAGGCTCCCGCCACTGCTGCTGTGCTGGCCAGCCATGAGCTGGCTTCTGGCTGCAGTGCTCCCTCTGTGGAAGCACACTGACCACCAGGTGGCAGCTCCTGCATTGAGCATCTACCTCCTGGTGGTCAGTGAGCGTTATAGCGAACGGTCATTCTTGGTCGTTCTGCCTTTAGGGTCAATTTGCATAGTACCCTTTTATTACATAGGAAACACAGATTTTCACTTAATTTTCAAAGCTGTAAGGAATTTAATATCTTCTCTAATACATCTCCATGATTGCAACATCATGAA
The DNA here is from genome assembly GCF_000412655.1 of Myotis brandtii. Taxonomy (NCBI): domain Eukaryota; kingdom Metazoa; phylum Chordata; class Mammalia; order Chiroptera; family Vespertilionidae; genus Myotis; species Myotis brandtii. Next base: position 66,499 of record NW_005356556.1, read on the forward strand.
TTTCTTTTTATACATCTGAAAAGCAATATGCAGAACAAAGAGAAAAAAGAGAAATAGTATAATAGCTCATTAGTCTCTTAGCATTGGGGTTATTTTAATTTATTGTTACTTAAATTATTTTTCACAACTTAATTTTGTTTTAGAAACATTAGTCTAATTTAAAAACAGAAGGATAAAGTATAGCTTGCACATGTGGCAAAGGGGAATAACATATATGCATCCAATGATTTGAATAGAGATGTGGTGTGGTAATTTCAATGATAATGACAAGCATATTTTCAAATGTAAACAAGATCAACAAGCAAACAAAGAACTATGACACCATGACTAAGAAACCATGGGTTAATATTATAGGAATAATCTGAAACAGATTACAAAACAAGTGGGTTGATATAAAAACAAGCTTTAAATGGAGTTGCAGGGAATATGAAAATTTAAAAAGAGACATGCCATTTGAAAAAGAACTAAATATGACTTCTAAAATTGAAAAATGTTATAAGCAAAGTTAAAGTCATAGTGGATAAAGTTAACAGATTAGACAAAGATTAAAAGAAAATTTGTAATGTGTAGTAGCTCAGAAAAAGTTGTCAAGAATAAAGAACAGAGAGTCACAAAGACAAAAATATATTAAATAGCCCAATTAGAAGGTTGAATATAAGTATAATTGGAGTTCTAGAAGAAAAACGAAAGAATCGGAAAAGGGATAATGAAATAGTGGCTGAGATTTTTTTCTCTCCTAAAGTGATGAAAAACGTCCAATTACAGGTTTAAGGGGATAAATAAAATTTAAGTACAATAGTAACAAAAAATGCATACCTAGAAATCAATGCCATAGACACATGGTAGAAATCTTTTTTAAAAAAAATATATTTTATTGATTTTTTACAGAGAGGAAGGGAGAGGGATAGAGAGTTAGAAACATCTATGAGAGAGAAACATCGATCAGCTGCCTCCTGCACACTCCCTACTGGGGATGTGCCCGCAACCAAGGTACATGCCCTTGACTGGAACTGAACCTGGGCCCCTTCAGACCCCAGGCCAATGCTCTATCCATTGAGCCAAACTGGTTAGGGCCACCTGGCAGAAATCTTAAGGAAGAGAGATAATGAAAAAGAAAGAGGACTTTCAATTGAATGGTGATTAAAGGTTGAATTCTCAATAGCAATAATGAGGAAAGGCCAGGAAGAAACAACTTCATATCCTTTAGGCTTTTTCAGACACATTCTATAAATTGATTAGTAATGATAGAGAAGTTATGGATAGCTGATGAAATGATATGACATCTTGCCAACAAATGAAGATTATATACTTTACAAGCACATGTACAATATTTACAAAATATTAACCATAGATTAGGCCATAGGTTAGGTCTTAACAAGTGTTTAAAGGATTAAAATTACACATCATTTATTGCATGTAGGCCACAATGAATTTAAGCTAGAAATGCAGAAAATATGGTCAGAAAATCCACATATACATGAGAAGCAGGAGCAATTCCTGTGGGTAGAGGTGGTGGAGTGGTGCTGGCAGAGCTGGTGGTGGTGGGGAGGGCCCCCCGCTTGCCTGTGGATGTGGTGGAGGATGTCCTGGATTTATGAGCAACAAGCAAGGCCATGCTTGTTGGTTTGATGTTGCTGGAATTCTGTTCCAAGGTTTTTGAATATTCATTCCGGCTTTTGCAGTTGATCTGAGCCTATGGTTGGTTTCTGAATTCTTCATTTTTTTTCTGCAATAATTATCACTAACAGAAATGTGAGATTAGTTTCTGATCTTCATCTATGTTTGAACTCTGGGTCCACCCCACTGCAGTGCCACATGAGCTCTGGATCATGCTGTTTGATTTTCTTACAAAACACTGTCCTGGCTGAGGTCACACCAGAGGGCAAGACCCTCTGCTCCCCTCTATTTTTAAAACTAAAGAAATAGAATGTTAAATAAATCATGAGTCAAAGTCTAAGTCATATTGGAAATCAAAAGTGAGTTCAAAATGATTAATAATCATGAAAATAATTTATAGCAAAATGTGTTGGTTATGTATAAAGATGAAGCCTCTATTAAACACTAGAGGCTCAGTGCATGAATTCGTGCATGGGTGTGGTTCCTCAGCCTGGCTGGTGATCAAGGCCTATCGGAGGGCCAGCTGGCTGGGGGGAGGGACCCTGGGAAGTTGACCGCCAGGGGGAGGGACAGTGGGAGGTTGACTGGCCGGCCAGGGGGAGGGGCTGTGGGAGGTAGGCTGGCTGGCCAGGCGGGGAGTAGTGGCAGGAGGTTTGCTGGCAGGGGAAGGGGTCGTGGGAGGTTGGCCAGCCGGCCAGGGGGGAGGGGCCACAGGAGGTTGGCTAGCTGGCCGGGGGGGTGGGGCTGCAGGAAGTTGGCTGGCCAGGGGGAGGGGCTGGAGAAGGTTGACTGTGAGAGTGCATTGACCACTAGGGGGCAGCTCCTGCATTGAGTGTCTTCCCCCTTGTGGTCAGTGTGTGTCATAGCGACTGGCCGACGGGTCGTCCCGGTCGTTTGGGTTGTTGGGTTGTAAAGGTTGCTTAGGCTTTTATATATATATAGATTATACTTCAAATTAATCAATTTAAAGGTAAAAATGTTAAAATATAAGATAGGGGAATTTCTTTATAAACATAAGGTAGGAAATTATTTTTAAACAAGACATATAAAACACTGACCATTTATAATTATACTAGAGGACCAGTGCACGAAATTCGTGCACTCGGGGAGGGGGTCACCCAGCCTGGCCTGTGCCCTCTCACAGTGCAGGAGCCCCACAATCAATTTCCCCAAAGAGGTAGGCCCTTCCCATCCATTGGGGCTCCTCGATGGATTGCCCCAAAGAAGTAGGCTGGAGCCAGGGGTCCCACCTCTGGGGTGTGCAGAGCTGCAGGAGCCCCAGGCCTTGCCATGTGGAGCTGCTGGGCCTCGCCTCTGTGCCGTGCATGCAGCGTCAAGTCCCTGCCCACCCACGCGCGCCTTGCCGTGCATGCAGCCCCGCCCACCCGCGTGTGCCCACTGCACATGCAGCCTCCTGGTGATGGATTGTGAGGGCATGAGGACCACATAGGCTTTAAAAAAATATATATATTTTATTGATTTTTTAGAGAGGAAGGGAGAGGGATAGGGAGTTAGAAACATTGATGAGAGAGAAACATCGATCAACTGCCTCCTGCACACTCCCCACTGGGGATGTGCCCACAACCAAGGCACATGCCCCTGACTGGAATCGAACCCGGGACTGTTGAGGCCGCAGGCCAATGCTCTATCCACTGAGCCAAACCGGTCAGGGCCACATAGGCTTTTATTAGTATAGAAAGGAAAAGTTGATAAATTGATCTATGTAAAACTTCAGAAATTCTTATTATCAAAGGCACTATTAAGATAGTGAAAGGTAAAGCCAGTATTTGCAATAACTGGAAAGGGGTTTGTGCCTGGAAGATATCCTATATAATAATAGGCTAATATGCAAATCAACCAAACGGTGAAGTGACTGGTTGCTATGACGTGCATTGACCACCAGGGGCAGACACTCAATGCAGGAGCTGCCCCCTGGTGGTCAGTGTGCTCCCACAGGGGGAACACCATGCAGCCAGAAGCCAGGCTCACAGCTGGAGAGCACCGCGGTGGTGGCAGGAGAGCTAAGGATGTCCGATTGACTGCTAAGCCATCAGCCGGACATCCCCTGAGGAGTCCCGGACTGCGAGAGGGCACAGGCCAGGATGAGGGGCCCCCCCACCCCTGAATGCACGAATTTTGTGCACTGGGTCTCTAGTATGTATATATACTTTATATATAAATCTCATCTATGTTGTCTTATAAGTATTAGAAAGCCAATAATTTTGAAAATTGACAAATTCCTAGAAAACATACTCAAGAAGTTTGAATTTTTTTCATAAATATGAAGTCAGTTAATTCAGTTATCAAAAACATTTCATCAAGGACATGCAGAAGCTCATATGGCTGCACTGAAAATCTATACAGAATATGCAAAGAATGCTATAGAATTTCTTCTGGAGAGTAGATGCTACCCATTTCCTTTATGAGACTAGCAAAACCTGAATGCCAAAGCCAATGAAGACAACATGGGAAAGAAACACTTGAATATTGATGTAAACCAAATCAATTAATTAGCAAGAAGATATTATATCATGACTAATGTGGGTTCACACTAGGTATGTGTGACCTTTCATTCTACACTCAATTGCTATAACACATTGCATTGATTGATGAAAGAAGAAACACCATGTGGTTATTTAATTGAAGCAAAACAAAAAAGCATTTGCCAAAATTTATCCTCATTCATTTAAAAATAATATAGAAAAATGTTTTTAATATGGTAAAAATTATCCACAAAAGTGCCACAATAATGATTATACCTAATGGTGAAATGTTTAATGTTTGAGAGTGAAACAATTCAATGACACCTGGGTAGCCATAATCATCATTTCTCTTCAATATTATGCTATAGATTTTAGTGAGTGCATTTAGGCAGGAAATAGAAGTGAAAGATATAAGGACAGAAATTGATACATAATATGTACATAGAGAATGCCAAAGAATCTACAGATAAATTATTATAATGAAAAATATAGTTTAAAAAATTGCTAGAGAAATTTATGTATATATAGAGTAACCATATTTCTATATATACATAAGTACTGCTAGAAACTTAAATTTTGAAAAAAATAATATAAATGGCATGAAAGTGATCAAATAACAAAAAATAAATTTAAGGAGATGTGCAGGACTTTTTTTTTTTAAATCCTCACTTTATTGATTTTTAGACAGAGTGGAAGGGAGGAGAGAGACAGAAAGAGAGAGAGAAATATCAATGTGAGAAAGATACATTGATTGGTTGCCTCCCAAAGGAACCTGCGACTGAGGTATGTGCCTTTGACCAGAATCGAACCTTAGACCCTTCTGTTGTGGGCCAATGCTCTTAACTTCTGAGCAAAACTGCCTAGGGTGTGCAGGACTTCTTTGAAGAAACTCATAGACTTTATTAAGAGACACTTAAAAAGACCTAAATATAAAGGTATTCCATGTTTGTGGATTGCAAGACAAAATATTTTAAAAATGTCAATTCTCCAAAAAGTGATCTATAGATTCATTGCACTATAGAGAGATTTTATAGAACTTAAATGATTCCTGATATATGCGCAAAAACAAATGGCCAGTAATAGCCACCACTCATAGACTTTATTAAGAGACACTTAAAAAGACCTAAATATAAAGGTATTCCATGTTTGTGGATTGCAAGACAAAATATTTTAAAAATGTCAATTCTCCAAAAAGTGATCTATAGATTCATTGCACTATAGAGAGATTTTATAGAACTTAAATGATTCCTGATATATGCGCAAAAACAAATGGCCAGTAATAGCCAAGACACTCTTGAGGAATGAGAATAAGATGGGAGGTCTTATTTTAGCAAATAAAGCCATAGTGATGAAGCTAGAGTGGTATTGGTGGGGGCATAGAGAAAATAGACTACTGGACCAGAAATAGAGATTCCATACCCATGTGGACAGATACAGACATATATAGACACTTGAATTATGATGGAGGTTTCATGACAGATAGAGGGGAAAGGACTTTTTTTCCTCCCCAATTAATGATGCTAGGACAGTAGGTATCTTCATGGTGTCCTGTAGGGACACATTTTCTATGTGGAAAAGAAAAACTTGTCCTTTACTCATACCAAATCCAAGAATCCATTTTAGGTGTGAATAAAGATTTGAAAATATCCTAGATAATAAAACCCTAATATGCAAATCGACTGAATAGTGGAATGATTGGTTGTTATGATGTGCACTGACCACCAGGGGACATATGCTCAATGCAGGAGCTGCCCCCTGGTGGTCAGTGCACTCCCATGGGAGGAGTGCCACTCAGCCAGAAGCCAGGCTCAAGAATGGCAGGTGCAGCAGCGGTGGCGGGAGCCTCTTCTGCCTCCACTGCAGGTGGGTGGTAAAGAGCAAGGGGTCCCAGACTGCAAGAGGGGTGTCTGACTGCCAGCTTAGGCCCGATTCCTGAGGGGATTAGCCTGGGCTAGCAGGCAGATATCCCCCAAGGGGTCTCAGACTGGGAGAGGGTGCAGGCTGGGCTGAGGACTCCCCTCCTCCAGTGCACGAATGTCATGCACTGGGCCTCTAGTAATGTAATAATGTCTTTATGATAGGTAAAAATGTTAAATGCTATATATAAGGGTGGGCAAAAGTAGGTTTTTAGTTGTAATACAAATAAATAATACAATAATTAAGAAATAATACAAGGATAAACAATGTGTTTTGCATACTCACAACTGTAAACCTACTTTTGTCTACCCCTGTACATAAAAGTACTAATCATAAAAAAGGACTGTTAATTTGATCTATTAAAATCAAGAGCAATAAAAGATATTTTGTAGAGGGGGCAAAGATGCTTATAACACACATATGAAAAAGATATTCAAGTCAGTAGAATAATGGGCAAGAGACTGGAACAGCTGCATCTCCAAAGAGGAAATCCAAGTGGCCAATAAACATGTGATAAGGTATTACTCTCAGTAGTTAGAACCTCCCCCTTAAATCACAGTGAGATCCCAGGTACAATCACCAGGTTGGTTATGTTCCCTCTCCTGGGTGTATACCCTAGAGAAACACGTGCAAATTTCCATCAGATACATGTCCAAAAAAGTCATAGCAGCATTATTCATGATAGCTCCAAACTGGAAGCACTTGGAAGGTCCATCACCAGCAGCACAGATAATCAAATTGTGGCATACTTATGTAATGGGATATTGTATAGCAATGAAAAGGAATGATTATTGCACAGGCAGCTCACAAATGAAACTCACAAACATGATGTTGAGCAAAAAACCCAACAAGACTGCATTCAGTATGATTCTCTTTATATAAAGTTGAATGCTAGCAATAATGAAACATCATCGGATAGAAATGTATACATAGGTGGAAAATTATGATGAAAAGCAAGGAAGTAGTTATCACAAAAGTCACAATAGTAGTTAAGTCTGGTGTTGGAGAGCAGAGAGGGCTTTTTGATCAGGAGGAGATATATGGGCGATTTCTGGAATGTTTCCTGGTCTATTTGACATAAATGGTAGTGCTCGCCTTATAATTATCCTATAAACTGTACCTTTATGCTTTGTGCACTTCTCATGTCTGTATATTTTACAATAAAACAATGTAAAAGCCTATTTGCCAGAGGGTGGGGATTAGAGAGAGCATTTGGAGAAAGAGGGGACTATATGAGAGTAGATGGGGCAAGCAAGTTTTTATTTTCTATCTTAATAAAAATTGTAATATTTGTACTAATAATGCAGCACTTTGTTTCACAATATCCATAGCTGGTTACATCTACTTTGGACTGCTTTATTACATTTCCGTCAGTTACAACGTTATTCTCCTCTGGGATGTTGGGACATTAACGTAGGCTGTTTCCCAGCTCCCGCTGGGGCCCCCATGCCCAGCTCTTCTGGGAAAGCAGTTGCCAGCTGATGCTGGGTCACTTCCCCTTTGATGCTGCTCTAGTCAGTCACCATGTAGCTGTTCTTGGCTCTGTGGGAGGCCGTGTACTTCTGAGGGATCCTGGACATCCTCAGAGGTGCCTTAATATCACCCTTTGAAGGGTATTTTGGAAACTCTTTGGGAAGTCTCTACTGACAAGCTTGTGATTATTTCATGGAGTGTCGGTCCTGGGAGAAGACTGTGCCAGCGTTACTGAGGCACTTTCTTGTAGGGAAGAGCAGGTGACAAAGGAAATCTAATGGGATCTGCATAGAATCTTCCCATCAGTGTAGTTAGCGGGAAAGAGGGGTCTGCAAAGCCTGGATGTGGCAGAGAAAGATTTGCAAAATGTTCAAAGCTCTCAGGTGTTCCTGGCAGAAAAGTTTACTTCTGAGCTTGAGCAGCTGACCCTGGGGCCCTGGGTAAATGCGAGAAAGAGCTGGAGGTGGACATATTCCCTGAGACCCTCTTCCCAAACTGCTCAGACTATCCAAGTGTTCAACAATAGGAGATGGTAAGATGATATATTAATGGGATGAAATGCTATCCAGCTATTAAAAACTTCCAGCTTTAGAAGAATGCTTCATGGCATGGAGCAGTTTGCTTCATCTAATATTAAGAGGAAAAAGTAGAATGTAAAATGATGTGTATAAGTTGATACTAATTCTGTTAAAAAAAGGGCAACAACCAGAACAACTATTTTATGGGGCTCTTTTTCACCTTTATATTACTAATTTTCTTCTATAATGGAAATGTTAGTTTTATGAGCAGAATCATATTTAGGGCTCTTAATCTTTATAGACAGCAAACACTGTTAAACATTGTAGTGGAGAAGAGGTAATAGTTTGGCAAAAACAATTTCCTTTCCTTCTAGGGGACATAGGTGAACTACATTACCCAGCGTCACTTAAGCCAGGTGTGGCTGTGTGACTGTCATAGCAAATGGGATGTGAGTGGATAGGATGTGGACACCTTCTAGTCCTGGCCCCAAACATGCTCTTGTGCCTGACTATCCCCTTCCAGTTTTTTTAAAAAAATATATTTTATTGATTTTTTACAGAGAGGAAGGGAGAGGGATAGAGAGTTCGAAACATCGATGAGAGAGAAACATCGATCAGCTGCCTCCTGCACACTCCCCACTGGGTATGTGCCCGCAACCAAGGTACATGCCCTTGACCGGAATCAAACATGGGACCCTTGAGTCCACAGGCCGACACTCTATCCACTGAGCCAAACTGATTAGGGCCCCTTCCAGTTTTTGATGCAGGTGAACCTGGGAATTTGGAAACTATTTTAGGGTTTCTTCGCATGGGCTGACCATGTACTAGTAATTTATTGTCCAAACTGGGACACTTGACGTAAATGGGGGCACTGCTCATTTGGGACTGCATATGAAGAAGAAATAGATTTTTATTGTGTTAGTCAAGGAAATGCTAAAGTTTATGTGTTAGAATCATTAGGGTTAGCTTAACTATTATATATCCAACTTATTTAAATCTGCCTTTTTGGACATAGAATATTTTTATAAATAAAATTATTTTAATAATGATAAAATTTAGAGTATTTAATAAATTAAAATGTAGAAGAAAATGTCAGCTTTAATCCCACTGCCCAACTGGCCACTGTTAACAGTTGTATTTCCATGTTAGGTTTTTTTTTCCATGTATAGTTTTTATATACACGTGTTTACAATACATTTAGTTTTGAATCCTACACTTTAAATCATTCAACATAAACTTTTGCCTCATTTTATTAAAATCTATTTGTGAATATCATTTTAGAATCTCATTCATATTAGAAAACAGGCATTTAAGCTATCTAAATAATACATAAACATTGTAGAAAAATTAGGAAAATGAATATGCAAGAAAAAGAAAAAAGCCTAAAGGAAAATATGTGTGTAATAAAAATTTGATTGCTGTTTACAATCATGTTTTGGTCAACAACAGACTACATATACAATGGTGGTCCCGTAAGACTATAACGGAGCTGAAAAATTCCTGTTGCCTAGTGATGTCATAGCCAGCCTTGCTCAAGGCATTACTCACACGTTTGTAGTGATGCTACAGTGTTACTGGTTTATATATTTACTATTCTGTACTTTCTATTTTTATTTTAGTGTCTACTATTTATACTGCAAAACAGTATGCGTATTATGCAGGCAGCAACCTCATAGATCTTCTGTTTTCCAAGTCTCTTGATTGCAACATTTTCTCTTGTGCTTGATTTAACTTGTGTTGTTTTGTACAGTAACATGCTATACAGGTTTGTAGCCTAGGAGCAATAGACTATGACATATGGCCTAGGTGTGTAGTAGGCTATACCATCTAGGTTGTGTAAGTACATTCTCTGATGTTCACACAACCAATACTAATACTAATTTCCTAATGACACATTTCTCAGAATGTATCCCCGTCATTAAGCTGTGCATGACTGTCTACGCTCTCTAACATGCCTTTGACTTAATCAAACCTGGTGAACATTCTTCTGTGTGGCAAATTGTACTTCTATGTCTTAACTTTAAAGGTTCCATAGTGTTCAATCATATGTAACATTTTAAAAGCTAATCTTCAAACTTGTGCTAGATATAGGTTTTGTTTCTATGATTTGACTTATGTAACAGATATATAAAAAATAATCTTATCCAAATTCCTGGTGTGGTTAATAGCTAGGTAAAAGACTGCCTTTTTTATTTTTGGGACCTTTGTGTACAAGGTGTGAAAATGTCATTTTCTCAACCACCATACTGAATCTAAGTATTATTATTTTTTGTAAATTCTTCTTAACCAGATAAGCAAATAATTATTGCTATTTGAAATCACATTAATTAGTAAGCTTTGACTTTTCCCCAAATGCTTAGTTTTTCTTATAACTTGTCTATTAATGTTCTAAGCCTAGTTTCTTTCCTTCCTCCCTCCCTCCCTCCCTCTTTCTTTCTTTCTTTCTTTCTTTCTTTCTTTCTTTCTTTCTTTCTCAAAAAAAAATTCTTTCTTTCTCTTTCTTTCTTTCTTTCTTTCTTTCTTTCTTTCTTTCTTTCTTTCTTTCCTTCTTTCTTTTCCATAGCCTACTTTTCTAGAGCAGTGGATAATACAGGCATGAATGGCTTGCATAATCCTTATATAATAAAACCCTAATGTGCAAATCAACCAAATGGCAGAATGACTGGTCGCTATGATAAGCACTGGCCACAAGGGGGCAGTCGCTCAATGCAGGAGCTGCCCCTTGGTGGTCAGTGTGCTCCCACAGGGGGAGCACCGCTCAGCCAGAAGCCGGGCTGATGGCTGGCAAGTGCAGTGGTGGTGGTGGGAGCCTTTCCTGCCTCTGCGGCAGCACTAAGGACCCCTCGGGGAATGTCCGACTGCTGGCTTAGACCCACTCCCAGACGTGGGACATCCCCTGAGGGGTCCTGGACTGCGAGAAGGCGCAGGTCGGGCTCAGTGCATGAATGTTGTGCACCGGGCCTCTAGTACATACATAAAGTGATGTACCATATTTTACATTTTCCCTGTTTGGACATTAATATGATTCCAATTTGTAGTCTATTATTAAATAACAGTGGGATAAAACATTTTTGTGAGTAACCCCCTCACCCCACCACACACTTTAGACCTTCCATAGAATAAGGGTTCTAGCAATAAAAAATCACTACATCAAACAGGGAGAAATAAATGCAAACATACTTAGAAATCATTTTAAGGAAACATGTACTGTCAAGAGCAGCCCTGTCCTCGTGATGCTCAGTGATTATAATAGTTTTTCTTCCTAATGTACATCATCCTGTGTCAAGCACTCCTATCAGGTGTCAGGGGAAGGCAGACCCACCAGGCGCTGTCCTTCAAGGCACACACCTTGCCCTTGAGGTTGGATACCCGTGGACTCTCTGCTGCTGGCTCTGCCTTACACCTGGGGCCCTGACGAGCTCCTCATGCTGACTGTCCGGGGGCTCCATTTCTTTTGTGTGACGGCCCTTCCTGGGGGTCGTGTTTGACTGAAGTGGCCCCTTAGCTCCTGCACCGTCTCCGCTTCACTTGCTCATCTCACAGGTGCATTCAGCTCTTCTCTCACCTGTGCTTCTGCCAGGGCTGGGAGCCCCAGGGAACACTTGGCACATGGATGTAGGGACAGTCTAGTGTGTAAAATGAGCTTTTATTTGCTTTCTAGCTTACACTTAAATGTGCTGGGTTTCACTTCTCATATCCTTGTGGTTCATTTGCTATTCTTTTTAAGGAAGCTGTTTTTCCTTTCAATGTGGGTCCCACTTGACTCCTTGTTTGTGCAGCTGTTGTGAATTTGTTGTGTTCTGTCACTCCAGCCACGGGTGGTGCTGTTTGGAGGACACAGGCCTCTGAAATAGGGTCATCTGGGTCACAATGAGCTGCCTTGCACTTGAAATGTGGCATTTTGTGGGTTTGCAGGCTGAGGCTAATGCCCCCTACCTGTGCTGTAAGTAAAGATAAGGCTGCCCTGGCTGCCTCCTCCCTCACCTCCCGGCATGGACTCCACTGAGTGGACTGGAAACTGCAGGACCTGCAGATCTCCAAGTCTCTTTAATTTAACTGTGCTGTGGGGATGGCTGATCCTTTCTAACCCTCCAGGAAAGACTAGATTCTTGCCTGGCCAGCGTGGCTCAGTGGTTAAGCACTGACCTATGAACCAGGAGGTCACGTTTGATTTCCCATTAGGGCCAATGCCCAGGTTTCGGATTCGATCCCCAGTGTGTGTGTGTGTGTGGGGGGGCGGTGCAGGAGGCAACTGATCAATGATTCTCTCTCATCATTGATGTTTCTATCTCTCCCTCTCTGAAATCAATAAAAAATATATATTAAAAAAAGAGACTAGATTCTTGGACCCATGCTGTGCTAGTTCTTAGGCTGAGGCATGAAGGTATGGTCACTCCCATATCCTAGAGCTCCCCAAGTTTCTCTCTCTTGGGACCTGTCTAGGTAAACGCTGGAAACCTGACCTGACCTTGATCATCCTTGTGTCCCCTACACAAATCTTTAGCATCTGGGGAAATGGGATTCACACTCAGGGTCCTCCTATTCGGTCAGCTCCACCTCCTGCAGAGTGTCTGAAGTGCCTATTGTGACCCACCACTAGCTGCCCATACTTCTGTCCTGGCCTTACCAGGGTTTCCCTCTAGACAGGCAGGGGGGCATCACGGTTTTGGCCAACTGCTAATGGGGAAAGAGCCCAGGTTTGCCAATGGCCTCTGGGCCTGGATACTGAAATGGGGCTGCACTGTCTTTCTTCCTCCTGAGCCACTGGCAGTGGTCATGTGGCCAGGATATGAAGGAGGGAAGGGACAGGTCTCAGTGGGAGGAGAAATAATGAGGACCCAGGAGAGCAAGAGCAGCAGGAGGTTTCCTTACCTGCAGTAACGTGATGTCCTTGGAGAAGTTCTTCGATCTTGTACATGTGCACCTGAAACTCAGCAAGGTGGTACCTTCAGTAGTAGGATGTTGTTGTCTTTTGAATTATAATCCTTGTGAGGGAAGGCTTTGAGCACAGGTGACCTGCTGGATGTCCCCCCTTTTATATTGTGGGTGACATTTTGCTGGTCCAGTGTCTAGAGAATCTTGTCTCTGATGTCCCTGGGCCTAGAAGTTACATCATTTGCAAACAGAGTATCCCAGCACTCATCAGTGTGATGGCAGAGGACAGAGCAATGGGAAGGAAGGCACTATGAGTTCTAAACAGCCCAATCCCAACCCTGTGCAAGAAGCAGCACCTTCTGAACACAGAGAAAGAGTGGGAAAAACATGCTTAGACGCACCAGTGATGATCATCTCTGGGTGGTGGAATTCTCAGTAATTTTCATTTTCTTATTTGCGTGTTCTGGATTAACTACATTTCTATGATGACTATAAATTACTTTTATATCCAACATACACTTTCCCATCGTCTAAACACACTCATCAATGACAGACATTCAGCAAGCCACTTCTTTTCAGCCTAGACTTCTCCAAGGTGGGTGTTTTAAATAGGAGGCTACCTTCCTGAATCCAATATTTTAAAAAAGATTTAGAGATTGTAGAAAAATTCACTCAATTAGCTATAGGCTATTTTAGTGAATAAAGAGGGAACCAGTGATTTCTACTCTAGAAATGGAAGCTTATCAAATCTCTGGAAGAACCCCTCCCCCTCCCAGTGTAGTTCTGGCCTTGCCCCAGAGTGATGATGGGTGAGTCAGTCCTGGGGAGCCTCAGTCTGGTCTCTGCAGTTGAAGTATTTTTTCTTTTTATTCAGTGTGGAAAGCTCGAGATCCTAGTGCAGAACCAGGGAGGTTTCCCATTTTTGCTGTAAAGGAAAGGTGGATAGGACAAGTCACAGGAGCTATAACTCAATCTCTGAAAGGCAGGTTGAAGTTCTAGCCTAAGGCAGACTGACAGTGAGCCAGATTAGGAGCAGGGAAAAGTGGACAGTGTGGCCTTTCTTTGATTTGCAGTGGTAACCCAGGCCTAGTTCTTCAGCAGCCTGTCTTGCCACCCAGGCCTTTCTCCACACGCTCCACCCCTGTATCCACACTCACTTTTCCCTGGCCCCCTGGCAGCTCAAATGGCTCCTCTGACTAGACATTGGTTCTGCGTATTCAAAGACCTTCCTGATTTACAGGCCCTGGGATGGTACCAGGGGTCCGCAGGAAGACAAGGACTCATTGGTGCTCCTCACCTTCCACTGCACTGAGCCGCTGCCAGCATGAAGTCATTTCCTATCAGGAAACACCACATCTGCTCCAGCCTTGTTTGTTATGATAGAAACATACAGATGCCGTGTAGGGTTGGAGTGCAGGCTGGCCTCTCTGCCCCATTTAATCTCTCCTGAAAGAGAAAATGGCCCTGGATCTCTGCTCATAGGCACTGCCTGGTGGCCTGAGACAGTGGGATGACCAGAGGCTGGGGTAGTCTGTAGTGGTCTTCAGGGACCCAACACAATGAGGCAGGGCTGCAGGCTTCTGTAGGCAGCAAGGCAGGCTGCAGCATGACTTGTTGCCTTGCTTAGTTGTCAGTTTTTTTCCCATAAAGAGGAAGAGCTCAGCCCTTGTCCTGAATCAAACACACTTCAAATCCATGTTAAGGGAAAAGGCTCCGTCTTTAGGATAGACTGTCCTAGAAGACCTGGAAATTACTCTCTCTGACCTACCCACAAATGCACTTTGTTCCCAAGCTTCTCAGACCCCCTGTGTCCTCTTTACTTCCAGGAAGGGTCTGATCTAAGACCTGAACGATTTGAGCTCATTGAACAGAACACTCTGGCTTCTTCCCCGCCATCTTGATCAGGCAGGTAGCAAACCACCCACAAATGAATATGTGAATGAACGTCCTCAAATGTGCTTTGTATAGCACAGTGGTTCTCAACCTTCCTAATGCCGCGACCCTTTAATACAGTTCCTCATGTTGTGGTGACCCCCAACCATAAAATTATTTTCGTTGCTACTTCATAACTGTAATTTTGCTACTGTTATGAATCGTAATGTAAATATCTGATATGCAGGATGTATTTAGGTGACCCCTGTGAAAGGGTCGTTCAACTGCCAAAGGGGTCGCGACCCACCGGTTGAGAACCACTGGTCTAGTAGCTGGAGAGGAGCCGGCCTAGTGCAATCTGAACCCCAACACAGATTTACCATTCCAGGGCATTTGCCCTCAGGATAAAGAGAAAAGAGTACAAAGGACTAGAAATCAGAGTGAGAGGGGGCAATGAACTGAAGGAGACTGGATGGGAGCCAGTCTCCAGTAGGGCCGTGGGTGCAGTTCTGAGGCACCACTTTAATGGCTTGATTAGGTTCTGGGTATCTGCCCTGGTAGAGATGAGAGGCTCATGAGAGTGGGAACAGGGAGAAGGTGACGTCTAGGAAATGAGCTCTTTCATTCTTGGCTCAGACAATAGCATCTGGTTTAGATAACCACTCTTAGCTTGGAAAATGAGGAGTTATAGCTCTCATTTTCTTTTTCTTTTTTCTTTTTCTTTTTTTCCCCATTGCTTTTTAGAGAATGGAAGAGAAAGGAAAAGACAGAGAGAAACATCAATGTGAGAGAAACACATTGATTGGTTGCCTCCTGCATGAGCCCGGACCAGGGCCCGGGCTGGGGAGGAGCCTGCAGCTATCCAATCCTACTCTTTGTAGAACTTCATTTTTTTTTTGATAGCCCCATTTTTTGGGGGGTATAAATGCAAAAGTGCCAACCACTGATTTCTCCTAAAATACACTAGCCAAGAGTCCAGTCATCCATCAAGTTCTTGGTTGTTTCAGGCAACTGCAAACTGTTGGAGATGGGGGTGAGGATCAGATATTGGGGATGAAGTGGAGGTGGGATGTTGATAAGAGTACTAGAAAAATAAGGAAATGACAGAATGAGATTTTGAGAGAAGGGATTTGACAGACAAATGCACTTGAGTTCACTTTGTGGTTTCTGGTCATCCTACTAAAGCCAATGTTATTCTCGAATTGTTGATATTTCAAAGATTTAAAAGACCCCAATATTAAAGTAGTTGGGGGGCATGCAGGTAGAGACTGAAAGAGGAAAAACAACATGTTGCCACTCACTTTGAGTTTCTCAGGTCACTCCTGTCCTCCATCCCAAGTAATCTGGTGCCTCAGTGAAGACTGTGATGTACACAGAGATTCTGTCCCCCAAGGCTCCCTGTCCCTGGTGAGGAACTGGGCTTATTGCTCACACAGTTTTCCTCTCAGAGGTACTTGAGGGCTTTTGGAGGGCAAAGTTTCAAGGACTGATTCTACTTATAATACAAGTAATCAGCCTGAGAGTTTGGATGACTTCTCTTTGTTCTTTTATAATTGAAAATGGATAGAAGAAGACTTCTGAAATCTTATTTCCAACTGGACCAAACGCTTCTGCTGTTTCTGTATCGTTGGACACTTTTCCCCAGAGGTGGAACATGTGACGTGTCTTCTCATTTTCATTCCTTATTCCACACATGACAGTTCCTTTGAGGATCTGTCATTGCTCTCTCACCTTTGACGATTTATGCCCCCCTCCACCTTCAGTTTGGAAACCCCAAGTATGTTCTGCAATGTTGTAGTGATTAATTAAATAAATGTGGAATATAAAGTACCTATTAAATAACATTTATGAAGTTTTAGAAGCATAGAATACCAAAGGTGAGAGGATGTACCTTTGGCCCAAAGCAAATGTTTATTTGAGTGAATCTTGTCACATGGAACCATGAATTCTAGCAATTTCCGTAGCTAATTTCTTGTACATTTGCCTATGATATCACATTTTTCTGATAGATTATTTCCTCTGAGCTATTGGGATGCTTCTTTGGGCTACACTTCCACCCCACACATGGCTCAGGCCCCCATTCTCCCAGGTTTCCCCACGGATCCAGTTAATATTGACAGACAGTTGCCTCTCTCTGGTCTCCTTCCTCCCCACTTTACCCCTATCTCACCTGACCTCACACCTGCTGATCACAATCCTGTTTCTCTGACCAAGGGCAGAAGGCATCTGTGCCTCAGCTTAGCTGTGTGTTGGGACAGAAGCTTGGCTGCTCTTGTGAGGTTGTTATTAAGGAGTTTGTAATTTGTTGTTGCTTTTTGTGCCATGCTCACAGGAGGGAAATGCTGGGTTGGAGCTACTTCTGGGGTCTGTGATGTTAGCTGGATGTGGTGCCTCTTCTTCTTGACTCAGAAACCCGAGAACTCAGAAGGGAAAAGCAGCTCCAACATTGCTGGTCGTGGCAGAGGAGGTTGCTGCCCACTCTTTCCAAACAAGTCTACTATCATTAGAGATTTGTCCCTTTTGTATCACAATTTACTTTTTAAATTGTGGTAAAGTCTATATAACATAAAAATTTACCTACTAACCATTTTTTTTAGGTGTACAGTTCAGTGGCATTAAATACATTCCCATTGTTTTGCAACCATCACCAATGCCCCTTATATTTCCACTGCACCCACCATTCTTCTCAGTGAGTTTTGTAGAAAAGGCAGAGAAGGAAATGTCCAGGCCTCTATGTCCCTTCTGAACACGTTCCCCAAAGCTGTGTGGGGAGGGGAGATGGGGAATGGATGGCTGGGAAGTAGCTCATCCTGTCCCCCAGGATGGATTGTGGGAGGTTCATTTGCCCTGAGGAAAAGACCCCATTTTCCTGAAGGAGCTCAGACTCGTCCTGGATACATTTGTTTTGTACAGAATGAGGCAAAATCAGTTATTATTTTGACTCTAGACATGGTCATTTATTAAGTTATGCCAACCCCGGCTGTCCCAGAGAAGAAAGTCAGTCATAGGAGGTCTCAGTTTGATTCCCCTGTTGTGTGAAGCGTCTCATTGTGCTATTTATCCAGGACAGGAAGCTGGAAACCCTGGTGTAGACTCCTGGAGGAGTCCCGCTCCTACTTCCATAGGAGACAATGCCCTGGGCCACATTGTTACACACCATTGGGCCTCCTGAGTCCCCCTGTGGGTGATGAGAGGGAGGGACACCAAGTCAGGCCCCCGAACTCCATACCTCCCAAGCTTGGGGCCCTAAGGTCTGGCCCTCTGAGGAGGGAGGCTGGTGCAGATGCAGAAGTGAAGCTCCTGCGTATTTCATTGGTTAGGCTTCAACCCTGGCTGTGGTGACTGTCTATAGCTCAACCCAAGTTAAGGTACCTTAATCCTTTCCCATGAAAACACTGCATGAGTATCCATTGTGTGACCCGTGCTCCTCCCCTTCCCTCAGAGACTGGGTTGATGGGAAAACCCCCCACTTTACTCTGGTCTGGCCCCCAGACAGGCTGTGGGGATGTAGTCTGTTCCTACTGCCCTGTTCTGCCCAGCCCCCCGTCTCAGGTAGTGTTGTAGATGCCAGTGGCCTTACCAGGAAGGCAGACTTCCTCTCCCTCTGGTTGCCTACACAAATTTGTGTTTGGCCATTGAAGGTATTAAAGCGACGGCTGCACTCCTGATCCCTCTGCACTCTCAGCTGCACATCCTGAAGTGTGTCTGTTCTCCTGTGCTGGCTGACCAGGCCCCAGCCAGCCACGGTGCACAAGGACCCAGGACTCAGTCTGATCTGGGACTGAGGCAGAGCCACTGGCCTCACAAATTGGTTCCGTCTGGCTCTATTTTCCAGCTGGCAGGAAGAGGGCAGGCACTCAGGGAATGTCTATGCAGCCCTCACCCCACCACCCCTGGGACTCTGCCCCTGCTTCCTCCTCCATGAAGCCTCCATGCTGGGATGGAGCCAGCTCAGGTGGAGGACCAGAGGGGTCAGGCAGGTGGTACCTGCAGTAACATGATGTCATTCAGGAGTCTCTGCTGACTGTATCCAGGGTGGCGGATGGCTCTGAGCACAGACAGGCGCTGTTGGGTCCTTTCCTGCTGCCTGATGTTGTGGGCCCCCAGGATGACATTTATAGTGCTGCAAAGAAATGGCTTAGGGGTAGGTATGAGCTGCATGTGCTAAAGTCCACCAGCTGTGCAGGGCAGGTGAGAGCCCAGGGCAGCAGAACTGCAGCTGCGGGAAGTGAGAGGACAAGAAGTTTCTGGAGTTGAGATCTCTGTGTCCTCTGCTTCTCCAAAGCCTTAAACTGGGGGTGGTGGGGGACACAGTGACCTTAAGGATAAATTGATAAATAGGATAAATTAATAAATAGTTCAAAGTCATCTTTTGAGTTTTAATGCATGCTTTTTGTGTCATTTTCTCCTCCAGAATTTACACTAGCCTGTTACCCGTCCCCAGGACTTACCCAACCTCTTCTCACCCCCTTGTTGCCAGAACCTTGCTTTCAGCCATATGTTCTCATGAACACTAATTCCTGGGCCTGCCTAATGGCCGCCTGAGAGCTCCTTAGTGGCTCACCTTCCCCAGCAGTGAGCTGCTGTCATCACAAAGTCTTCTCGCACCAGGAACCCCCCACAAGTGCTCCGTCTCCCTGGAGATTGTATCAGGAGGTATGCCATGTAGGGGCGGGAATGGGGCCGGGCCTCTTGGCCTCCGATGATCTGCCCTGGAAGGAAGTATTCAGCACTTATCTCTGTGCTCGCTAAACCAGGGGTGAGGGCACTAGTGTGGTGACTTCAGAAAGGCTGGATTTGAGGAGGCTACAGAGATGATGCAGGGACAGGAGGATTAGGATTAGGTATTGAGAATTGGGGTTCGCAGGGTACCACATTACGGGAGAGGGCTTCAGAAATTTACAGGAAACATTGCTGGGTCCCCACCCCAGAACTTAGCTCCCCTCCTTTCCAAAATAAGAACAACCCTTGCTCCAGGCAAGGCCAGTTCAGTCTCTCAGGTGGGGGAGAGCTTGCTGTCCGCAACCAGAACCCTCTGGAGTGGCTTCTCCCTGCAATTACCTGGGACTTTCTTTTTCAAGGACCTTCCTGATCCTTCTGAGTCCAGCTCATGAGCAGCATGGACTGCTTTTTAAGAATCTAGACATGAGCTGAGGGGACTGTTATTGTGTATCCTTGTCTCCTTGGCTTTGGCATATGGGTTGCAAAAAAATTCATAGAGCAGAGTTACAGAGCACATTCTACATGCCAGGGGCAATTCCAAGAGTTTCATGTACACTAACTAATGTAACTGTCTTAGCAACTCCATGAGGTGGGCATTGCTGTTATTTCTATTTATAGATGAGGGACCTGGGAGCTGTGAATTCAAATGCTGTGCCCAATGACACACAGTGAGGAAGTGCCTAGGCTGTCTGGGCCCAGAGTCTACGGCAGGGGTCCTCAAACTTTTTAAACAGGGGGCCAGTTCACTGTCCCTCAGACCGTTGGAGGGCCGGACTATAGTTTTTAAAAAAACTATGAACAAATTCCTATGCACACTGCACATATCTTATTTTGAAGTAAAAAAACAAAACGGGAACAAATACAATATTTGTATTTGCATGTGGCCTGCGGGCCGTAGTTTGAGGACCCCTGGTCTATGGGATGGGATTGGGCCTCTACAGGTTTGGACAGTCACTCACCTGCCCCAGCCCCTGCGGGTAGGAGAAAGGCCACCAGGAGCAGGAGTTGCTGCATCTTCCCAGGAAGGCTGACCAGTCAGTTGCTGCTGGTGCTTCCTCCTGCCACACTTTTAATCCCCAAGAGAGGAAGGAAGGGTAGGGTGGGGACTCGAGGGTTCCCATTCCCATTCCTCTGTTGGTGTAATAGGTTTCATCACCCCTGGCTGGCCAGGAGGTTCGTCTACAAACTGCCAGTGACCTGAGGGAAGGCAACACTGGATCTCCCACAGCTGCTGAGTCATGTTGTCAGCAGAAATGGGAACCAGGGCACAAGGAGAGAAGCTTTGGGCATGGCGTCCCAGGACCCTAAACCCATCTAATTCAATAATATCCCAAGAAGGCACAGAAGCTGCTAGCTGCCTGCTACCTCATGTCCTATCCCTCTGGGATTGAAGCCTGCCTGAACTCACCCTTTGGGCCCTGGCCATCTGCTGAAACCCTGGCTTCTCCCACCTCTTTCTAGAAGCTGTCAAGGCAGATTGAGTAGCTCTCTCTGCTGGGTGGGTGGAGGGTGCTGGCAGAGAAGGAAAATGGAAGAACAAGGCTGTGCCACTGATGGCAACTTTCTTAGGTCACTTGAGCCTGAAGGAACTCTCAGTAAAAGCTAGGACAGTTGAGGTCTTCTGTTTGCTGCTTCCTGCTCAAGGTGAAAACCTTTGTGTCTCAGAGGGTTCTCTGTATGCAGGAAAGGCTTGGTGGGTTGATTTTGTTGAGAGCTGTCAGAATCTGGCTTGAAACTTATAAGATCCTATTTCATCCAGGATATGAGACCCACCATCCAAATCCCCATCCTCTATCCAGGGATGGGGATGATTTAGAAGGACATCCTTGCTGTGCTCCCTATAATACATAAATCCAAAGGACTGAAGCCACTCATTCAACACTGAGAGTAAGACCTGGTAGAGAACTGCAGAATAATACAGTGGGTTAAGTCGGGTTGGAGAGCAGAGAGGGCATTTTGACCAGGGGGAGACATATGGGCGATTTCTAGAATGTTGACCATGGTCTATTTGACATTAATCATAGTTCTTGCCTTATAATTATTCTTTAAACTGTACCTTTATGTTTTGTGCACTTTCACATCTGTATATTTTGCAATAAATTTTTTAAATAAGAATGGAGATAGAGAAAATATTTGGATGGGAGGAGCAGTATGAGAGTAGATGGGGCAAGCAAGTTTTTTTATGTTTCTATTTTTATTTTAATAAATTGTAATATTTGTACTAATAAGACCTTGATATGCTTCACAATACCCAGAGCTGGTTACACCTTCTTTGGACTAATTCATTACATTTCCGTCAGTTACAATTTTTTTCTCCTCTGGGATGTTGGGACATTAACATAGGCCGTTTCCCACCTCCTCCCCGGGGCCCACATGCCACCAACAATGCAGCTCTTTTGGGAAAGCAGTTGCCAGCTGATGCTGGGTCACTTCCCCTTTGATGCTGCTCTAGTCAGTCACCATGTAGCTGTTCTTGGCTCTGTGGGAGGCCGTGTACTTCTGAGGGATCCTGGACATCCTCAGAGGTGCCTTAATATCATTCTCTGAAGGATATTTTGGAAGCTCCTGGATAGTCATTATTTTTGAGTGTGCTCTTTCTACCCTTAAAAAAAGTTCGCTATAAAACAGTGTGCATGTTAGGCCTGCAGCTTTATACATCTCACATGTACCACATCTCTTGACTGCATCCTTTTTCCCGGTGTTTTATTCAGTCTTGTGTTTTGTGAGGTGTGTAGTGGGCAAGGTTTGTGTAAGTGCACCTATGATGTTCACAAAATCTCAGAACGTATCCCCATCGTTGAGTGACATATGACTGTATACTGATGTCTAAGCTGCTTTTGACTTAAATATACCTGGTGAACATTCTTCCCTATGACAAAATATAATTCATGTCATAACTTTATAGGTTCCATAATGTTCAATCGTATGTAATTTAAAAAAAGTTTTTATTGATTTTTCAGAGAGAGGAAGGGGAAGGGATAGAGAGATAGAAACATCAATGATGAGAGAGAATCATCCATCGGCTGCCTCCTGCACACTCCCTACTGGGGATTGAGCCAGCAACCTGGGCATGTGCCCTGACTGGGAATCAAATTGTGACCTCCTGGTTCATGGGTTGATGCTCAACCACTGAGCAACACTGGCTGGGTTCATATGTAACTTTTTAAGTGAATCCCTAAATTAGTTCTAGACCAGCGGTTCTCAACCTGTGGGTTGCGACCCCTTTGGAGGTCGAACGACCCTTTCACAGGGGTCACCTAAGACCATCAGAAAACACATATATAATTACATATTGTTTTTGTGATTAATCACTATGCTTTAATTATGTTCAATTTGTAACAGTGAAATTGGGGGTCACCACAACATGAGGAACTGTATTAAAGGGTTGTGGCATTAGGAAGGTTGAGAACCACTGTGCTAGACATTGGCATCGTTTCTAAGATTTGATTTTTAAACAAATCTATAATAAATAATCTTGTCCAAATTTCTTGGTGTGGTTGATAGTTAGGTAAAAGACTCCTTTTATACTTTTTAAAAAAGGAGATTTATGTACAATGTATGAAAATGCCATTTTCTCAATGTCCAACTGAATTTGAGTATAATTATTTTTGTAAATTCTTCCTAATCAGAAAAGTAAAAAATTATTACTATTTTAATTTGCTTTTATTAGTTAGTGAGCTTTGACTTTCCAATGTTTATTTAGTTTTTTTTAGTTAATGTTCTTAGCCTAGTTTTATTTCTTTTTAAAATTTCCTTAGCTTAGTTCTCTAGAGCAGTGGATAATACAGCTGTGAATGGCCTGCATAATACATACATAATATGATGTTCCATATTCTACCATTTCCCTATTAAATAACTAGAGGCCCAGTGCATAAAATTCATGCATGGGTGGGGTCCCGAGGGAGGTGGGGGAGGCCAGGACATGATCGGCCCTCCAGGCAGGTGGTGGGACACCCTTGCAGGCCTGGCATCCGGATCCGTCCTGCTGACATTTGCACCGGTTGTTGGGAGCCACCTGGCAGCCACTTTTATATCCTTTCTTCCTTGCAGAGTGTCTAGGGAGGGGAAGTGGCTTCGGTGCCCCAGGCCAACTTCCAGGAGGCTGGCAGGATCATGCTGGTGGTGCTGTTCCGTAGGCGCCTGACCTGTTCTCTGGAGATTGGAGCTGCAGGTTTACTGAGGGAGTGACTGCCGCCAGGCCTGTGGGCTGCTGGGATGGGTCTGTCAGCTGAGCGGCGCTCCCACTGTGGGAGCACAGTGACCCCCAGGGGGCAGCTCCTGTATTGAACATCTGCCCCCCTGGGGGTCAGTGCGTGTCATAGTGACTGGTCGTTCCAGTTGTTCAGGTCATTTGGTTGCTTAGGCTTTTATATATTTGATGATGTGGTAAGTACCTTTATGAATAACTCCCTCCGAATGTGCACGTGTGCGTGAGCGTGCGCGCGCGCACACACACACACACACACACACACACACAATTTAGACCTTCCATAGAATAAGGGTTCTAGAAATAAAAATCATTACATCAAACAGGGAGAAATAAATGCAAACATACTTAGAAATCATTTTAAGGAAACATGTATTGTCAAGAGCAGCCCTGTCTGACAGTGGGAAGGCCGGGGAGGGTTGGCGGGGGGCGGGGGACGGGTAAGAGATCAACCGAAGGACTTGTATGCATGCATATAAGCATAACCAATGGACACAAGACACTGGGGCGGGGGGAGGGGAGGCCAGCGGAAGGTCAAGGGGAGAGAAAAAAAGGAGACATTTGTAATACTCTTTGTAATACTTTAAGCAATAAAACAAAACTAAAAAAAGAGCAGCACTGTCCTCGTGATGCTCAGTGATTATAATAGTTTTTCTTCCTAATGTACATCATCCTGTGTCAAGCACTCCTATCAGGTGTCAGGGGAAGGCAGACCCACCAGGCGCTGTCCTTCAAGGCACACACCTTGCCCTTGAGGTTGGATACCCGTGGACTCTCTGCTGCTGGCTCTGCCTTACACCTGGGGCCCTGACGAGCTCCTCATGCTGACTGTCCGGGGGCTCCATTTCTTTTGTGTGACGGCCCTTCCTGGGGGTCGTGTTTGACTGAAGTGGCCCCTTAGCTCCTGCACTGTCTACTCTTCACCTGCTCATCTCACATGTGCACTCAGCTCTTCTCTCACCTGTGCTTCTACCAGGGCTGGGAGCCCCAGGGAACACATGGCACATGGAGGTAGGGATGGTCTAGTGAAAAATGAGCTTTTATTTGCTTTCCAGCTTACACTTAAATGTGCTGGGTTTCGCTTCTCATATCCTTGTGGTTCATTTGCTATTCTTTTTAAGGAAGCTGTTTTTCCTTTCAATGTGGGTCCCACTTGACTCCTTGTTTGTGCAGCTGTTGTGAATTTGTTGTGTTCTGTCACTCCAGCCACGGGTGGTGCTGTTTGGAGGACACAGGCCTCTGAAATAGGGTCATCTGGGTCACAATGAGCTGCCTTGCACTTGAAATGTGGCATTTTGTGGGTTTGCAGGCTGAGGCTAATGCCCCCTACCTGTGCTGTAAGTAAAGATAAGGCTGCCCTGACTGCCTCCTCCCTCACCTCCGACATGGACTCCACTGAGTGGATTGAAAAACTCAGGACACATAGGTGTCCATTTCACACTGTCATTCTGGAATCAAACACAATCAGGCATGTGAAACTGTATGTACAATAAAGAGAAAACAAATATCACATGATCTCACTCATTTGTGGAATATAATGAACAACATAAACTGATGAACAAAAACAGATCCAGAGACAGAGAATCATCAATCAGACCATCAAACCTCAGAGGGAAGGTAGGAGAGGGTGGGGGTTAAGGAGGAGAGATCAGATAAGGACACATATGTAATACCTTAATCAATAAATAAATTAAAAAAGAGAAAACACTGAGAGTTTAATTATTTTCAAGACAAAATTTCTTGTGGATTCCAAGTACAGACCTATCTGTGCTAAACCCATCTGCCTGGTGGAGGAGAGGAACCAGGAAAATTTAGAGGAAATTCCTCATCATGGCAAGTGTCCCAATGGCAGGGACAGAGCCTGTTTGTTCCTGCCACAAAGATAGAAGGACATTTGATCTATTGTTGGATGGCAAAGTGACACTTTGCAGCCATGCAGCTTGGAGCCCTCTGGCTCACAAAGGTGCCATAACCCAGGTTGCCAGCAGGGGGAGGCAGGACCTGCGGCCAGGCCAGGCTGAAAGGGGCTGAGGTAGCTGAGTGGCTGAGTTCTTGGGGGGATGCTGGGCTGGAAGGCACTGAGCTGGTCCTGCCCAGGTGGGAAGTAGATTCTGGCTCTTCTGATAGGCATCAGGTGGGCTGGCAGTTCAGGTCTGGTGAGGAAGCAGTAGAGGAGAATTCACGCTGGATATTCAGAACTGTGTTAGGTAGATGAGAGAGAGGCTGGTTCAAAATAAGTGGTCTGGGTGGGGGGTGGTGGTGGGGGAAGAAGCTGGTGTCCGGGCACTCAGATAGAAAACAGGGGCTGGGAAGGTCAGCCAGGGAGAAAGGAGGCTGACTGAGCTCATTGCTGTCCCAGGGCCGGGCAGGGCAGGGAAATGGGACCTGAGTAGGTTGAGGGCCATCATAGGAGCATCTGAGCCTCCTGAGAATCCTGCTCCCACTGGAGAGAGAGGCCCTGGAAACAGGAAACAGTGCCCATGGCATGGCCTTCTGGCCTCTAGGTCCTGGAGTTATTCTCCTTCAGCCAAATTGTTGGGG
The DNA here is from genome assembly GCF_000412655.1 of Myotis brandtii. Classification (NCBI taxonomy): domain Eukaryota; kingdom Metazoa; phylum Chordata; class Mammalia; order Chiroptera; family Vespertilionidae; genus Myotis; species Myotis brandtii. The sequence continues at coordinate 92,724 of NW_005356556.1, forward strand.
GAGAGGGGGTTGGTGATAGTATTTGGCTTAGAGAAGATAAGAAATTTCTGAGGCCCAAAGAGGACCGTTTCCGGGAAGAGAATTTTTTTTTAAATAATGGAGCTTAGAATCAGGCTTTCCAGAGAGTTAGGCACCAAAGAGGTGTGCTTGCAAAATGGATGAGAAACTATACTGTTTGGGGTTTAGGGAGGATGGAGGCTGGGGGGAGAAAGAAGGAAGCAAGCCCAGAATTGCCAGCAGAGGGCGCATGGAGCAGTGTTGTTACCTACTGAAAGGGGTTCACTGAATAAGACTTCTGTGGCACCGGCTCTAGAGATGTGTTTATTATGGCCCTGTACTCCACACTGCCCGCCCCATGGGGTTCTTGCCTCTGCCCCCAGACGGATGGTCAAGCCAAGAGGAAGGCCAGCCTCACGCCTGCTGTTAGAGGCTCTGCATTGTTCTCTGTATCCAGGGGAGGAAGTATGAGACGTTCATGAAGACTCCTGGAGGTTTCTTTTCTCCACAGGAGAAAATTCCCTGGGCCTACTGTTACATGTGAGGGGGCCCTGGAGTCTCCCTGTGAGCCGAAAGAGGAAAGACTGAGCTGGACTCCTCGGGGTCCTGCCCTCCTGGCCGCCCAGGGGCAGGTGGTGTGTGAGGGGATCTGGGCCAGGGCCGGCCTTGTTGTCTCCTTTGGTCCCCGGGCTCCAGCCTGACTTCAACTGTTCTTTCCAGCTTGACCCACGCTAAGCCTTTCTCTCCAATACCCCGGGACACTCTGGGGATAACACTGCTGTGGGGTGACTGATCCTTCCTCACCTCCACCCCTGATCCACCCAGGGGAAAACACCAAAGACCGGGCTGTCCAATCTCTCAGGATGAGGCGTGAAGAGATGGCTACTCCCCAAGTTCCATCTCCTGGGACCTGTCAAGGTAAATGCTGGAAACCTGATCCTAAGCCAGTCTTTCTCTTCTCTGGATGTTCTTCCCAAATCTGGTGACCCTGCTGTAGTATCTGGGGAAGCATGACATTCATTGCTCATCACTGTATATGGTCACTTCCACCTCCTGCAGAGTGGTTGGTAGAGTGCCATCTCCATGGGCCTTCAGCTGGCCACAGTGCCCTTCTGTCCTGGCCTCACCCATCCTCGCCTCTGGGCAGGCTGAAAGGATTCACAGACAGTGGCCTCTGGTCCGGGACACCGAGGGACATCTGAATCACTGGGACTGGTTTGGTGGCCAGGATGGAAAGGAAGGAAGGGAGGTGCTTCATTCAGTTGGAGGGGAAACAATATGGACTCATAAGAGTAAGAGCAGCAGGAGTTTTTGTCCCCTGTAGTAACATGATGTCATTGGAGAAGTTCTTAGGATTGTAGTGAGGGTGGAGGATGGCTCTTTTCACCAGGATGACCTGCTGGGTCTTCCCCTGCTCCTTGATGGTGTGGGCCCTAGGGAGACACTGATTGACCTGCACAGAGAGCAGAGTGGTGAGTGGGGCGGGAGGGAGAGTTATAGGAGATTAGCCCCGGAGTCATGAAGGCAGGTGACAGCTGAGGGAAGGCTGTGGCTCAGGGAAATGGAAGCCATAGGAAGACAGCGGCTGAGTGTCTCAGCCTCTCAACGACACTGAGGTTAGGAAGCTGGGAGCTCACTCTCATGCACTTAGGAAATATCACAAAATTGCTTGAGTTTGCATTTTGATCCGAATGCATGCATCCCTGGTTCACTGTTGCTTTATTTGCCCAGTGTGGTCCCTCCCTCTCTTCTTAACTATGTCACTTTGCTGTCACCTCTGAGCCCAAATCTTACCTGTCTATTTCCCAGCCTCTCATTGCCCCAGTCATGATCTCAGAGGGATTCTCTGATGAGCTCTCATTGGCTTGAGTTACCAGGAGCCTGGGGAGCTGCCCTGGGCTGCAGCCTGTGAGGAAAGGATAGGGTCCCTGTAGTGGTCCCAGGAGTGACCAGCTGTCAGGACCAAGTTCACTCACACAAGGACACACCACATGTGGTCTACTTCTCATCTTGAATCTAAATGAAGGCCATGTAGAAATGGGAGTGGGGCTTGACTTCATGTCCCCCGATGATCTCCCCTGAAGATTAAGGCTTGAAGGTGGGTGACTGGCAGTGTCTGTGCTCAGGAGGGAAGGCTTAGGAAGGAGATAATTGAGGTGGGTGGTCTAGGTGCTCAAAAGACATTGGAAGGAGGGTCTCTTAGATCCTCCTTTAGCCCAGGAACCTTCTCTGAACCTCAGGCCTCAGAATCCTCCTCTAAGAACAGGGTACAGTGCTTGCTCACCAAGTCCTCCTCAGACACACGTATGGAGGAGACAAGGCCTATCTTGCAGATGGTGGAGCCCCAAGGGGTGGAACAGGACTCAGTGAGTCTCCCTGATGCTCTGAGCCTGTGTTGACACCCGTTGGTGCTGTTTCTAATAACCTACCCATGAGCTCATGGAGTCAGATTTCCTAAAGTCCTCTTGTCGTAGTGCCTAATACATCCTCCTAAGTTCTTAATAAACATTTGTTGGCTGCATGAATGATGGAATCCAATTAGCTTTTGCCTGATGTCTGATGGGATTCAAGGCCACAGGGAGGGGAGAGGGCACAGCCTGAGAGAGTGGAGCAGCTGAGGACCTGGGAAGCAGGGGAGGTGGGGCTTGACACAGGCGGCTCAGGCTGGGGCGGAGCCAAGGCAGCCAGGGAGCTTCTGTGCAGTCATCCAGCCACAGCTCAGATCAGTCACACCTGGCTCCTCTCCTGGGCATGGCCTGCAGTCACTTTCAAGATGAGGAAGAGACCAGGTGTTTTGTATTCTTGTGTGAGAGACGTCCTGGTTCAGAGGTTGACACTTAACCACTGAGCCATACCAGCTGGGCCCTTTCAGCATATTCTTGATGTCAGATATAGTATTCTTCATTTCTGCCTGGTTCTTATTCATAATATCTATATCATTTTTCATGCTGATGTTAGGCTTCATTAAGTTCCTCCTAGTTTGAAATAAATTCCTGGAAGTTCCAATTAAGTTTCTTAGAGTTCTCACCAAGTTCCTTGTGCATATTTATAACATAACTGTGCTGATAACCTGCTTGCCTTCATCTCATCTAGGTCTTTTTATGGTGATGCCTCCATTTCTTTATTTCGGGGGCTGTTTCTTTGTCTCCCTACTTTAGTTGTCTCTTTGAGTTTTTACCCATGTATTAGATGTACTTTCTTTTATGCTGCATATTGGCATTGGGGCTGCGTGGGGTAGGGTGTAAGTGTGGCTTGAAGTAGGAGGGCAATGTGGATGAGTTAAGAGGGTCCTCTAGAAGAGGGTCACTTTTTGGGAACAGATGTCTCCTTTTCTTGATGGAGCTGACATTAGGCCTCGCAGGGGAGTTGGCCCTGGGAGGAGTATTGGGAAGGAGCTGCGTAGCAAGGCAGCATAAATTTTATTCTAGACATGGAAGGTGCGGTCCATGAAGGGGAATCGCTAACAGATGGGAAATGTGAACAGATGGTTGCCACACACACAGCAGGTAACTAACACATGTTTTGGTGAATATAGGAGGAATCAGTGACTTCCACTCTAGAGATGCAAGTTTATTAGGTGACTGGCAGCCTCCCATCAACCCCTCTGCACAGAGCAGTTCTGGCTTGCGCCCCAGAGGAGACGAATAGATCAGTTCCTGGTGCCTCAGTCTGGTCTCTGCAGTTGGAAACGTCTCATTGTTCTTTTTATCCAGGGCAGAAAGCTGGAAATCTTAGTTTCAACACGAGGTGGTTTCCCATTTTTTTTCCCAAAGGCGACAATGCCCTGGGCCATGTGGTCACACACGAGGGGGCCCCCAGAGTCGCCCTGTGGGCAGAGAGAGGAAACACTGAGCTGGGCTTTCCCCTGCCCTGGCCTTCCCTCCTCGTTGCCCTGGGGTGTGTGGTCCCTGTTAGGAGCTGCATGGGAGATCAGGGTCAGGGCAGGCCTTGTCTCCTCCCTAGGTCTGGGGTTTTCCATTTGACTCTGATGGTCTTTTTCCCCCTCTAGGAAGCCTTTGCCCAGCAGTGGCTGTGGGTCAGCCTCTCTGCTCCCCGGAGAGACAGGACCAGAGATTGGACATAGGGATATGGCTAGTTCCCACTGCGCCAGGTTGCTTGCAAGCTTGGGTGTGCCCAGGGCTGGGCCAGTACAATGCTGGGGATCTCACCTTAAAAGTAGACTGATTCATTTCTGGGTCCCCCACACAGATCTCTGTGGTTCTGTTGTAATGGCGTCTGTAGCAAGAGATGCACTGCTCATCTCGTTGGATTTCCAGCTCTACCTCGTGCAGTGTGGCTGTGCTGGTGTTCAGGTCGAGTCGCCCCCAGCCGGCCACTCTGCACACCATCCCTGGCTTCACCTGCTCTCCCCTCCTGGGCAGCCTGAGGAGGCTCACGGCGGCAGTCAGGGTGGCCTTCCTCTGCAGCTGAAGGCAGAGGACAGGAGTTCTCATTGAGCAAGGGCCCAGGGACTCCAGGACAGTCATAGCCCTGGGACAAGGAAAGGGGTCACACTGGGAGGAAGGAGGTCACAGGAGATGAGAAACCCCAGGCTTAAGGTGTGCAGGAGCCAGGGGAGCGATGAGCCCTACCTGCAGCAACATGATGTCATTGACTTTGGGGTGATAGTTTGGGTGGTGGATGGCTGTTTTCACCGGGATGACCCGCTGGGTCCTCTCGTGCTTCCTGATGTTGTGGGCGCCCAGGATGACTGTGATGGACCTGCACAGAGACAGCCAGGGACGTGGAGGCACAGCAGATACAGCCCAGAGGCCAGGAAGGAAAGAGGACAGCTGTAGGCAGTGCAGGATTGGAGCGGGGAGGAATTCTAGGGGCTGGGGCTGGGCACTGAGCATGCCTGTGCCCTGTGCTGTTGGCAGCTCAGGCTAGGTGTCATTTCCTGGAGCGGTTCTTGGGTGCTCAGTCACACCCTGAGCTTGCCTTTCTCTAAGCAAAACTGTGAATTTCTCACATTTGTACCCTGGTCTCCAGGGCACAACGTTGGCCTCTTTCCTAAGCCCCTGTGATCAGTCCCTCCAGTCCCACTTGCATTGACCTGTCCCTCACTCCCCAAAGCTGACCTGCCCTCTGAAGTGCTCCTCTGTGCCCCTAGGTCTGCAGCCTCTGAGAAGAGGGTTCCCTGCCTGGTTCCTGCAGAAGGGTGGGGCCCAGGCTGCGCTCCTCACCTTCCCCAGCAGTGAGCTGCTGTCAGCACAAAGTCCTCACGCACAAGGAAACCCCCACATCTTTTTCTGTCTGAAATCCTGATCCGAAGAAATGCCATGTAGGGACGAGAGTGAGGCTTGACCTCATGACCCCCGATGATTTTCACTGCAAGAAAAATTCTACTCTGTCTGCTGTGCCCATGGAGCCAGAGGCTGGAGAGGGGGAGATTGGGCTGGACAGGGGCAGGCAGGGAGGACTTGGATGGTAGATAGTGATGTCATCAGCCATAACCAAGAAGACGTCCTGCAGGTTCCTTGGGCAACATTCCTGGCTTGCTACCCAACATTCCTGACCTACAAAACTGAGATACTCCCTCTGACAAAGAGAAGAGCAATCCTAATCCCTCCATTCTTGTTGCAGCTGTACATGTGGGCAATGGGATTTGTATCTGGAACAAGCAGTTTAGTGCTTGTAGAGCCTGGAAAATCCTTCCTGCCATGCTCTTTGGTCCTCTCTCCCTTCTTTTTCCCAAACTCAGAGCCATTGCTGGGTTGTACTATTCAGAACATTGGGACTAAAAAATTACCAGAGAGAACTTGAGATCAAACCAGCCTCAGGGGACCAGGATGCCACCAACTCTGGGATCAACTGCATCCCCAGCTCCTTTACAAAGCTTGGAGAAGGGGGTGGAGATTGAGGATAGATTTTAAAACATTGCGTTAGAACGTTAGTGGACCTTGCTTCGATTACGGAAGCCTGTCCCTTCACCAAGCTGCGATTTCCTGTGGAATTATTTCTCGTTTCAAGTGTCCAACCTTCTTTCAAATGTCTTTGAAAAAGAGCCCACTTTCCAGATGGCAAGGGATCGGGAAAGCACCCATGGGCCCTCCTCAGGAGCAGCCCTCTTCCCTCCTATTCCTGTTGAGTTTTAATTCAGCATTAGTCTTGCTGGTCTTTGAGGGAGGTGGGATCTAGAGTTGAGAAAGTGCCTGGGGATGGACCAGGGCCAGGATGTGTCTGAGTGTAGCATGTGATCAGGGCTGTGTGAGTGCCGCAGGGCATTGGGCTTCTGGTCGGGGTCAGTCACTCACCTGCCTGCGCCTTGGGAGCCAGAAGAAAGGCCAGCAGGAGCAGAAGTGGCTGCATCTCCTCAGGAAGCTGCCCAGGTCAGAGCTGCCAGTGCTTCCTCCTGGTCTTCTGAGCCCAGGGTTCTTCAGTGTTGTGGCCTTTATCACCCACGGCTCTCTCAGTAACCACATAAGCACCGGCAGCCATTGACTCAGTGGTGACTATTCCAGCTGAAAACAGGAACCACAGGCTATAGATAGGGCGGTTCGTGATGCTGCATCAACCAGTAGCAGGTGCCCGAGCCCCAGGAACCCGAATCTCATAACACACACAAGGACCCCTCCTTTCCTTGGTTCTCTCTTGACAGTTCGGGTGATTGTTTACTGAGGTCCCCTTTTTGTGAGAGTCAGCAGTATTGGAGATGAGATTTCTTGCTTCTGCTGGAGGAGACAAAGCCATCAGTGATCAGGTAATGATAGTGAGGGCTGTGGGTGGAGGGATGGACAAATGGTGTGGCAGTGATGCCGAAGAGGGCTTGTTCTAGTGACAAAAGAGCTGATGGCTTAACAAAACTAACAAACTAACATTTATTTTGCTCAGGAATCTGCATTTGGACTGGGTTTAGTGTGGATATCTCCCCTCAGCTCCCCTTGATGGCAGAGGAGGCTTGAAGCCTGGAGCCTGCCCAGTGGTTGGTGCCAGATGTCTGTGGGCATGTCCGTTCCCCTCTGTGAGGGTCTGTCATGTAGTCTCTGCATGGGATTGTTCAGTCTTCTTTGCAGCATGATGGTGGCTTTTGCAGAGTGAGCCTCTCTTCCAAATCGACCCTGGCAGACGTATTCTTTTTTCCCCCTAGGCTTTGTAGCCATATGGTATCCTTTCTACCTTAGTCTACCCCGTGGGGGCAATCAAAAGCCCTCACCCAGATTTAAAAAGGAAAGAGCATTGCAGTCATGTAATAGAGCCTGTGGATGGGAGATACATGGTGGGAGTCAAAGCAGCGCACAATCGGCCCCCCTGCTGAGGTACATGTAGAGTCAGTGAGAGGAGCTGAAACCACGGACCCCTATAAGCCTCGGCCACAGCCTTTGGAGAGGTTGGGGTCTGCTCTGTCCAAACCATGTGTATGAGAATGGAAGAGGGTTGACTGTCCCAACAGTTACTCTTTTGTGAAGTGGGAAAGAATACAAGGAAGCCAAATATTCTCCCAGCACTGTCCAGATGACTATATCATTTCGGATATCTTTATACCAAGCTAATATATGTATTTAATTTGATTCCAATAAAAATATCATTTTTCTTCCAGTGTTACACAAGTTCTAGACAATTTCTAAAATATATGTGGAAAAGAAACATGCTAGAATAGCTCTGAAAATTTTGACAAAATAAAAAAAGACAGTAAGGGAGAGGGTAAGCCTTATCAGATATTAAAAACATTATATAAAACTTCCTTCCTGGTTCATGAGTAGACAGAGGCCCTTTAAACAGAATAGAAAACCTAGAAACTTTCCCAAGTACATAAAGATATGTAATTTATCATAAGGTGGCATTTCAAATCATTGGGAAAAAGATAGACTTTCTAATAAATGATATTGGAACAACTAGAAAATATTTTTTCTTTGTTTTATTTTCCAATCAGAGTTGACAAAGTCGCTTTTAAAAGATATTAAGTTGGAGTCATATTTCATATAAACCACCAGAATGAAATGCAAATAGGTAAGACACTTACATATCCTATATAATAAAGAGCTAATATGCTAATTAGACCGAACAGCAGAACAACCATCCGGAGGACATTCTGGATGAAGCTGGGGCTGCGAGGGCCAAGCCACTTGCGTGAATTTCATGCTTCGGGCCTCTAGTACAAAAAAAAACCATACATGCACTATGAATAAACATGGATGAATTTCTATATAAACTTAGAAGGGGGTAAAGCCTTTCTAGCAATGACTCTAAATACAAAAACTTTAAAAGAAGTGATTGATAAATACATTTTGATATATAAAATATAAGTTTTACAAGTCTCCACTTTCCTGACCACGGGAGCCTCCCTAATTTGAATTGGATTGTGCACAGGCAGGAGCTTTTGGTAATGAGAGGGACCATGTCCAATTGAATGGTGTTCAGAGGCAGATTCTAACTGCCATTAGCAGATACATTGTAGGATTGTCCTGCCATTTGATTCTGTACAATTGTTAATGGGTGAAAATGGGGTGCCCAATGGTGGAAGTGGGGGATGCCTTTCCCAATTGGGTGCTGGGGGTAGGGTTCTTATGATAGCTTTAGAAAAGGAATTTTCTAAGACTTCTACAGGAGAATGAGTGAATTTTATTTGCATGGAGTTATGTCCCTCAGGTGCAAAAGTCCCATGTCCTTTAAACTGGACCTGGAAAAGGTGCAGCTGGGGATTCAGTAGAGCTAGAAGCAAAGCCACTGCCCAGAGTTTCCATTCCATGGTGGAGTAAGTCCTGCAGAGCTTCAGGCTGGTTGTAATCCATTAGTTCACTGAGTGTGGGCCATGTGGGCCATGCAGGGGAGCAGGCCCTCTGCCACAAGAGAGCCAGGAGCGAAAGCTATGGAATTTGGTTTTGCAATTTAATAAACTGCTCATCAATGAATTGCTATATCAAATAATATTGTGGTACGTTTCCTAAAGTGAATCCAGTGGATTGTTTTTTGTTTTTCCCAAACCATCACATGTCATCAAAAACACACTGTTATGCCCTAGCTGGTTTGGCTCAGTGGATAGAGTGTCAGCCTATGGACTGAAGGGTCCCAGGTTCGATTCCAGTCAAGCACACATGCCCGGGTTGCGGGCTCAGTCCCAGGTGAGGGGCATTCAGGAGATAGCCAATCAATAATTCTTTTTCATCATTGATGTTTCTATCACTCTCTCTCCCTCTCCCTTCCTCTCTGAAATCAATAAAAAATATATTTTAAGCCCTAACCAGTTTGGCTCAGTGGATAGAGCGTGGGCCTGCGGACTGAAGGGTCCCAGGTTCGATTCCTGCCAAGGACAGGTACCTTGGTTGCAGGCACATCCCCAGTAGGGGGTGTGTAGGAGGCAGCAGATCGATGTTTCTCTCTCATCGATGTTTCTAGCTCTCTATCTCTCCCCCTTCCTCTCTGTCAAAAATCAATAAAATACATTAAAAATTTATATATATACATATATATATATATATACACACACATATATATATTTTTTTTAAAAGCACTGTTATCAGAGAATAGTACAGATGGAATTTCTCTATTGCTAGTGGGAGTGGGGTCCTTGGGCACCACTGGAATACGCATTTCCGGAGGCCCCCATAGGAGAATGAGATGTGGTAAAAAGCTTTATTTGCGTGGAGTTATACCCATCAGTTTCCAAAGTCCCATTTCCCTTAAAGCAGCCCTGGAAAATGTGCTGCTGGGGTATCAGCAGAGCTAGGAGCAAAACCAGTGTCCAAAATTTCAGTTCCATGTTGTAGTTGAATACACACAGCATCAGACTAATTCTAGTCTATTAGTCCATTGTGGGGTCCACATGGCCGTAGACCACGTGGGTCAGTACAGAGTGTGAGAGCCCCACAAGCTATGAGACAGCTGCCAGCAGCAAAGGCAAGAGAAGGGGCAAGGGCTCCTTTGTTCAGAAATTTATGTATCTCAGATTTTGGATCCTCGCAGTGGCCAAGCCTATTCTGGGCAATGGCCCGCTCCCAGGTGTGACTCGAAGGTAATCACCCTCTCTACTTCATTTAGATTTTACTGGCCATGCTTCTATTCTTTCTTTGTCCAGTCCCTTCCCCCAGGATCTGTGGGGAACAGACCTGGAGAGTGTGACACTGCAGTTTCTGGCACAAATGTCATGCCTATATTATCAGGCCTTCCCATTGCTTCGTTCCTGTCAATTAATTAACAACTGGGATAATTATAACAGTATCACAGTGACATTCATGCCTGCTACTTTTACTGTATTTTAAATTGTATTTTACAATTACAGTCCACTTTCAATATTATTTTGTATTACTGTCAGGTGTACAGCATAGTGATTAGATAAATTATATACTGTACAAAGTGTTGCCCCCAATATTTCCAGTACCCACCTGGCACCATGCATAGTTATGACAATATTATTGACTGTATTCCCTTTGCTGTACTTTGCATCCTAGTCACTATTTTCTAACTACCAGTTTGTACTTATTAATCTTTTCACTTTTTTTTTGCCTGGTCCCCCTAGCCCCTTCCCCTCTGGCAACCATCAGTCTGTGCTTTTTATTTATGAGTCTGTTTCAATTTTGTTTGCTCATTAACTTGTTCTTTAGATTCTACATATAAGTGAAATCATATGGTATTGGTCTTTTTCAGTTTGACTTATTTCTCTGAGCATAATACCCTCTAGGTCCATCCATGCTGTCACCAATTATATCTGCTACTTTTATGGCTCATGGAAATGAGGCTGCTGCCCTGCCTGCTCCCCACCTGCTGCCCTCTCCCCGAGGTGAAGAGGATGAGCCAGTGAACAGTTTGGGGGCTGCACGTCTAGAAACAAAAGAAATAAAGTCTTTTCCAAAGCCCATATGCTGCTGTTCTAGAGTCTCAAGTGATACAATTAAAGCAGAGTGTAATGAGCAATAAAAATAAAACACAAATACTCCTGTGGGATCTGGGCTCTGTGGGTTCATGTGAAGGAGGGAGAGGAAATTCCATTCAGATAAAAGTCAACACTGTCAGTTTCACTTGTGTTCAGGTGTCAGAACCTGTATTATTTTCACTGTACATTCCCAATACCTGGCACTTAGTAGGTGTACAATAAGCATTTGTTCATTGATTGATAGAAAAACTGCTTTCCAGTCCTACTGCAGAGAGCAGCCCTTTCTAACTCAAAAGGCAGATAGAGCCCATGATGGCTAGCACGCAACCTGAGCCTTGAGGCCAGCAGTGAGGAACAGGCCGCAGGGGACTAAGGCTCCTGAGTGACCAGGAGTCAGTGGACTCTGAGCACATGGTGGGGACACTGGGCTGGATGTGAGGGCGGAGCTGGCTCTGCCCAGTGAGAGATGGGGCCAGGTGTTCTGCAGACATCCTGCCGCCCTGTCATCCAGGGCCCTGCATGGGGTCAACACAGTCCTGGTCCCCTGATAACCCTGTGCCAGAGCATAAGCTGGGTGGCAACTCAGTGACCAGGCCCTGCTGGAACCTGGGCACTCTGGGTGTCCTCGGTGGGAGGGATATGCAGAAGTGGGAGCTCAGACCAGTGTGGTCTGTGGGGCGCAGGGTTGGTGGACTCTGAGGATGCTCAGTGGTCAGCAGGGATGAGAAAGAGGGGCAGCCAGGAGTCTGGAGGCCAAGCTAGGCCCTGAGCTCAGAAAAGGGCAGGGAGAGAAATTCAGCCCAGAAGGGAATGAGGAGCTTCTCAGGACTTCCCTCCCTCCTCCACCCCTGTCTCTCCTCACCAGCCCCCAGACCCCAACCCTGCCACCCCCTGGTTGCTGGAGAACAATGTCCTGCTCAGGAAGGCCTTCCTCTCCCCTGTGGGGTGGGGCCTCCTGAGCTGCAGCCCAGGCTGTGCCTGCTTGGTGCCCAGCACCCACGTGCTAGTCCTTTCCTCTCAGCATGTAACACAGAGTAAGAAGTAAGACCTTCACACTGAGCCCAGGACCTGAGAGTTTCATATTTTTTCCTAATGGTGCTCCTCTCTGCCCTGGCAGATGGGCGGGCAGGTGTGGTCAAGAAGGAGCTGATAACAGCTTAGTATGGGTTTGAGGAGGTGATGGGGGAAGGGGAAGCGGGGGAAGCAGGACACAGCAGAATTGTGCCATTGCCTTCTGAGCACACGAGGGACAAAGAATAAACAAAAACCTAGCTCTTCCCGTCAGCTAAGAGTCATTTATTTGGTTGCTGGCACCCCCTCCCTCCCCGCAGTGTGATCCTGGATTAGCTCCAGAGAAGATGGTCTGGGTCCTGCAGTTGGAGGCTTTTCATGGTTTCCTTTATCCAGGGAAGGAAACTGGTGACTTTGGTGAAGAGCTCTTCCCATCAGCTAAGAGACATTTATTCAGTTGCTGGCACCACCTCCCTCCCCGCAGTGTGGTCCTGTATAGCTCCAGAGAAGATGGTCTGGGTCCTGCAGTTGGAGGCTTTTCATGGTCTCTCTTATCCAGGGAAGGAAACTGGCGACTTTGGTGTAGACCACTGGGGGGTCCCCATACTTGCTTCCAGAGGAGACAATGCCCTGGATCCCATTTCTACACAGGAGAGGCCCCCCGGAGTCCCCCTGTGGACAGAGAGAGGGAAGGACTGAGCCAGTTCTCCTGGCCCTGCCCTCCTTGCCACCCCAAGCCCCTCTCGGAGATGGCTGCCTTGCATGGTGTTCACTTGGGAGATAAGCAGGCAGGCAGGTCCCCAGTGGTCCCCTCAGCCTGGACATTGTCACTGCTTCACTTCACCCCCAGTGGTGGCTCCCTCTGCTCCCCCAGGTCCCTGATCCTCTGGCTATGAAGGTGCTGCAGGACTGTGGCTGCAGCTACTGTGTAAGGACCAGAGAGCAGGCAGGTGCGGCTGACACCATTAACCAGCTCTAAGGAGCCACCAGGTGTAACTTCTGCACACCCAGGGAATAGTGATCTCACTGCATTGCCCCAGCTTGGGCCACAGTGTTACACATCCCCCTCCCCAGGGCAGGGCTACAGACTAGGGATATCCACACCGTGTTTGGAGTGACCAGGGGCCTTGTAGGCTCTTGGAGACTCTATTCCTCCCTGCTCTGGCGGCTCCCCTCTTTTCTTTCTGGGGAGAAAGATTACAACCTAGAGGGTGAAGGATTCCACCCCCTGCCTGGGTCCCCAGGTCCTACTTTCTACCCAAACACCCTTCTCCCCAGAACCAAGCCAGGCAGATGTTCAGTATCACCTGAAAGGTTGTCTTATTTTCTCTTGGGTTCCCCACACACAGTTGAATGTTCTTGTTGTAATGGTTAAAGCGCCTTTTACACTTCAAATCCGCCTGCAGGGTCAGCTCTACCTCCTGCAGAGTGTCTGAGCCAGGGCCCCTCTGTGTGACTCGCCCCCAGCCGGCCACAGTGCACTTCTGTCCTGGCCTCAACGTGTTCTTGCTCCTGGGCAGTGGGAGGGGCTTCACAGCATCAGTTTGCTTGATGTTTCTCTCCAGCTGGTGGGGAAGAGGCAGGGGAGCCCAGGTCAGCCAGTGGTCTCTGAGCCTGGACACTGAGGGACACTTGAGTCACTAGGACTGGTCAGGTGGCCAGCATGGGAGGAAAGGACGGGATGGTTCACAGTGAGAGGAGATACAATGAGATCCCAAACTGCAAGAGCAGTAGGAGGTTTCCTCACCTGCAGTAACATGATGTCATAGGTGCCTTTCCTCTTAATAAACTTTGGGTGCGGGATGGCTCTTTTCACCAGGACGACCTGTTGGGTCTTCTCCTGCTTTCTGATGTTGTGGGCCCCCAGGGTGACACTGATTGACCTGCACAGAGAACAGAGTGGATGAGTGTGTGTGGGGTGGGGTAGGTAGAGTCACAGGAGATACGTCCCAGGAGCCATGAAGGGCTAGTGACAGCTGGAGCAGATCAGGGCTACAGACTAGGGATATCCAGGTCACAGGGTCCAGGGCCTGAGTGACTCTGGTTCCCACTGACATGGAGTGTAGGGCTTGTGGGAGCTCTCGCTTGCCTTTAGGAAATATCATGAAATTGCTTGCATTTCCATTTTGACTGTAATGCATGTGTTCATGGTCCACCGCTGCTTTATTTGGCCATTGTGGTACTTCTCTTCTCCACGGTGTTACTCGCTGTCACTTCTGACTCTCAGGGCCCAAAGCTTACCTGTCCTATTTCCCAGCCTCTCATTGCTCCGTCATGATCTCAGAGGCCTCTCTGATGAGGTCTCACGGGCTTGAGTTACCAGGAGCCTGGGGAGCTGCCCTGGGCTGCAGCTCCTGGGATGGAGGACAGGGTCCCTGTAGGGGTCTCAGGAGGTGTAGCCTGGCTGCAGCCTCTCACCTTCCATTGCAGTGAGCAGCTGTCAGAACATATTTCTTTTGCACAAGGACACCGCCACACATGGACTCCTCCTCCTCCTCATCAATGTGAAGGTAGGCCATGTAGGGTCTGGAGTGGGGCTTGGCTTCATGTCCCCCGATGATCTCTCCTGAAGGAAAATTCTGTTGTGCTTGTGTGCCCCCCCGCTCCCCCACCCCGTGCACCAGGCAGGCATCAGCTTGATGAGCCTAGGGTGGCATAGATCTGGGAGGGTGTCGGGGGAGTGGGGGACTCAACTTTCTCTTCTGGAAAAGGGAAGAGTAACAGGCTGGGTCTGTGATTTGGCCTGCCACATAGTTGCAGGTGAGAATATAGTCTTAGTGATAGAGAAGATCTGGAGGTTCCTAAAAATTCCTCTCCTGACTTCGCTTGGTGTTGGGTGAACTTCTGAAGCCTCTGAGGTGCTGTGATGTCCAGGCAGTGCACTTTGCAGTGTCCAAGATTTAGGTTTAGGGATCTAGGTGTTGCAGAGCTGTCCCAGGGCCTGACAGGTGGGGAGTTGCCAGTGTTTGTTGACTGCCTGAAATGTTGGCTCCCAATGGGCCTCTGGAGTTGGGTTGGTAAGGCCAGTGCTGTGGGATTCTGGAAAGCAGAGGAGACTGGGGTTGCCAACCTCACTGGCTCATCCTTTAAGGAGAGGACCTGCTAAAGGCCTGGGAAGAAAAGCAGAGCTGGAGAAAGGGACTGAGGGGCCTTGAGATGGAGCAGAGGAAACAGCAGTCTTCTGGGGACAGTGACCCCACCAACTGTGGGGTCTGCTGAGCTCTGGGCTTCTCTCCTAAGCAGACCCTGAGGACAGCACCTGTCTCATCACAGGCATGGAAGCCAGGACTGCTCTGCCCTCTGCAGTTTCCCAGCCTCTGCCATGCACTTCTAGGAAGTTCCACTCTCCACCTGGCACAGGTAGGGCCTGAGGAGGGCATTGTGCCCCTGGCTTTTCTTGAGAATAGGCTTCTGTCCTGTCATTTCTGCCTGTAGCTCATCCAGCATCATGTGTGTGGGTCTGAGATGGGATGGGAGCTGAGGTTCAGAGCATTCCTGGTGGAGAGCTGGATCAGGGATGTGCAGAAGGGCCAGGAGGTCTGTGCCCACTGTGGATGGGTTGGGCCTGTGAGGGTGGGGATGGTCACTCACCTGCCTCTGCCGAGGGGAGCAGGAAAAAGGCCAGCAGGAGCACGAGCAGGGGTGGCTGCATCTTCCCAGGAAGGCTGCTCAGGTCGGAGCTGCTGGTGTTTCTCTGTGCTCTGTTTTCACGCCCAGAAGAGGAAGGAAGTGTGGGTGGGCTCTGTGACCTGAGTCCCACTCTGGTTTTGTAGAGCTTCATCCCAGAAGGCTTTCTATGAAGCATCCCCACCCCCACACCTCCTGCCTGATGATGGTCTCTGTGTGGTTGTGTGAGGAGTATGCAGTGACGACATCAGTACCCACAGCTGTTGACTCAGAGCAGACACCAGAGCAGACTCCAGCCCCAAACAGGAACCCAAGGGTGCAGGTGGGGACTGTAGGATGTGGTATTGGCCAGTGGAGGTACTGGAGCCCAGAAACCTGAGTCCCCAGTGAGAGAACCCCCAGTGCCTCATCTCTATGCTACTAAGTCCAAACATAGTGGAGATGTGTCTCCTGTTTTTAGAGCAGTGATTTTCAACCTTTTTCTTCTCATGGCACATAAACTACTAAAATTCTGTGGCACACTAAAAAAATGTATTTTTTTTAATATCTCCCAAAAAATAGGTATACTTCTGATTTTTATTTTGCAAAAAAAGTAATTAACTACGCTTTTTGTTCCAAAGTGACTTAGAAAAATATCAGGTGCCTGTACTTGTATATATGATTAAACAATCAGACACAACTATATTATGCACCGTGAACAATAAAATGCAATTCTATTATATGACCTATTTATTTATGGTTCCTAAAGGGCATTCACACCATATGACTATTGTTGTGTTGGCTGTTGTCATTTTGTTTTTAAATTTTTTTATTGATTAAGTTATTGCATATGTGTCCTTATCCCCACATTACCCCCCATCCCCCCACTGATGCCCTCACCCCCCTGTTGTCTGTGTCCATTGGTTAGGCCTATATGCTTGCACCCCTTTTCCCCCCACCCTCCCCTACCTTCCCTCTGAGGTTTGACGGTCTGATTGATGTGTCTCTGGATCTGTTTTTGTTCATCAGTTTATGTTGTTCTTTATATTCCACAAATGAGTGAGATCATGTGATATTTATCTTTCTCTGACTGTCTTATTTCCCTTAGCATAAAGCTCTCCAGTTCCACCCATGCTGTTGCAAATGGTAAGAACTCCTTCTTTTTTACCACTGTGTAGTATTCCATTGTGTAGATGTACCACAGTCTTTTAATACACTCATCTGTTTGATGGGCACTTAGGCTGTTTCCAAATCTTAGCTATGGTGAATTGTGCTGCTATGAAATAGGGGTGCATATATCCTGTCTAACTGGTGTTTCTAGTTTCTTGGGATATATTCCTAGAAGTGGGATCACTGGGTCAAATGGGAATTCCATTTTTAGTTTTTTGAGGAAACTCCATACTGTTATTAAACAATGAAGAAATTACCAATGAGATCAAGAAAGAAATCAAAAACTTCCTGGAAACAAATGAAAATGAGCACACAAAACCCCAAATCTCTGGGACACAGCCAAAGCAGTCCTGAGAGGGAAGTTTATAGCATTACAGGCCTACCTCAACACACACACACACACACACGGAAAATTAATAATAAATGAAATATTTATTCATACAACCTAAAGAATTAGAAAGAGAACAACAATCAAAGCCTAAAGTAACTAATAGGAAAGAAATAATAAAGTTTACAGCAGAAATAAATGACAGAGAGACTAAAAAGACAATGCAAGAGATCAAAGAAACTAAGTCCTGGTTCTTTGAAAAAATAAACAAGATTGATGAACCTTTAATAAGACTCATCAAGAAACAAAGAGAGAGAACCAAAATAAATAAAATCAGAAATGAAAGAGGTGAAGTAAAACTGACACCACGGAAATACAAAGGATTGTAAGCAAATGCTGTGAACAACTATATGCCAACAAGCTGGACAATGTGGATGAAATGGAAAAATTCCTAGAAAAATACAATCTTTCCAAACTGAATCAGGAAGAATCAGAAGATCAAAATAGGCTAATAACAACTGATAAAGTTGAAGTAGTAATAACAAATACTTCCAGCAAACAAAAGCCCTATCTGGACAGCTTTACCAGGGAGTTTGACCAAACATTACAAGAAGAAATAACACCTATACTCCTCAAACTATTCCAAAAAACACAAGAGAAGGAACATTTCCAAGCTCTTTTTACGAAGCCAGCATTATCCTAATTCCAAAACCAGATAAAGATACTACACTAAAAAGAGAATTACAGCCTAATAACCCTGATAAGCATAAATGCTAAAATCCTCAGCAAAATATTAGAAAAAGGGACCCAGCATTTTTTTAAAAAGTTCATACACCATGACCAAGTAGGATTTATATCACTGATGGAAGGCTGGTAAAATTCGCAAATCAATAAATGTGATACATCACATAAATAAATTGAAAGACAAAAATCACATGATCATATCAATAGATGCAGAAAAAGCATTCTACATCCAACACCCATTACTTTTTCTTTCTTTTTTTTAAAAAAAAATATATTTTATTGATTTTTTTTTTACAGAGAGGAAGGGAGAGGGATAGAGAGTTAGAAACATTGATGAGAGAGAAAAATTGATCAGCTGCTTCCTGTACACTCCCTACTGGGTATGTGGCCACAACCAAGGTACATGCCCTTGACTGGAATCGAACCTGGGACCTTTGAGACTACAGGCCAACGCTCTATCTACTTAGCCAAACCAGTTAGGGCTCCAACACTCATTTCTTATAAAAACTCTCAGTAAAGTGGGAATAGAGGGCATACCTCAACATAATAAAATCCATATATGACAAACCTACAGCGAACATCATACTCAATGGACGAAAACTAAAACATTTCCCCTAAGAAGAGGAAAAAGACAGGGATGTTCCCTTTGACCAATCTTATTCAACAAAGTACTGGGAGTCCTAACCAGAATGATTA
The DNA here is from genome assembly GCF_000412655.1 of Myotis brandtii. NCBI lineage: Eukaryota > Metazoa > Chordata > Mammalia > Chiroptera > Vespertilionidae > Myotis > Myotis brandtii. The sequence continues at coordinate 111,086 of NW_005356556.1, forward strand.
GACAAGAAGAAAAAACAAAAGGTATCCGAATTGGAAAGAAGGAAGTACAACTCATTATTTGCAGATGATCTGATATTGAACATAAAAACTCTAGAGACCCCACAAAAACTACCAGATTTAAAAAAACACATTTGGCAATGTAGCAGGATACAAAATTAACACTCAGAAATCTATGGTATTGTTATACATCAACAATGAATTTTCAGAAAGAGAAACTAAAGTAACAATCCCATTTACCATTGCAAAAAAAAAAAAGTTAGATACTCAGAAATATGTTAACCAAGGAGGTAAAAGATTTGTACTCAGAAAAGTATGGGACACTGAAAAAAGAGAAAGAAGAAGATATAAACAATTGGAAGAACATACTGTGTTCATGTATTGGTGGAATTAACATCAATATAATGTCCATACCACCCCCCACAATCTATAGATTCAGTGAAATCCCTATTAAAATACCAATGGCATATTTCACAGACCTAGAATAAATACTCCTAAAATTTATGTGGAACCAAAAAAGACCCCAAATAGCTGCAGCAATTTTGAGAAAGAACAAAGCTGGAGGGATCAAAATACCAGACATCAAGTCATCAAGTTAAGCCACTGTATTCAAAAACAGTGGCGGTTTTGAATACAGTGGCTTTGACTGGCAAAAGAACAGGCATATAGGCATATA
>NW_005356556.1:113151-113776 GCF_000412655.1 Myotis brandtii
TGAGCGAAATAAGCCAGTCAGAGAAAGACAAGTATCACATGATCTCCTTCGTATGTGGAATCTAATGAACAAAATAAACTGATGAACAAAATAGATCCTGAGACACAGAGTGTGTATGCCACAAAATAAACTGATGAACAAAATAGATCCTGAGACACAGAGTGTGAATGCCACTTGTGCCATTGTTACTACTGGGCCATTCAACTGTGTGGGGGAAACCCGGAAGAAAAGAAATTTCCTTGCAGGTGATACTGAGCTTTCCCCCAGCTTGGCTGTGAGGACATGGGTGTTTGGGTAAGAACTGGGACTTGGAGCTCTAGGTGGTTTGGATCAGTGGATAGAGTGTCAGCTTGTGGACTGAAGGGTCCCAGGTTCAACTCCAGTCAAGGGCACATGCCCAGATTGCCGGCTCGATCCCTAGTAGGGGGCATGCAGGAGGCAGCTGATCAATGATTCTCATCATTGATGTTTCTCTCTCTCTCTTTCTCTCCCTTCCTCTCTGAAATCAATAAAAATGTATTTAAAAAAATAAAATAAAATAAAAAGAATTGGGACTTGGAGACCCAGGCAGGAGGGGGCTCCTTCACTCTCTAGGCCAAGCATGTCAAACTCAAAGGCTAACACG
>NW_005356557.1:0-294 GCF_000412655.1 Myotis brandtii
GAAACAGCTTGGGGAGGGCACAGCCCTTGGCAAGGCAGCCCAGGACTCAGTACTTCCACGCTCTGCTCTGAGGGTGGGTTCCTGCCTGAAACCTCTCCCTCCGGGGAAACAGCTGGGGGAGGGCGCAGCCATTTCCAAGACGATTCCTGCAGGACTGACTTCCTTCCGATTGGTCGAGCTTCGGGACGTGATGTTACACCCAGGGTGTGTAAAGTTTGTTCCCCATGTCCCGTGTGGTTCAGGGTTCAGGATCTGGAAGAGGAGCTGCACACAAATGAAAGAGAAGAGACAAGA
>NW_005356557.1:305-558 GCF_000412655.1 Myotis brandtii
TGGGGGGCCAGGCGGGCAAGTCCAACTCAAGGGGAAGGACTTCCACTGGTGCTCAGGCCTCGCCAACCTTTTATTGGTTTGGGTTACACCCATAGCCCTTAGGCAGGCAATTTCCAGTAATAGGCAGACTAGCCCATCAGCAAGGATTTACATAATAGTAAATGGGGAAGTTGCTTCAGCTACCATTGTCTGGATTAACAGTGGGCGCACAGCTCTGACCTTATATTTCAATAATTCTTGAGATTCAAATCCA
>NW_005356558.1:0-653 GCF_000412655.1 Myotis brandtii
AGTTACAGGGACTTCTCTTTCCAGCTCTGGAACCCTGAGCTGGAGGTCTGGTGTGGGGCAGGAACCCCTTGCTTCTCACGGGAGGCCTCTGTAGCCAAGACATTCTTCCTGATGTGGGTGTAGGACCAGCCCTTTCCATGCCTCTGTCCCTCCTCCTAGTCTCAATGTACTTTCTTCTTTACTTCTCTGGTTGAGGACTTCCATTCAGTCATCTTTCAGGCGGTTCTGAATGATGGTCGTTCTAGTTGTAATTTTGGTGTGGTTGTGGGAGGTGGTGAGTACTAGCATTTACCTACATCACCATCTTGGTTCTCTCCCCAGCAGCTAAGATTCTTAAAGGCAGGGACCATATATCTACCACATTTTGGCATGTTAATGAGGTAACAGAATAAAAACAGCTTTAGTGAGTTTGTCTGCATAGATTTCCTCATTTAGAACTCTCTTTAGCAGAGAGGCTTTCCAATATGTTGGTATTACTCATCTCATATCTTTGCATGAGATGTTGTGTGAATTCATTGCCATAAAATATTGAACCCAAGTCAGGAAACCTTGGTCATAATCAGAATTCACCACTGACAAGGAGTTGGTAACTTAGGAAAAATCATCCAAAATCTCTCAGCTTCAGCTTCTTAATTGTGGACCTCCTATGTTTT
>NW_005356559.1:0-471 GCF_000412655.1 Myotis brandtii
GATTCCATCGAGTCTTCTATCTACCTACTCTAGGACTTCTGTGATGATCAAATGAGATAAGGCATGGAAAAACAATTCACAGACATTTGGTTAAAGTGTGAAATGTTTGCATCTGGCTGTAAAGCAAGTCGTATTCCTGGGCTGAAGAAACTGCAAGGAGGCTAGTTATTGCTAGGGAGAGGAAGCTGGGCATTGCTATGTGACGCCATTACTGGGCACCCACAGAGACAGTTTCTGGGCTTGGCTGGGCTGTGGGCCACATTTTGCGCCATGGTGTCTCGGCAGCATTGGCTCTGATTTGGTAGGCTGTTGTCCGGGGTGGTGGTGGGGCCTATGTCCCACTTGGGGGAAGCCGAGTGTTGCTTTGTGGGCGCCAGGACCATGGTGCCATTTCTCTGTAAATGGCCAGTGCATGTCACAGCAGCTCCTGAGTAGAGCATCTGCCCCCTGGTGGTCAGTGTGTATCATAGC
>NW_005356560.1:0-489 GCF_000412655.1 Myotis brandtii
AAGCTGAATTTTCTCATCAGTAACTACTTTGTTAACTTTCTTCTACTTGCCTGTATGGATCATAGCTGTCAATTATGCACTCCAAGCATGAGGGTAATGTGGTTGGCTCAACTCCAGCTGGGGTTCTGTGACTGAGCCTGTCAGACTATTCATTCCTCAGATGTAAATTTCATTCTTCTCGTGCACTTCTTTGTATAGCAGGGAAGCTGACACCTCTCGGCTGCGTGATGCAGGCTCCATGTCAGCTGGCTTTTGATTCTCTTCACCTGAATTAAGTATTGGAAATATGGAACATGGGGCAAAAGAACTGCTCTTGCCATTCTACTTCCAGTGGCATCCCTGACCAGACTAGGGTCTTCCATGATTCTAGTTTTCTCCTTATAGGCCTACCTGTTCCTGTTCCAGTCCCCTGTCGCTGGCCCTAGCATTCAGATGACACTGCCTATTTCTCCCTTTGTCTCTCTCTCCAGCTCTAAGGAACAGTGGCTT
>NW_005356561.1:0-815 GCF_000412655.1 Myotis brandtii
TGTAATACTTTAAGCAATAAAACAATTTAAAAAAGAACATGTGGGGGTTTTTTTTAATAAGCTTAATAAACTAGGGAGCTGAAGCAAATATCAGGACAGCATTCCATCGAGTTTGCTGGGAAGCTATAGCATAAACAGACTCTTTTAGACACTCCAGAGGACTGCCAACGAGGACACTTAATCCTCAGAGTGGAAAGGAAAATCCCAGGGGTGCTGCCAGCCTGGTACCAAATTCTCAGCCATAAGAAAGGATGGTATACTGCCATTGGCAACAACATGGATGGACCTTGAGAACATTATGCTAAGGTAGCTTTATTCGTACTGTTTGAGGAGCTTCCTTACTATTTTCCATAGTGGCTGTACTAGTTTACATTCCCACCAGCAGTGAATGAAGGTTTCTTTTTCTCCACAACCTCTCCAACATTTATTATTTGTCTTGTCGATAATAGCCATTCTAACAGGTGTGAGGTGATATTTCATTGTAATTTTGATTTGCATTTCCCTAATAGCTAGTAAAGTTGAACATCTTTTCATATATCTGTTGGCAATTTATATGTCTTCTTGGGAGAAGTGTCTGTTCAGGCCTCTGCCCTTTTTTAATTGGATTGTTTGTTTGGTGTTGAGTCATAGAGTTCCTTATATATTTTGAATATTAACCCCTTGTCGAAGCTGCTATCTGAAAATATTTTCTCCCATTTGGTTGGTTACCTTTTTGTTTTGTCGTTGGTTTCTTTTGTTGTGCAGAAGCTATTGATTTTTATTGATTTTTATTGTTTTATCTTTTTTAATATATTTTATTGACTTTTTTACAGAGA
>NW_005356562.1:0-1547 GCF_000412655.1 Myotis brandtii
AGATGGTAACACATTGTCGTTTTGATTTGCATCTCTTGGATGATAAGTGACTTTCAGCACGTTTTCATATGTTTCTTGGCCTTCTGTATGTCCTCTTTCCTAAGGGGTCTATTTAGGTTCTTTGCCCATTTTTTGATTGGACTTATTATCTTCCTTTTGTTAAGTTGTATGAGTTCCCTGTAAATGTTGGAGATTAAATGCTTATTGGATATAAAATTGGCAAATATGTTCTCCCATGCAATGGGCTTTCTTCTTGTTTTGTTGATGGTTTCTTTTGCTGTGCAGAAGCTTTTTATTTTGATGTAGTCCCATTTGTTTATTTTCTCCTTCATTTCTATTGTACTAAGAGCTGTATCGGTAAAGATATCGCTATGACATATGTCTGCTATTTTGCTGCCTATGTATTCTTATAATATTTTTATGGTTTCCCGTCTCACGTGTAAGTCCTTTATTCATTTTGAGTTTATTTTTGTGAATGGTGTAAATTGGTGAACATATTCTTAGAAAAATACAAACTTCCATAACTCAATCAGGAAGAATAAAAAACAAATAGGCCTATAACTATCAATGAAATTGAAGCAGTAATAAAAAAACTTCCAGCAAACAAAAGTCTTGGTCCAGATGGCTTCACAGCGCAGTTTTACCAAACATTCAAAGAAGAACTAAAACCTATCCTCCTCAGACAATTCAAAAAAATTCAACAGGAAGGAAAACTTCTGAGCTCTTTCTATGAAGCCAGCATTGCCTTAATCCCAAAATCTGATAAAGACACTACAAAGAAAGAGAATTCCAGGCCAATATCCCTGATGAACATAGATGCTAACATCCTCAACAAAATTCTAGCAAACCGGATCCAGCATTACATTAGAAAATCATACACCATGACCAAGTGGGATTTATTCCCAGGGATGCAAGGCTAGTACAATATCCGCAAATCAATAAACGTGATACATCACATAAACAAATTGAGAGACAAAAATCACATAATCATATCAATTGGTGCAGAAAAAGAATTTAACATAATCCAACATCCATTCTTGGTAAAAATTCTCAGCAAAGTGAAAATGGAGGCATCATACCTCAACATAATAAAAGCCTTATATGAAACACCTACAGCCAACATCATACTCAATGGACAAACTAAAACCATTTCCGCTAAGAACAGGAACAAGACAGGGATGCTCACTTTCACCACTCCTGTTCAACGTAGTTCTAGAAATGCTAGCCATAGTGATCAGACAAGAAGAAGAAATAAAAGGCATCCAATTGGAAAAGAAGTAAAATTGTCATTATTTGCAGATAACATCATATTGTACATAGAAAACCCCAAAGACTCCATAAAAAAACTACTCAAGTTAATAAATGAATTTGGTAATGTAGCAGGATATAAAATTAACAACCAGAAATCTATGCCTTTTTTATACAACAATGAACTCACATAAAGCGAAACTAAAAACACAGTCACAACAAGAAAGTCCACTGAGAACATATTTGCCAATGATATTTATTACAGATAAGGGTTTAATCTTCAAAATTTACAGAGAACT
>NW_005356563.1:0-815 GCF_000412655.1 Myotis brandtii
AAGAATAATATACAGAGATCCAATAGCAGACTAAAGGGTCCCAAGAATCAAGTCAATGATTTGAAATACGAGAAGGCAAAAAACACCTAACCAGAAGAGCAAAAAGAAAAAAGAATCCAAAAATATGAAGATAGTGTAAGGAGCCTCTGGGACAACTTCAAGCGTACCAACATCCCAATTATGGGGGTGCCAGAAGAAGAGAGAGAGCAAGATATTGAAAACCTATTTGAAGAAATAATGACAGAAAACTTCCCCTACCTGGTGAAAGAAATAGACTTACAAGTCCAGGAAGCGCAGAGAACCCCAAACAAAAGGAATCCAAAGAGGACCACACCAAGACACATCATAATTAAAATGCCAAGAGCAAAAGACAAAGAGAGAATCTTAAAAGCAGCAAGAGAAAGAAACTCAGTTACCTACAAGGGAATACCCATACGACTGTCAGCTGATTTCTCAACAGAAACTTGGCAGGCCAGAAGGGAATGGCAAGAAATATTCAAAGTGATGAATACCAAGAACCTACAACCAAGAATACTTTATCCAGCAAAGCTATCATTCAGAATTGAAGGTCAGATAAAGAGCTTCACAGATAAGGAAAAGCTAAAGGAGTTCATCACCACCAAACCAGTATTATACGAAATGCTGAAAGGTATCCTTTAAGAAGAGGAAGAAGAAGAAAAAGGTAAAGATACAAATTATGAACAACAAATACACATCTATCAACAAGTGAATCTAAAAATCAAATGAATAAAAAGTCTGATGAACAGAATAAACTAGAGAATGGAATAGAATCAGGGGCATGGAAATGGAACAGA
>NW_005356564.1:0-303 GCF_000412655.1 Myotis brandtii
GTATCATTGGCAAATATCTTCTCCCATTCAGTAGACTATCTTTCCACTTTGTTGGTGGTTTCCTTTACTGTGCAAAAGCTTTTTAGTTTGACGTAGTCCCATTTGTTTATTTTTTCTTTTGTTTCTCTTGCCCAAGGAGATATATCAGAGGGGAGAAAAAAAAAAACATTGCTAAGAGAAATGTCACAGATTTTATTGCCTATGCTTTCTTTTAGCAGTTTTATGGTTTCAAGTCTTACACTTAAGTATTTAATTCATTATTTGAGGTCTTTCTTAATATGGCATTAAGAAGGTGGTTTCTTT
>NW_005356565.1:0-426 GCF_000412655.1 Myotis brandtii
TATTACATATGTCTCCTTTTTCACCCATTGACCTCTCTCTGGCCACTCCCACCCCCAGGACATGCACTCACCCCATTCTGTCTGTGTCCATTGGTTATACTCATATGCATGCATACAAGTCCTTTGGTTTATCTCTTACCCCCCTCCCATTTTTTGATTGGATTGTTTATCTTCCTTTGTTAAGTTGTATGAGTTCCCTGTAAATGTTGGAGATTAAACCCTTATCAGATGTCACATTGACAACTATGTTCTCCCATGCAGTGGGCTCTCTTTTTGTTTGTTGATGGTTTCTTTTGCTGTGCAGAAGCCATTTATTTTGATGTAGTCCCATTTGTTTATTTTCTCCTTAGTTTCCATTGTCCTGGGAGCTGTATTGGTAAGGATATTGTTATGACATATGTCTGGTATTTTGCTGCCTATGGATTC
>NW_005356566.1:0-5383 GCF_000412655.1 Myotis brandtii
TGTTAAAAAATTGCAAGATTTCCTTCTTTTTAATTAATTTATTGATTGATTTTTAGAGAGAGAGAGGAAGGTAGGGAGGAAGTTAGGGAAGGAAGGAGAGAGAGAAAGAGAGAGAGAGAGAGAGAGAGAGAGAGAGAGAGAGGCATTGGTTTGCTGCTTTACTTATTTATGCATTCATTGGTTGATTCTTGTATGTGCCCTGACCGGGGATTGAACCCACAACCTTGGCACATCAGGATTATGCCCCAACCAATGGAGCTATCTAACCAGGGGCAAGATTTCCTTATTTTAAATGTCTATATAATATTCTGTGACATCTATAGATAGATAGATAGATAGATAGATAGATAGATAGATAGATAATGACAGATAATGATAGTAACCATTGAACCATGATGGACTATTAGATTGCTTCCATGACTTGGCTATCTACACTAATAAAAGACAAAGATGCTAATTGACTGTACCTTCGGTATGCCCACCAGCCAATAAGAAGAGTATGCAAATTAACCCAACAAAGATGGCGGTTAATTTGCATACACAGGCGCTCAGTGAAGACTGAAGACAGTGTAGAAGGAAGCCAAGCACTGCAGAAGGGAGCCAAGTGGCAGAGAAGGGAATGGATCAGAGGTAGCAGAGATGGGAGCGGAGCTGAGGCAGCAGACACAGGAGGGAGCCCAGTGGCTGAGAAGGGAGGGAGCCAAGGCGGCGGGGGAGGGAGGGAGCGAGGCAGTGGATAAAGAAGAGAGTGAGGCAGCGGAGAAGGGAGGAGCCGAGGCAGCGGACACGGGAGGGAGCTGAGGCAGTGGAGAAGGGAGAGAGCTGAGGCAGTGGAGACTGGAGGGAGCCGAGGGTGAAGCAGCGAAGGGAGGGAGCGAGGCAGCGGAGAAGAGAGCGAAACCCGCCTTGGTGAGCTTCGCTCCCTTCTCTGCTTCACTCCGGTATCAGGAAGCCCTATTCTTGCAGGAATAGGCCCAAGGAAGCCCTATTCTTGCAGGAATCTTCCTGCAACAGGCCTCTAGTCCTATATAATAAAAGGCTACTATGCAAATTGACCAAACAGTGGAATGACCAGTTGCTATGACACACACTGACCACCCTGGGGCAGGTGCTCAATGCAGGAGCTGCCCCCCTGGTGGTCAGTGCACTCCCACAGGGGGAGCGCCACTCAGTCAGAAGTTCTGAGCCGGCTGGCGAGCGCAGCAGTGGTGGCAGGAGCCTCTCCCGCCTCCTTGGCAGCACTAAGGGTGTCCAACTGATGGCTTAGGCTCCCCTGTGGTGAGCTGGCCTAAGCTGTCAGTTGAACATACCCCAAGGGCTACCGGACTGCGAGAGGGCGCAGACTGGGCTGAGGACCCCCTCCCCTGCATGAATTTCATGCACTGGGCCTCTAGTTGTAAATAATACTGCAATAAGTGTGGGAATGCATATATTTTTTGATTAGTGTTTTTGTTTCCTTGAATAAATACCCAAAAGTTGAATTACTATATTATATTGTAGTTTTATTTTTAATTTTTGAGAAACCTTCATACAGTTTCCCATAGAAAGTGCACCAGTTTACATTTCCACAAATAGTGTACAAGAGTCCCCTTTCTCCATATCTTTAACACCTGCTATTTTTGTCTTTTTTTTATAATAGCACTTCTAAAAGATAGGATGTTATATCTCATTGCATTTCTTATTTAGTGATGTTTAGCAACTTTTCATGTAATTACTGACCATGTTTTCTTTAGAAAAATATCTACTCAGATCCTTTGCCCATTTTTTTTAAAATCAGGTTGTTGTTTTAAATATTGAGCTGTATGAGTTTTTATATATTTTGTATATTAACCCCTTATACTGGTTTTCAGATATTCAGTAGGTTACCTTTTCATTTTGCGGATGGTTTCCTTTGCTGAGCAGAAGCTTTTTAGTTTGATGTAGTCCCACTTATTTATTTTTGCTTTTGTTGCCTTTGCTTTTGGTATCCAAGCCAAAAAATCATCACCAAGACATATTTCAAGAAACTTACCACCCATTTTTTTCTAGGAGTTTTATTGTTTCATGTCTTCCGTTTAAGTCTTTAATCCATTTTGAATTAATTTTTGTGTACAGTAAATAGTGGTCCAGTTTCCTTTTTTGCACATCTGGGTTCCATTACTAGAACACCATTTATTGAAGAAACTATCCTTCCCCCATTATATATTTTTCTGCTTCTTTGTCATAATTAACTATGTATTTTTAGGTTTACTTCTTGGCTCTTTATTCTCTTCCACTGATCTGTCAGTCTGTATTATACCAATACCATTTTTTTTTCATGTAGCTTTGTATATTTTAAAATCAGGGACTATGATGCTTCTAGCTTTGTTGTTTTTTCCTTGCAATCACTTTGGCTATTCAGGATTTATTTTTATTCCATACAAATTTTAGAATTACTTGTTCTATTTCTGTAAAAAAAACAATCACTGACATTTTTATAGGGATTGCATTTAATCTCTGTGTTGCTTAGGGCAGGAGAGACATTATCACAATATTAATTTTTTTCCAATAGATAATAAGATAATATCTTTTCATTTATTTGTGTCTTCACATTTTTTCATCAATGTTTTATAGTTACATGTCTTTCACTTTCTTGGCTAAATTTATTCCTAGCTATTTTATTTTTGTTGAAGTAAAGTTGACATACAATATATACTGAGCGGCCAGATTATTATGACCACCCCATCAGCACTTCATTGGGCAACCTTTTGCCTTCAATACTGAGGCTATTCTTCTGGCATTGACTCCATGAGATGTTGAAAGCTGATGTGAGGAATCTGACACCATGCCTGATGAATAGCACTGTCCAGTTCTGTGAGATTTGATGGGTGTGGACCAGCTGCCTGATGGCTCTTTTAAGTTCATTTCACAAATGCTCAATTGGATTGAGATTGGTGATTGTGGAGAGCACCTAAGCAAGGTAAAGTCTCCCTCATGTTCTTGAAACCACTCCTGCACAATATGAGCACCGTGGCATGGTGCACTGTCTTGTTGGAAGAAGCCATCTCCATTGGGATACGCCATCAACATGATAGGATGAACTTGATCAGCAATGATACTTAGGTATGTTGTGCTATTCAGACGTTTATAATGATCTGGCCCTCTGGCAACTTCAGCTTGAAATTATAGCTAATTTGCCTACAAACATCAGGTGGTCATAATAATCTGGCCACTCAGTGTATATTAGTTTCACATTTACAACATAGTGACTCAACATTTCTATTTCTTATGATGTGATCACCAAAATAAGACAAGTAATCATATGTAACCATACAAAGTTATTATAATAATATTGATTATTTCCCTATGCTGTGTATTACATCCTGTGACTACTTTTTTGTAATTAGAGGTTAGTACCCCTTATGTCTCTTAAACTTTTTCACCCAGTCTCCACACCCCTCACCTCTAGCAACCATCAGTTTATTCCCTGTATCTAAGTCTGTTTCTGGTTTTTTTTTCATTCTTTTTTCTTTTGATTTTACATAGAGGTGAAATATCATGCTGTTTTTCTCTCTCTCTCTGACTTATTTTACTTAGCATAATACCTTCTTGATCCCCCCATCTTGTTCCAAATGGCAAATTTCTTTATCCATTTATCCATCAATGAACACCTAGGTTGCTTTCATCCTTGGCAGTTGTAAATCATGCAGCAATGAATATGGGGATGCATATATTTTTTCAAATCAATGTTTTCATTTTCTTCATCCAAATACCCAGAAGTGAAGTTGGTGGGTCATTTGGTAGTTCTATTTTTTCTTTTGTTGAGAAATCTTCATAATGTTTTTCATTCAGCAGCACCAATTTATAATCCCACCAATAGGACATGAGGGTTCCCTTTTCTCCACATCCTCACCAACATTTGTTATTTGTTGAATTTTTTATAATAGTTGTTTTGACAGGAGTAAGGTGGTTATCTCACTGTGCTTTTGATTGCATTTTCCTAATGATTAGTGATATTGAACATCTTTTCATGTATCTGTTGGCCATTTATATGTCTTCTTCGGGAAAATGTCTATTCAGGTCCTCTGACCATTTTTAAATTAAATTGTGTTGTTTTTTTTCTGATATTGAGTTATAAGAGTTCCTCTATATTTTAGACATTAACCATGTATCAGATATATCATTTGCTATTATCTTCTTCCATTTTTGTAGGTTGTCTTTTGTTCTGTTGATGGCTTTCTTTGCTGTGCAAAAGCTTTTTAGTTTGATTTACTCCCATTTCTTTATTTTTGCTTTTGTTGTTATTGCCTGAGGAGATATAGCCAGAAAAATATTACTGTATCTGATGTCAAAGTGTTTGCTGCCCATGTTTTCTTCTAGGTGTTTTATTGTTTCAGCTCATACACTTAAGTCTTTAGTTCATTCTGAGTTTATTTTTGTGTATGGTGTAAGAAGGTGGTTCAGCTTTATGTTTAGTTTTGCATGGAACTGTCCTGTTTTCCTAACAACATTTCTTGAAGAGGGTGTTTTTCCCCATTGGTTGTTCCTGCCTCCTTTGTCATAGATGAGTTAACCATAAAAGTGTTAATTTTGGAGGCTTTCTATTCTGTTACATTGATCTGTGTGTCTGTTAGTATGCCAGTACCACAATGTTTTCATTACTATAGCCTTGTAGTATCGTTTGAAATCAGGGAGTGTGATAACCTAAAGCTAGTTCTTCTTTCTTAAGGTTGCTTTGGCTATTCAGGGCCTATTGTGGTTCCATACAATTTTTAAAAAATTATTTATTTTGTTTTGTGAAAAATTCCATTGGAATATTAATAGGGATTGTAATTTTTAAATAAACAATATTATGTTAGTTTTAGGTACACAACATAGTGATTAGACATTTATATAACTTACAAAGTGATCACCCCAGTAAGTCCACTTGACACCATACATAGTTATTATAACACTAGAGGCCCGATGCACAAAAATTTGTGCACTGGGGGAGGGGGGTCCCTCAGCCAGGCCTATGCCCTCTCGCAGTCTGGGACCCCTCGGGAGATGTCCAGCTGCTGGCTTAGGCCCGCTCCCCATGGGATCGGGCCTAAGCTGGCAGTCAGACATCCCTCTGGCAGCCTGGGAGCCCTCAGGGGATGTCCACTTGCCAGCGGGGAGCAGGCCTAAGCTCCAGTCGGACATCCTTAGCGCTGCTGAGGAGGCAGGAGAGGCTCCCACCACCACCGCTGTGCTGGCAGCCGTCAGCCTGGCTTGTGGCTGAGCAGAGCTCCCCCTCAGGGAGCTCACTGACCACTAGGGGGCAGCTCCTGGATTGAGCATCTTCCCCCTGGTGGTCAGTGTGTGTCATAGTGACCAGTGATTCCCAGTCATTCTGCTGTTAGGGTCAATTTGCATATTACCCTTTTACTATATAGGATAGAGG
>NW_005356566.1:5565-45716 GCF_000412655.1 Myotis brandtii
ACCCCCTTCAGGGTGGGGGTCCCCACTGCGGTGCCTGACCAGCCTGGGTGAGGGGCTGAGGGCTGTTTGCAGGCTGGCCCCAGGCAACCCAGGCTCCCAGACCCTCCTTGAGCGGAGGCCACAATGGCTGGAAGCAGGTATCTGGAATTTATTTAGCTTCTATAATTGATACTTTGTAGCCTTGATCGGACCTCAGGGCTGGCCAGGGCAGGTGGGAAGCTTGCCTTCCTCCATCGCCAGGGGCAACCCAAGCCTCCTGTTCACTCCAGTTCTGTGGCCGCAGCCATCTAGGTTGGGTTCATTTGCATACTCGGTCCTGATTGGCTGGTGGGCATGGCTTGTGGGTGTGGCTTGTTAGTGTAGCAGAGGCACGGTCAATTTGCATATTTCTCTTTTATTAGATAAGATTACTCACTATATTCCCTATGCTGTACTTTATATCCCCATGACTATTTTTATAACTGGGAAATTTTCTTATTCTGTTCTTTTCTTTTCTACCTAAAGAAGTCTCTTTAACATTTCTTGTAATGCTCATTTCATTTAGTGAGGATGAAATCCTTTAGTTTTTTCTTTTCCAGGAAATGCTTCATCTCTCCTTCAACTCTAAATGGTAGCCTCCTGGGTAGAATAATCTTGATTGTGAGTCCTTGCTTTTCACCACTTTTAATATTTTGTGCCACTCCTTTCCAGTCTGCAAAGTTTCTGTTGAAATATCAACTGATAGTCTTATGGGAGCTTTCTTACACATAACTGATTTTCCCTTGGTACTTTTGAGATTCTCTTTGTCTTTAACTCTTTGCATTTTCATTATGTGTTTTGGTATGGGCCTCTCTGGGTTCATCTTACTTTGGGCCCTCTACGCTTCTTTTGACTTGTATGTCTATTTTCTTTGGCAGGTTAGTTAATTTTTCCATCATTATTTCTTCAAGTAGGTTTTCAATTCCTTGCTCTTTTTACTCTCCTTCTGATACCTCTATGATGCAAATATTGTTATGCTTGATGTTATCCCATAGGTCCCTTAAACTATCCTCATTTTTAAATGCTGATTCTCTATTTCATCTAATCTTATGTTGATTCTCCCTAGTGTGGTCTTTATTTCAGTTATTATAGTGTTCATTTGATACTGATGCTTTTTCATGGTTTCTCTCTTTGTGTAAGTTCTGAGTTCACCTATTCTTCCCCTGACTTCACTGAGTATACTTACTACCAGCGTTTTGAACTCTGTATCTGGTAGATGGCTTGTCTCCAGTTCATTCAGCTTTTATTTCTTGAATTTGTCCTGTTCTTTCATGTGGGACATGTTTGTCTCCTCATTTTGGTTGACTGCCTATGTTTGTTTCTATGTATAAAAACGGCCTTATGTTGTAGGTGTCATGTGAGGCTTGGTGGCACAGTTTCCCTGGTCACTTGAACTGGGTGTTTCAGGGGTATGTGTTGTGGGGATTGTATATGCCCTCCAGTTGCAGTTGAGCCTTATTTTTGGCACTTTAGTGAGTGGGATTGAGTCTCAGGCTGACTGGCTATGAGGATTGGCCATGGTGACAGTGTATGAGCTATTGTGCAGGAGATGACCCCATGAAGTATGCTTTGCTCTTGTGGGGTTCTGGTGCCTGCAGAGTCTACCCTTTAAGTATGTTATTTGTGGAGCTAATTGCGTGATATTCTGGTGTAGTCTGAAGCAGCCACCAGTTGTGTTGGGTCTAGGGCCTCTTAAGAGGGGCTCCAGTGCAGATGAACGTCAGCTGCTATTTGTGCTTGCACCTGGGCTCCCTGGTAGGGCCTACAATGAGATTTTGGTTGGTAGCTGCCTGGGCTGGACTTGGAGACATCTGGGATAGGCTATGCTGTGACCTGAGACTGGCTGCCACTAATTCTGAGCTTTGGTCCACTTAGCAAGAGGTACAGAGCACACTGAGGCTATCCATTGCTTGTTTGGGGTTTGTGAACCTTTGAGAGATTTTAGGAAAGTCTTCAGGATGGTGGCTAGACATAGGGCTGGCGGCTTGTGTGGAACAGCCACTGAAAGCGGTTCATGCAGGGCATGTGAGTTGCATGGGGAGGGGTGTGGTAGGGCAGTCACCAGAGTGGGATGAGTGATGTTAGCCAGGTTGTAGCAAGAGGTACAGAGCACACTGAGGCTATCCATTGTTTATTTGAGGTTTGTGAACCTTTGAGAGATTTTAGGAAAGTCTTCAGGATGGTGGCTAGACATAGGGCTGGCGGCTTGTGTGGAACAGCCGCTGAAAGCGGTTCATGCAGGGCATGTGAGTTGCATGGGGAGGGGTGTGATAGGGCAGTCACCAGAGTGGGATGAGTGATGTTAGCCAGGTTAATGGAGACTTACATTTGGTGACCACATTTGCCTGTGTGTGAGAGGGCTCAACCTAGGAACAGTGGCACCTGACAGCACTTCAGTCTGGAGGAGAGATACCCCTCCACTCCTCGCCCTGAAGCTGGACAATTCAGTTTCTCTTTATATGTCCCTGGTGCTTTTGGAGCTGCTGTGGCAGCACTGGAGCTTGGGGAGAGCATTCATGATCAAGTAAGTCTGTGCTTGGGCTATGTAACAGGACACCTGTGTCTTCAGCAGCCCTCCTGCTCACTCAGATGAAACCCACCCTAATTTCCACAGCCAGATGTGTGGACTCTTCCCAGTTCTCTACAACCCTTTGCTCCTATGGAGGCCCTCTGCAGCCGAGATATCCCTCCCAACTCTTAAGCATCACATGTGGATGTGTGATCAGACCCTTTCATGTCCCCACCCTTTCGTTAGGAGTTCTGTTCAGCTCCAGGTGATTATCAAGGGTGGTTGTACTATAATTCAGTTGTGGCAGGAGGCAAGCACAGAGTATACCTTCTCCACCATCCAGACCAGAAGTCCCTCCCTCTTTTATTTCTGACTTTAGTTGAGTCTTCTCTCTGTTTTCCTTCGTGAGTCGAGCCATAGGTTTGTCTGTTTTGTTTATGTTTTCAAAGAAGCAGCTCTTTAATACACTTTTTCTATTATCTTTTTGTTTTCTATTTCATTTATTTTCTCTCTGATTTTTATATCTTTCCTTCTACCGACTGGGATTTGTTTGTTCTTTTAACTTAATTTAATTTAATTTTTTAATTACAATTTACTTTCAATATTATTTTGTATTGGTTTCAGGTATATAGCATAGTGGTTAGACAATCATATACTTTACAAAGTGTCCCCCCTATAATTCAAGTACCCACCTAACACCTACAGAGTTATTACAACATTATTGACTATATTCCCTATGCTGTATTTTATAACCCCATGACTATTTTTTAACTACCAATTTGTACTTCTTAATTCCTTCACCTTTTTTACCAAACACCCCCTTCCTTTTGTCAACCATCAGACTTGTTCTCTATATTTATGATTCTGTTTCTATTTTGTTTGTTTGTTTAATTCTTTAAATTCCACTTATAAGTGAAATCATATGGTATTTTTCTTTCTCTGTCTGACTTATTTCACTTAGCATAATACCTTCTAGGTCCATCCATGCTGTCACAAATGGTAATATTTCATTCTTTTTTGTGGCTGAGTTCCTCTTTTTCTAATTCTTTAGGTTGTATATTAGATTGTTCACTTGAGATTTTTCTTGTTTCTTGAGGTAGGCCTGTCATGCTATAAGCTTCCTTCTTAATACCACATTTCTGAATCCAAAAATGTTTGGTATGTCATGTCTTCCTCTATGTATCTTTTGATTTTTTATTTCTTCTTTGACACAATAGTTGTTTACTAGCATGCATTTTAAACTCTGCATAAGTGTGGTTTCTCCAACTTTCTTCTTGTAGTTGATTTCCAGTTTCATACTTTTATAGTCAGAAAACATGCTTGGTATTATTTCAATCTTCTTTTATTGATACTATGGATGTTGTTTCTTCCCCTCCTACCCTCTGGGCCACAGTATGAAGACCACGGCTCAACTCCTCCACCACTGTGTGTCATCTGGTGCCAAGAAAGGTGCTGAACTGCATCTGCAGCCACCATCTCTGTCCTTCTCCCCCATCCTGCCTCCCCTTCTCATTCCAACATGCCCACCTTCAGATGTAATGATACTTGGATCTCTCAGATGTGATTGTGTGTTAAGCAGAGGATCCTTTGTTGAATTATAATTGTGTGACTTGTAAATTTAAGGGGCAATACAATGGGGTTTTCTTATTCCATCATGATGCTGACATCCTAGCATTAGAATATTTTTAAAAATATAACTTTATAAATGATAGTCTCTTGAAAAGAAGAGGAACACATGTATGCAAATATATATCTAACTAGATATGCTGTTGCTTAACTTATTGAAAGTGTGTTTAAGAGCATAAAGACCAAGTTGTATAAAAACATTGACTCATAAATTCCTTACTTTCACAGCTTAAAATACTCCAGATGCAAACTGCATACCATTAACTATCTAGGCTATTTGTGAGAACGATTACATTTTTTGATCTTTTTATTGTATTATGACACATCTTAAAATTTTCATGTAGTCTATTTAAAATTAGTAATCCTGATCCACTGATGAATTTCTTGCATTTTTTATTGTTACCTTAAATCTGAGTTGGTGACATTTTATAAAGATATTTACTTAAGATATTAATTGGGCATCATGCATTGGGAATGCATTACATATATATATATATAATTCCTACTTCCTGGTTATAGTAATTAACTACCACAGGCAATTCAAAGTTTTACTTGATGAATTATATTCACACACTGTAGTCTGCTATATTACATAAAGATTAAATAATGTGTGATGTTTTGAGTGACACTGAAACTTACATACTAGTATCTTTTTGCAAAAAAAATATTTTTATATATGTATGAGAAAATTTGGTAGTTATTAATAGTGAGACTGAGCTTTGAAAATATCATTTGCCCAAATAACAGCTGACCCATTTTTTAATTGTGACATTGTTTACCAGAAATATAAATAAAACAATGTCCCAAAATACAGACTTTAAATAGTCTCAATATGGAGTTGAGACTAATTTTTTAGAATCTTTATTGTTGAAAATATTACATATGTTCCCTTTTTCCACCATTGACCCATTCTAGCCCACCCCCACCCCCAACCCCACCTCAGGCTAATTTTTAATGTGTACTTCAAAGTTGTCTATTAAAAGTATATAGCTACTTTTTACTTTATTGGTGAAAATAATTTTATACCGAAGAGACCATTTTGCTACTTACATTTTATACTTAAAATATAGATTATAGAGACTGTATGGGGTTGGGCAGGGCTGGGACAGTGATGCTGAAGGCCAAATAAGTCAATGTCTTTGACTTGTCTGGCATGGTCCAGGGTTTTATGTGTCTATGGCAGATATATACATGCACACACTTATTATTTCAGCTAATGAACTTTAGTTTTGCCCCCAGATACTTGCCTTAGGTGTCCAGCTGCTGACAACTTTTCTAAGTGCCCTTTTAGTCAAATATTCATTGTAGCTAGAAGTTTTGTTTTTTAAAAAAATATATATTAAGTTTAATGGTAATAGCTGTTTCCTAATTTCATGAATGATGGAGTTTCAGTTTCTCATTTTGTCTTGTTGTTTAGTAATGGCTTAAAATAAAGAAAAAATAAGATAAGTTATTATATATACCAGGCAAATTGTATATATTGCTAAATTAATATCTATAGAGTAAAAATAGTGCTATCGCTGACAGTTATTGAGCTGCCATGCAATGCCTCAATAAATAATATGGTCAAAGAAAAAAAATGGATCAGACCAAGACTTTATTCAAAGCTATTACAACAGAGAACAGTGGCCAGAATGCAGTCTGAACCCAACTCTGCTGATGGGAAAGGTATTAAAGGCTGGGGAGAACTGCTGGAAAAGTATTAGAGAACATTAGGGAGGAAGTTAATCAGTGGATTATGTCAAGCACATTGACTTAGTCCCAAATTTGCAAATATTTCCCTTTGGGATTTGGCCATCTGTATTGGCTAATTGGCATCCAATAAAGATAGACTCCTACCCTCCCAACAGAGATTGAAAGATAAGGGAACTATCCTCCTTGATGATCATATTTTACAGCGATGGCTCCCAGGTCCTTGAGGAAGACATCCCTAGGTTATAAAACTGCCAAGAGGCTTTAAAAAAAAGAAGTATTTATGTATTTCAGGGACGAGAGCCAGGGAGAGGCCTCTATAAGTTTAGTTACATTTATGGAAAATGTTAAGGCTATCTTGATCAACATAAGATTGAATTATGGTAATTCTGCTAAAAAACAATTCTGTGCATAATTATCCTTTAGAATATCACTGTGCTAAGATCCTATCCCTGTTTACATGTATCCAATGTTGTAAACTGCTAGTTTTAATGATAAAAGTAAATGAAAATAAATAACACTTATTGAAAAAGGATCAACTTCAGCACTATATAATGCAATTTCAAATTAAGATCTAATTGAATTTTTAGTATAGGGAAGAAGATTTTAGTTTTTTACTTCCAAATCAAATACATAAGTTATTAAATAGTTAATTAACATTTCTACTTTTCAATTTATATTTAGTCAACTTGAAATAAAAATCTTAATATAGTATGGCCTCAGGTAACATAAATGTATTCATCGTTATTTTGTTGTAATGCTGATGAGATGCCATAGGAATTTAACTCTTGTTAAATCAATTAGCTTATGGCAAGACTAGTTTTGTTTTGTCATTTAACTACAGTTTAAAAAACCTATCAACAATGTTCAGTGAGGACTTACTGTACCATACATGGATACATTAATTACCAGTATGCTGGCAGTTGACTATTTTTTTACAAATCCATCTTTATAGTCTTCTAGATCTATTACTCTCACTTATTAGTCCTTGTTCATCTATTTAGCTACATGAGGAAGGACCTAGCAGAGAAGAGAACCCAAGTTTATATTCAATGTTATTTCCATGAAGTTTCTATCCACTTATATTAAATTTTTACAATACTTGGTTTCATCAAAGATCTCCCTGGGGTCTTTTATTTCCCAGCATTTAGGTGAGTAAGCTAACCAAAACTAAAGGCAGAACTGAGTGTAGTCCTATTTCTCACTGATCTTGTGAGTAATGACCTTCTAGCTGTGAGCTGGCATAACCTACTTTAGTTTTTTCTCTGGTGAATACTTATGTCTAACTTGTCAGGAGAATGAAATACTTCAATAAAAAATTATATAGGTCAAGATGGTGGAGTAGGTAAATACTGTGATTGCCTCCCTGCCATGATCACATCAAAATTGCAACTAAATTACAGAACCATCATTGAGAACCACCTGAAGGCTACGTGAACAGAAGTCCTATAACTAAGGATATAAAGAAGCATGATGAGACTGGTAAGAGGGGAGAAGACACATGATGGGCAGGCCCCACACCCATGCAGTGATGGTTAAGAATTGGGAGGAGCCGAAACCGGTTTGGCTCAGTGGATAGAGCGTCGGCCTGCGGACTGAGGGGTCCCAGGTTCGATTCCGGTCAGGGGCATGTGCCTTGGTTGCGGGCACATCCCCAGTGGGGGGTGTGCAGGAGGCGGCTGATCGATGTTTCTCTCTCATCGATGTTTCTGGCTCTCTGTCTCTCTCCCTTCCTCTCTGTAGAAAATCAATAAAATATATTAAAAAAAAAAGAATTGGGAGGGATATTTGGGCTACTGAGGTCCCCCAAGGAATGAAGTGTCATAGCTTCACACCCAGCACCAGAAAGATGAGTCCCCATAACATTCTGCTGTTAAAAGAAGTGGGGATAACATATGAGTAGGTCCGAGGGCGGCTGTAGTCCCAGACATTGCTATTGAGGGTCCTACACAGGGGCAGCTTAAAAAGCAGAAGGGACCTATGGGGAGGAACTAAATTGACTAGCTTCAGGGCAGGGGATATTTGGGCTACTGAGATCCCCCAAGGAATGAAGTGTCATAGCTTCACACACAGCACCAGAAAGATGAGTCCCCATAACATCTGGCTGTTAAAACAAGTGGGGATTACATATGAGTAGGTCCGAGGGCGGCTGTAGTCCCAGGCATTGCTATTGAGGGTCCTACACAGGAGCAGCTTCAAAAGCAGAAGGGACATATGGGGAGGAACTAAATTGACTAGCTTCAGGGCAGGGCTGGAGGAGCACATCTCTCCAGGGACAGGTGCCACTGCTCCTTTGTTGAGCATTCCTCCCACCAAGCCAGGCTGTTGCAGGCTGGCACCAAATCTGAGCTTGCTCTCCATTAACCTGGCTAACACTGTTAGCTTCCATTGGTGGTTCCTTAAGATCCTGCCCCACCCAATTCAAACCTCTTCCAGCAACTTTTCAACATGAGCAGCCTGCCTGTGATTTTCCTAAAATCTCTCAAAGACCCACAAACCCTTAACAAGCAGTGGCTGGCCTCAGCATGCTCTGTGCCTCTTTCTAAGTGACCCTAAGATCAGCACTAAGGGCAACTGGTCTTTGCTTACAGCACAGCCTCTCCCAAGCACCTCCTAATCCAGCAGCAAACAACCACAGATTACTTTCCAGTTACTACCAGATGGTCCCAAGTCAGGCACAAATGGCAACTGACATTGTGCTGCAATGGATCCCCCCTGGTGGCCAGCTTCAGACCATACAAGAGCACCATATTGGCAGATTCGGCTGATATTAGAGCCCAGCTAAAGTGACTCATGGTCCTTGGAGTCAGCTCCAGCACAGCAGCTAGTCTGCTATAGTCACACCAGCCCTCACAGTGAGTCATCTTGAAGCTCAATCCTACCCACTGACGTGCCAACAACAATCAAGGCTCAATTACAAGACAACACGCTCAAGGGATGCCCCTGATGACCCAGCTCAGGTGACCAAGGAGACTGCACCTCTGGGTCTCATAAGACCTACTACTGAAGGCCACTCTGTCAAGATAGGGAGATGTAGCAGATCTACCTAATACATAGAAATAAACAAGGAGTCAGCCAAAATAAGGATATAGAGAAACATGCCCCAAATGAAAGAACAGAATAAATTAAAAATTAAAAAAATAAATGAAATGGAGACAAGCAATCTACCAGGTATAGAGTTCAAAACACTGGTTACAAGGATGCTCAGTGAACTTAAGAAAAGAAATAGATGAACTCAGTGAGAACTTATACAAATAGATAAAAACCATAAAAAAGAAACATTCAGAAATGAAGAACATAATAACTGAAATAGAGGCTACTTTAAAGGGAATCAATTAGCAGATTAGATAAAGTAGACAACTGAATTACCATTTTGGAAAATAAGGTAGCAGAAAACACCTGATTGGAAAAACAAACAGGAAAAAAAAAGGAATTTAAAACAAAATGAGGATTGTTTAGGGCACCTTTGAGACAACATCAAGCATAACAGCATTTGCATCATAGGAGTACCAGAAGAGAGAGAGAGAGAGGAAGGAATTGAAACCTATTTGAAGAAATAATGATAGAAATCTTCCCTAACCTGGTGATGGAAATATACATAACAATCCAGAAGCAAAGAGAGGCCCATATGAAGACACGTCATAAATCAAATGCCAATAGTTAAAGACAAAGTGAATATCTCAAAACTAGCAAGAGAAAATCAGTTACATACAAGGGAGCTCCCATCAGACAATCAGCTGATATTTCAGCAGAAACTGTGCAGGCTAGAAGAGAGTGGCACAAAATATTCAAAATAATGATAAGCAAGAACCTACAACCAAGATTATTCTCCCCAGCAATGCTATCATTTAAAATTGAAAGAAAGATAAAGCATTTTCCAGAAAAGAAACAGCTAATGTAGCTCCTCACCACTAAACCAGTATTATAAGAAATATTAAAGGGACTTCTTTTTTTTGTAGAAAGGAAAAAAATAAAATAGGAATAAGATAATATAGGAAGCAAAAAACTTCTCACTGACCAAGGTGAATACATAATAAAAGCAGCACAAACATTAAAAGGCAAATGTAGGAAGATCATGTACCATTATAATAAACTAAGAGATACAAACACACAAAAGCAGTAAAAAGGAATGACAAAAACATAAACATGTAAAGGGTGAGTAAAAATGATAGTGATTTTAGAATTTGTTTTTAACTTAAGCACCCACCAACTTAAAGTAGACTGCTGTAAACATAGTTTGATATAATCTGAAGCACATGGTAACCACAAACAAACAAAAAATCTATAAGAGATATAGAAAAAAATAGAGAAAGTAATCCAAACACAACATTATAAAAGTTGTACAAGAGAATGAGAAAGGAACAGAGAACTACAAAAATAGGGAATGATAAAATGTTTATAACTACATACCTACCACTAGTTACTTAAATATAAAATGGACTAAATACTCCAATCAAAAGGCATAGGGTGGCTGAATGGATAAGAAAACAAGACCCATACATGTGTTGCCTATAACAAAACCACTTCATATTGAAAGACATGCACAGACTGAAACAAATTTAAAAAATACATTTCATGCAAATGGAATAAAAAACAGTTGGGGTTGTAACACTCATATCAGATAAAATAAACTGTAAAACAAGGGCTGTGACAAGAGACAAAGATGGGAATTTCATGATAAAGGTCTCAATCAAACAGAAAAAAATGAATACTATTTGATTCCACTTATATGTGGAATCTAAACAAATGAACAAAACAGAAACAGACTCAATTATCAGAGAACAAAATGATGGTTGCCACATGAAAGGGGTGTGAGCGGCTGGGTGAAAACAGTAAAGGGAGTAAGAAGTACAAATTAGTCACTTGGGTGTAAAATGAAGCATGGGGAACATAGTCAATAATCCTATATAATAAAGAGGTAAGCAATCCAGAAGCAAAGAGAGGCCCATATGAAGAAACGTCATAAATCAAATGCCAATAGTTAAAGACAAAGAGAATATCTCAAAACTATCAAGAGAAAATCAGTTACATACAAGGGAGCACCCATCAGACTATCAGCTGATATTTCAGCAGAAACTGTGCAGGCTAGAAATCACAAGATGGTGGCACACACAGCGGGTGTGGGGCCGGCTGCTCTGCGCACCTGCTGCCGGAGTTCCCTGAGCCCTGCCAGGGGGGTGGGTCCCCGCTGCTGCTCCACGTGGCTTCCCTGGAGTTCCCTCAGCCCCACTGGGGGGCAGGTTCCAGCTGCTGCTCCACATGGCTTCCACTGGGGTGACCGGGCCGGCGGGGGGCGAGGGGGCAGTTGGGGGCAAGATCCGGCCAGCAGGGGAGGGCAGTTGGTGGTGATTGGGCTGGAAGGGGAGCAGTTAGGCATCAATCAAGCCAGCAGGGGAGCAGTTAGGGGGTCATCAGGCTGGCAGGAAGAAGCGGTTAGGGGCAATCAGGCAGTCAGGCAGATGAGTGGTTAGGAGCAAGCAGTCCTGGATTGTGAGAGGGATGTTCAACTGCCGGTTTAGGCCCAAATACCTGCTGGACATCCTGCGGGATCGGGCCTAAACCAGCAGTTGGACACCCCCCGAGGGGTCCCAGATTGGAGAGGGTGCAGGCTGGGCTGAGGGACACCCCCCCCCCAGTGCATGAATTTTGTGCACTAGGTCTCTAGTATTGTAATAACTATGTATATGCTAGGTGGGTACTAGACTTACTGAGGGGCTTACTTCATAAGTTATATCAATGTCTAACCACTATGCTTTATACCTGAAATATTGAATGTCAACTGTAATTGAAAAAAAAAAGTCAAAAAATGAAAGTAGTGAAGTTTACTACAATAATGAATGATTTCTCAAATAATAAATAAGAAAATAAACACAATGGATATAATAGTCATATGCAAACTTGGTTGAATACTATTAAGAATATAATTATGTAACTAATCAAATTAATAAAATAGTTAAGTAATAACTACAGAATTTTAGAGCATATTATAAAAGGCTCTACAGTAATAAATTAAGCATTTCATTGAAATTTAATTATATAATATGTATGTATTGCCAAAATTGTCAAAATAAGTAAAAAACAAAAAAAATGGAAATCGAAAAAGTAGTGATTTGATATGTATCTTTCAATATACTTGTCATCAAGTATAGTTTTAGTATATAAGGTTTAGTATAAAAATAATACTAAAATTTCAGAGATGAGTATATTCATATATGCAAGTAACAGATAATTCCAAAATAAATAATCATTATATACAGACATATGTGCTGTGGGAAATCCCAAATTAACTTGATAAAGAATCAAAGCTGAGTTTCAAAGGCTTTTTTAAAAATAGAACCACATAGTTGGCAGACCTTTGAGATCATCCAGCTCAAATGCTACAAAGCTGCAGAGACCAGTATGGCAATATCCCAGGCATATTGGCACCCATTCTCTGGCTGCTTCCAATGACAGGTTGCTCATGATTATCTCAAAACATAGTCTCTTCCATATTTGGGCAGTTAAATTTATAAGGAAATTTGTCCTTATTCTGAGATGAAGCCACTTGAGTATAATTGTTGTTCCAGAATGCCAGTTCATTACATTTTATTTAGACATTTAATACTTATTCCCTACAATATTTTCAGTTTTTAATACCTCAAAATGTCCTCCTTTAAAATAGCTTCAAAATCTTGGTCACCCATCTCAGAACATATTTGTGCACCTATTTATGTTCTCTCAAATATGATGCTCAGAACTGAAAATGATACTCCACACGATGCATGATTAATGCACAAAACAGTATAACAATTTCCTTATTTATTCTGAACATTACATTTCTATTAATAAAACCTAATACTGCATTAGCTATCTTTTGACAGCCATGTCACACTGTTGGCTCTCATGGAAATCATGGTTATTCAAACGTCTAGCTGGTTTACATATGGAAAGTAATTAAATCCAACTTCATTTTAAGCTTAAGAAAAATGAATAAGAATAAAGGGGTAATTTCTCAGAAGGAGTTCAGATAAACAACTGTGAGTAATCCTGATGATGTTATTTTAAAAAAGAAAAGGAGGGAGAGTAACTTCAAAGATAATAGATAACTTTCCCCCTGACATTACAGGAAAAAAAGGGTAGATGTAGAGTACTGGATAAGGTACTTTTGATTAGTATTAACATGCTATATCGTTTTCATTCCTTTACTTTTAACCTATGAGAGTTTTAAATTAATTTGTGTTACTTTTTGTAGAGAACCTACTTATACAATTTGAGAATATCTTTGTTTAATGGCTGCATTTAGATCACTAATATTTGCAGTGCTTATTACAATAGGTTAATATATACCATCTATGACTGTTTTTTATTTGTTGCATTTCTTGTTTCTTTTTTCATTTTTTCTTATCTAATTTTAATTAAGAGTTTAATATGATTCAATTATATCTGCTCTCTTAGCATGCTATTTATGCTTTGTATTTTTTGTTTCCCTTGAGTTTACAATATGCATTTTTAATTATTTAAGTCCACCTTCAAATACACTTTATAATTTCACATATAGTATATGCACTTTATGACAGAGTATCCCAATTCCACCCTCCTATCCCTTGTGACATTGCCGTCATTCATTGCACTGCACTTATCTATATAACCCAATACATTGCAGCAATTATTGATTTACAGTTATATTTTAGATAAAATCAATAATAAAAATATTATACTTTATCTTTATTCTTTGACACTCTTCCTTTCTTTATTTAGATAAAAATTTATGATTTGTATAATTTTCCTTCTCCCTGAAGTACTTCTTTCAATATTACTTGCAGGACAAGCCTGTAGTGATTAATTGCTCCAATTTTTGTTTTTAAAAGAGAGTCTCTCTTCACTTTTGCAAGGTAATTTCACTGGATACAGAATTTTAGGATTTTTGTTTTGTTTCATTTTTTACTTTTAATACTTTAAATATATCACTGTACTTTTTTCTTACTTGCAGATTTCTGAAGAGAAGTCTGATGTGATGGAATTCTTATTTTCATTCCTCTATGGTTAAATATTTTGTTTTTCCTTGATTACCCTCAAGATTTTCTCTTTGTTTATGGTCTCCTGCAAACTGAATGAATTATGTCTAAGTAGTGCGTGTGTATGTGAGTGTGTTTTGTATTTCTTCCAAGCTCTTTGCACATGTTGGAGCTGCAAGGAGAAGTCCACATGTTCTGTTTACTCAACTTCCAGTTGGAATGATGAAAATAGTAAATGCATGACATCTGTATGTGCTAGGCACTGTTATAGATATATACATATAGGTATGTGTAAATAGATTCACTTAATCCTTATAACTCTACTAGAGGCCCAGTGCACAAATTTGTGCACAGGGTTGGGGGGAGGGACTGTGAGAGGTTGGCAGCCAGCTCCAAGGAGGGAGCCGGCCCTCAGCCCCACTGGGAAAGGGGCCACACCACCCATCCCCGATGGCCCCTGCAGGGTCAGGAAACGAGGTGACGATTACCAGGCTGGGCATGGAAGGAACGGACACTGGACGCTGACGCCGCCCCGCCACTGCGCTGTTCCTCGCCTCCCCCCTCCTCCTTCCCTCACTGCTGTGCTGCCACCGTGGTGGACGGGCGGCCCCTGGGGAAGGGAGAGGATGGCAATGAGACCAACCCTTGTGTTGAGGGCTGACTTTCAATAGATCACAGCGAGGGAGCTGCTCTGCTACATACGAAACCCCGACCCAGAAGCAGGTTGTCTATGAATGGCTTAGCACCAGGAGCCAGTGGGGGCCAGCTGGACAGGGGTAGCCACGGAAGGCTGGCTGTGGGAGCGCACCAGGGGGCAGTTCCTGTGTTGAGCGTCTCCCCTCAGTGGTCAGTGCGCATCATAGCAACTGGTCAACCAGCCATTTCGGTCTTTCCGGTTGTTCGGTTGTAACGGTTGCTTAGACTTTTACATATAGAGATTAGATAGTTATTGCACCCATTTCATAAGTATAGAAAATAAAACCTCAAGAGAGAGGTTTAACAACTTGCCCAAGTCCACAAAGCTAAATAACTGGCAGAGACTGAGTTCAAATATAGGCAGTCAAAATTTATAATTTGTGCTGTATAATCACTATTTTATTGCCTATGCAACCAAATACACAAGTAGTTTCTAGTTCCACACCACAACTAGAAACTGTGCCTGAGTGCCATCCACAAGTCAGAACTTCTGAGAAGTTGTGGGCACAACTGGAGCAGCTGAGATTATACCCAAACCCAGCAAGTGGGTTAATGTGCAACTATCCTTGATAGGTGCTCTCCCCATTCCTGAAGGGCTGAGAAACAACCTTATCACAAGAGTTATAAAATCCAGAGTCAAAAGACCACGTAACAAACCTTGTTTACTAACTTACTATCCAAGCCCAAACGTTGTTTAGATTCCTCTCTAACAAATATCCAACCCTGCTTTGATTCCTTTCTAATGAATACTAACTTTTTTAGTCCTGTCAGCTTCTCACAAATTTATTCTTTGTCTAAAAAGTATAAAAAGATGCCTGGTTCACTTTTTTGAGCCTTTTTTTTTATGATCTGAGCATCATATTGTGATTCTCTCATGTGCATGTGTTAAATTCCTTATTTTCTTCTCTTGTTAATCTAGTATGGTGTCAATTTTATCATTTTATAGTTAGTCTAGCCCAGTGGTTGGCAAACTCATTAGTCAACAGAGCCAAATATCAACAGTACAACGATTGAAATTTCTTTTGAGAGCCAAATTTTTTAAACTTAAACTATATAGGTAGGTACATTGTTATTAACTTAATCAGGGTACTCCTAAAGCTTAGGAAGAGCCACACTCTAGGTGCCAAAGAGCCGCATGTGGCTCACGAGTCACAGTTTGCCGACCATAGGTCTAGCCAATAGACTTAAGGAAGGGTAGAATGGGGAAATTTCCCCCATTCCCCAAGAAGCTCATGTGTTAAAACCCACATAAATTGTTAAATCAATTTAATCAGACAAATTCATATAGTCCACCAAGGAGCTAGAGAAGGTAATCTAAATATGACATTTCAAGAAATTAAACCAAACTGAGATATGACAGAATCAGGTAAGGAGAATAAGGGACCTGCCTGAAAATAAGTGTTGGGGCTAAGGGTAAAATGCAAGAACCCCACTAATGGTTTTCCATAGTAGAGCTTAGATAAAAGTGCTGACTCAAGTCAAAGTGGGAGTTGAAACCCAAGTTTTTAAAATCAAGGCTGTACTTCAAACCTATGTGCCTTAAAGGAAGGGCCTTATTATCCCAGAGGGATAACATCTTTATCTAACACCGATAAAGTCTGTTTCTCTACTATCCCCTAAGATAATGACAGAGCCCATGACCTGTAGATCGGGGTGTGGGGAGCTGCATAGTAAAGGAAGGCAGGGAGTAAGATACAAATACAGGGTGTCCCCAAAAATGTATTCACACTGTAACACTTGATAGCTCAATTGGTATTTATTTCTTTCAGATTTAACCCATTGTAATTAATAATTATTCAAAGTGTGTATACACTTTTTGGGACACGCTGTATTGGATATGTTGGAATCTTTCTCACCTGAATCTTTAACAGTTGTTCTAAGCACACTGGTTTGAATAGATTTTGAATCCTACTCTACATTGTACTTACATCTTTCACATATGTAGTATAAATAATATCCATAATAACATTTGGCCTTCCGTGATTGTTCTCTGTTAAGGGCAGTTAAAGAGGGAATGTCACATTATTTAGTTAGGCTTCTATGGTAATCTTAGAAGACAAAGTAACTTGGAAGTGTTATCTGTATATACCCTTCTTATACAGTACAGACTATAAATCTATAAACAGATGAAAATTTATTAGGAAATTGTCTTCAATTGTCTTCTTTTCCTTATGCCTGTATAAGATTAAGATACTTTATAAAATCTAAATCAAAGGCACATTCTATGTTATCACATACCCTTTCCTAGTAGAGATAACAGGTTGATTCAGGAATTTAAAGAGAGGGCCTAATTTGTGAGATCCTAACAAGTATGTATTTTTTAAAAGAACTTACCCAAGGAGTTACTATCAAGAAATTTATAAAGAACTCATACAACACAACACCAAAAACAAACAGACCTAACGGTAACTTCACAAAAAACAAACAAGCAAACAAAAAACCTGAGATGTATAAAAATCCACTGCTTTCCTACATACTAACAATGAAATTTCAGAAAAAAAGATTAAAAAAAAATTTCATTTGCAATTGCAATAAAATGAATATAATACCTATGAATAACATAACACAGGATGTGAATGACCTATATACTGAGACACATACCTTAAAAAAAAAGAGGAAATAGAGGAAAAATGTATGAAATCTGCTAAACAAAAACAACAGCCAGAAACACAAAGGACAGAACCAATGGAGGCACAGAGCTACCAGAAAACAAAAGATAAAATAGCTATAGGAAATCCTCATACATCAATAATTACCCTAAATGTAAATGGAAATGGACTGAATTCACCAATAAAGAGGCACAGAGTATCAGACTGGATAAAAAAACAAAACCCAGCCATATGCTTCCTTCAGGAGACATAGATAGCTGCGAAGACAAAGGTAGATTCAAGTGGAAGGGTGGGAAATGATTCTCCACACAAATAACATTCACAGGAAAGCAGATGTAGCTATACTTTTATCAGACAAAATAGGTTTCAAGATAACAAAGGTAACAAGAGACAAAGATGGACATTTTATAACTAGAGGCCCAGTGCACGAAATTCATGCACAGGTAGGGTCCCTAGGCCTGGCTGGTGATCAGGGCCAATCGGAGCCTTCTGGTTGCTGGCTGGGGCCTTCCTTCCCTGGCTGCCGGCTGCTGACCAGGGCCTCCCTTCCCCAGCTGCCGGCTGCCAGCCAGAGCCTCCCTTCCCTGGTTGCCAGCTGCTGGCTGTGGCCTTCCTTCATTCCGCGCCACTCCTTGGTGGTCAGCGCACATCATAGCGATCGATGGAACTCCTGGTCTCTGGGTCAAATTCCCAAGGGTGCAATTTGTATATTAGGCTTTTATATAGAGAGATGATACAGGGACACTGCATTAAGTAGACATAACACTTCTTAATATGTATGCACCCAATCAGGGAGCACCAGATACATAAAGCAACTACTAAGAGAACTGAAAGGAGAAACAGACAAGAATACAATCATACTTGAGGACCTTAACATTACACTAGTCAGTGCTAGACATATCATCCAAACAGAAAATCAACAAAGAAATATTGGCCTTAATGCAATTATGACCAAGTGAATATCAAAGCCCTTCATTTCAGTACATCAGATTATACATTTTTCTCCAGTGCACATGGAACATTCTCAAGAATATCAGATTTAACCCATTGTAATTAATAATTATTCAAAGTGTGTATACACTTTTTGGGACACGCTGTATTGGATATGTTGGAATCTTTCTCACCTGAATCTTTAACAGTTGTTCTAAGCACACTGGTTTGAATAGATTTTGAATCCTACTCTACATTGTACTTACATCTTTCACATATGTAGTATAAATAATATCCATAATAACATTTGGCCTTCCGTGATTGTTCTCTGTTAAGGGCAGTTAAAGAGGGAATGTCACATTATTTAGTTAGGCTTCTATGGTAATCTTAGAAGACAAAGTAACTTGGAAGTGTTATCTGTATATACCCTTCTTATACAGTACAGACTATAAATCTATAAACAGATGAAAATTTATTAGGAAATTGTCTTCAATTGTTTTCTTTTCCTTATGCCTGTATAAGATTAAGATACTTTACAAAATCCAAATCAAAGGCAAATTCTATGTTATCACATACCCTTTCCTAATAGAGATAACAGGTTGATTCAGGAATTTAAAGAGAGGGCCTAATATGTGAGATCCTAACAAGTATGTATTTTTTAAAAGAACTTACCCAAGGAGTTACTATCAAGAAATTTATAAAGAACTCATACAACACAACACCAAAAACAAACAGACCTAACGGTAACTTCACAAAAAACAAACAAGCAAACAAAAAACCTGAGATGTATAAAAATCCACTGCTTTCCTACATACTAACAATGAAATTTCAGA
Organism: Myotis brandtii; assembly: GCF_000412655.1. Classification (NCBI taxonomy): domain Eukaryota; kingdom Metazoa; phylum Chordata; class Mammalia; order Chiroptera; family Vespertilionidae; genus Myotis; species Myotis brandtii. The sequence goes on from NW_005356566.1 coordinate 24,473, forward strand.
AAAAAAGATTAAAAAAAAATTTCATTTGCAATTGCAATAAAATGAATATAATACCTATGAATAACATAACAAAGGATGTGAATGACCTATATACTGAGACACATACCTTAAAAAAAAGAGGAAATAGAGGAAAAATGTATGAAATCTGCTAAACAAAAACAACAGCCAGAAACACAAAGGACAGAACCAATGGAGGCACAGAGCTACCAGAAAACAAAAGATAAAATAGCTATAGGAAATCCTCATACATCAATAATTACCCTAAATGTAAATGGAAATGGACTGAATTCACCAATAAAGAGGCACAGAGTATCAGACTGGATAAAAAAACAAAACCCAGCCATATGCTTCCTCCAGGAGACATAGATAGCTGCGAAGACAAAGGTAGATTCAAGTGGAAAGGTGGGAAATGATTCTCCACACAAATAACATTCACAGGAAAGCAGATGTAGCTATACTTTTATCAGACAAAATAGGTTTCAAGATAACAAAGGTAACAAGAGACAAAGATGGACATTTTATAACTAGAGGCCCAGTGCACGAAATTCATGCACAGGTAGGGTCCCTAGGCCTGGCTGGTGATCAGGGCCAATCGGAGCCTTCTGGTTGCTGGCTGGGGCCTTCCTTCCCTGGCTGCCGGCTGCTGACCAGGGCCTCCCTTCCCCCGCTGCCGGCTGCCAGCCAGAGCCTCCCTTCCCTGGTTGCCAGCTGCTGGCTGTGGCCTTCCTTCATTCCGCGCCACTCCTTGGTGGTCAGTGCACATTATAGCGATCGATGGAACTCCTGGTCTCTGGGTCAAATTCCCAAGGGTGCAATTTGTATATTAGGCTTTTATATAGAGAGATGATACAGGGACACTGCATTAAGTAGACATAACACTTCTTAATATGTATGCACCCAATCAGGGAGCACCAGATACATAAAGCAACTACTAAGAGAACTGAAAGGAGAAACAGACAAGAATACAATCATACTTGAGGACCTTAACATTACACTAGTCAGTGCTAGACATATCATCCAAACAGAAAATCAACAAAGAAATATTGGCCTTAATGCAATTATGACCAAGTGAATATCAAAGCCCTTCATTTCAGTACATCAGATTATACATTTTTCTCCAGTGCACATGGAACATTCTCAAGAATAGGCTGTATGTTAGGCCATAATACTAGTCTCAACAAATTCCAGAAGACTGAAATTATACCAAGCATATCTTCTGACCACAAGACTGAAATTAGAAAACAATTGCAAAAAGGAAGTGAAGAAATCCACATATATGGGGTAGTATGCAGCACAAGCAGTAGTAAGAGGAAAGTTTATATCATTACAGGCCTACTCAAGAAACAAGAAAAATGTCAAGCAACCTAACATTAAATCTTAAAGACTTAGAAAAAGAAGAACAAAAGCAGCCCAAAGTCAGCAAAAAAAAAAGGAAATAATAAAAGAGCAGAATTAAATGAAATAGGAAACAAAAAGACTATACAAAAAAATTAGCTGCTATTATACCACTCCCCTAACTATATTTAAAATAAGATGTATGTCTGATATGCATGATCAGAGCCAAAAACCTTTTACCTTAGAGGTAAAAGCTCTAAGGAAACAGGGAATTTGATTAGTGATATAGTCTATATTATTTACTTGTTCACATTAAATTTTGACTCTTTAAATACCCTTTGCTTAATGCTTTAAAAGTATTCCTTTCAATGCTTAGATATGATTTCTGCAAGTGGGTAGCATTTTAGGGTTGTCAAATATGGTGAGGGAATATCTATGTGGATGAGCAAATATTTCTGCTTCCCAAGTTGTAAAACCACATTGCAATAATTATCTTGTCTGATCATACACATATTTATTTCCTATGAAATAATATTAATATATTTTCTTAAATAACTGGAATTGAGAAGTCTGTACGAAACATGTATATGGATATGAAAAGTTAGTTGACTTATTTGAATTTTTATTCAGTTGCCTTATAAGAGGCTTTTTCTCTCTATTTGGTTCCATTCAATTGAAAATATTTTAATTAGCTGCAGAATTATAGTCCAGTTTGTACTACCCATTGTGCATATGTATTTTTAAAACTACATATGTGAAATGCTGTCTTTGAGCACAAAGTATCCTGTTGTTAAACATTGACTTAATCTTAGGATATCAGGGATGTACAAGTAAAGAACTAGGCAAACCTAAATAGTCAGAGACTGTTGGATGCTTCAGTTCACCTGCAGCTAACCCACCAAGTGGGACAGCCTATTTGTTGAGAAATGCTGTGCCAAGGATATCACATTTAATGGCTTTGGCAAGAAGGATGATTTTCATCAGCTGTAACAAACAAGTTCCTCATCTCCAACCCTACCATCTGTCCTCCTGGTTTCCACCCAGAACTCTATAGATGGGCTCAATTGAACAGGTTTCAGACTGCCTAAGGTCACTGCACAATCAACCTTAACAGATGGCATCACAGCAAACATCTAAACTGTAGCAGTGGCCAAATGCAGAGGATAATCCTCATTGCTGAGGAAGAATGCCCTCTGTGCATGCCGCCCTGATGTTTTGATTCTACTAAACATTTCATGTGAAAATAAAGCTCCATAGTCTTTATATTAATAGCTTAAGTGGGTTGGTCTTTGCACTAATTTTCCCATGCATATTTTATCTTAAACCTTGTTGTTTTTTTGTATTTTCATTGATTTGGTATAATTAAAGGTAATACTCTGAGATAATATCTACTGTTAATGACCACCAGAATATTACATATATATTTAAAAGGAGAAATGGACTAAGCATTAGGGTGCTTTTTTCTTTACTTTTAACAGTGTGTACTGAAAACCATACTGTTAGCTGTTAAAATATTCACATACAGTTTAAGATAACAATAGGTAATTAATGATAAACATGGCAGCCTATTAAATTGAAATTTAGTCCTTCTTAAGTCAGACCCATACGCCCATACTTATCTCCAGCTGACTGATATTCTCATGTCATTTCTCAACATCACTTTAATTCAATAGCAAAAGGCATTATTCTTGCTCTCAAATTAGCTTTAATCCCTAATTTCCATATTTCTGTTACAAATACTTTTATTTCATCCTTTGCCTAGCTTCAATATTTGGAGACAAAGAACACAAGAATTTAAAGTTTATGCAGTCTGTTTTCTCCCCTCTATATTAACACCCCTAGCCACATATCCCATCATGCTCCAAGAATTCTGGAAGCCAAGTGTATATTTTCCATGTGGGAATTAGGGCCATCCATTCTGAAGAAGCAAACCAGCCCAGAGAAAAGACAAATAAACTGAAATCCTGTAACTCCCAATGAAAAGGGTCAGAGAGAATTTTCTATAATAAAAACTTCTATTCACAAGTCCTGTTATGCATATTGAAGAATGGAAGATACAGTGAGAAAAATATTTAAAATTAAAATAAGAATTAAATCAGTGGAAAATAGGAGACAAAATTTTAAGAAATTATAGCATCAGCTCAGGAATATAAAAAGCTGAATAATGAGAGCCATCTAAAAACAAAAGTAAAGTAGAAGATTATTAAGAAAAAGAATTTAAATAAATTTCCTAGAATTTAAGGACATTAGTTTTTCAGACTATAAGGCTTTGTCTAGGGACCCTGAAGTCCTATACTACTATACTATGGCATTTTATCACAAAAGTTCAGGACAGTAGGGACCTGGAGAAGATCATAAAAACTGCCATGGACAATAGCATGGCTCACATATAAAAATCAAGAGTCAGAATAGCAGCATCGGAAGATGGAAGACAATAAATAAATGCCTTTCTATATTGGGGGGATTAATTTAGAAATCAGAAAATAGGCAAATAATCAATCAAGGGTATGAGTACAATAAAGATGCAGTCTGATAAATTATCAAAAAGTTACCTCCAGAAGTTTCAGAGGTTCTTCTCCATATAAGTAGGGTATAAACCAAGAAAGAGAAGAAACTAATAAATTCAAAGAGGGGTTAGATATGAACTCCTCCAGCTCTTACTATCTTATATAATAAAGCCTAATATGCTAAGTCTTCGGGTCATCTGGTTGCCGTTGAACCAATCAAAGCGTAATATGCTATTGATATGTTAAGGCTGCTCAACCGCTCACTATGATGTACAATGACCACCAGGGGCAGACAGTCGACTGGTATGAAGTCACTAGTCCATATAAAAGGAGGGTGAAAGAAGGAGGTCTGCAAAAAAATGGAATAGAATTAAAGAAACAAACAAACAAAAAAACAATGTATAGCCCATGATGTGTTTAACTACGTGTAAGATAATATTCAGAGAGATTTTACATTTCTCTTCTAAATTTTGAAAAATTGCATAGAAAATTAAGCAAAAAGAGAATATGAGGTTATAAAATGGGAATAACAAAAGAAAGGGAACCTTAGTACATTAGTGTCTTAAGTAATCAGTTATAGTTAATATAGAGTAAACTTTACATATTTGTTTAATCAAAAATTGCAATACACTTTGTTGGGAGGAGAAAGGGGAGTTAAGTAGAAACCTCAGAATGATAGTTAAGTAAGCTAAATTTTTATTACCATAGTGGGAAATCAATAAAAAATGCCTAAAGTTAACACAATATTATTTGAAGAATATACTTTATGAATATGGAAATAGGTACCAGAATTAACAGATTAGAGATTGGATGAAGAGAGCACATAGTGTTGGAAAGATGGAAGTAGATTATTAGTCTTAGAGTATCATTTTCCTTAACATAGTGTTTCTCTCTTATTAGAAAACATCATTATAAACATAAATGAAAATTAATAAAAATATAAAATTAAAACATAACAACACTTGCTTACCAGAGATAGAGGATGAATGAAGGATGAGGAAGAAACTAATAAATTCAAAGAGGGGTTAGATATGAACTCCTCCAGCTCTTACTGACCACCAGGGGGCAGACACTCCGACCAGTAGGTTAGCTTGCAGCTGGGATCTGGCCGATCGGGACTGAGCCAGAGGGGCTGGACATGCCCTGAAGCCTCCTGTGGTCCCTCCCCAGCTGGCCATCCTCACGCATCCCTCCCCAGGCCTGATCGTGCACTGGTGGGGTCGCTTGGCCTGGCCTGTGCATTCTCACAATCCGGGACCCCTTGGGGGATGTTGGAGCGCCAATTTTGGCCTGATCCCACTCAATGCAGGGGCTGCCCCCTGGTGGTCAGTGCACTCCCATAGGGGGAGCACCACTCACCCCTGGTGTGTGCACTCCCATAGGGGGAGCACCACTCAGCCAGAAGTCAGGCTCACGACTGGTGAGCGCAGCAGCGGTGGCGGGAGCCTCCTCTGCCTCCGCAGCAGCACTAAGGATGTCCGACTGTCAGACATCCCCTGCTAAGCCAGCAGTCAGACATCCCCTGAGGGCTCCTGGACTGTGAGAGGGTGCAGGCCAGGCTGAAGGGCCCCCCTGCCCCGAGTACAAGGATTTTGTGCACCGGGCCTCTAGTTACAAAATAAGGAAGGACTCTAATAAGTCAATTAGCTTCACCTGTGCTAGAGGAAGAAGAGGATGGACAAGGGACAGAGAAGGGAGAGAAGGCAAGAGCTCAAGAAAACCTAAAGAAACAGCATTATAAAAATATAAGTATCCCCATATTAACAGATTTAGCAAGCTATGGGTAAGTTATTAGACAGAGTGGGGGTGAAATGGGATATAATGGCTTTCAATAGGAATAAAATTTGTTCTCGTGTGAAACTCTAGCCAATATTTCCATCATTGCATTGTTGAGTACTATTACAGGAAAGGATAGACCATTTTTTTAAAAGTATATACAAAATAATGCTATATTAAATTAGTAAAAGTTGAATTGAAGTGGAATGTAAACTTCAATTACTCTATCCCATTCACTCTCCCCCACCACCCCACAACATACACCAAGATAGTTGTTATACTATCTAAAACCATAGATCTCTTGGAATTCTGAGAACTCAACTGTAAAACAGTAATCTGGCACAATGCAGAATTTGTATTTGAAATAACTGAGCATGAAGTGGACATATGGTTTGTCTAGGTTTATTCAGAAATCTAGTCAAATGTTATAACCCAGTACTATGTTTTGTCCCCAAATGCTTCTTTTATTTTTATTTTTCATTCAACTCAGTTTTTATTTAGGACTCTTAGTTGGTCTCTTAATTTAACCTCTTCCACACAAAATATTTTTCCTACTTCTTGACTAACTCCATTTTTCTAAAATGCTATTTCCAACCTGACATTTAGCTTTTTTTTGGTTTGTTTTCTGCTCTTGCTTACCTTGGCAGGCTCAAGATTCAGGTTATGCTAGTGCTAACGCAACAGTTTGCATACTTCTAGTCTTTTTTATACTATTGAAAATAAATGTAATCTGGTTTTTGAAGTTTTTCAAATATTTTCCTATAAATGTAATGTACCATTTTTGTATTTAACTGAATGTTAATATACATATTCATAGCTATTGCTCAGGTTTTTTTTTATATTGTACTACATCAACATAAGGGAAAATAATATATAGGTATTTCTAACTTATTATCATAAAAGGTGTTATTTTATACTTTATAATTTTGCCATATTTGTTGTTATATTTCCTTCCTCTTACTTTTGATTATTTTTCTCTTATTTTCTTTAATTGAATTTGTTGATATTGTCTACTAGTTTTGAAAAAACTAGTAGACAAAGAGACCTACAAGCATACAAAAATGACAGAAAAAAATATTACTTGTTTTACAAAGTAGAGAACATACTTTACAAACTTTTATTTTGACTTAATATATTAAGGATCTATTTAAAAATCCATATGTATTTATAACTTAATATCAAAAATTCTTCTAATGAATATTATAAGATTGAATCCCTATTTATTTTACCAGCCCAGGTTTTTGTTTTTTGTTTGTTTTGTTTTGTTTTGTTTTTTGATATTTTATACCTTTATAAGTTCTCAGTTTAATTAATATCCCACTAAAATTAACACCTTGATAGATACATTTTTGCTTACCTGGACAAACATATATTTAGGATAAACTCTTAAAAGTAAATTTTCATCCAGAAACTGAACAACAAAAAGGTCAGAGAAGAAATCAAAAGTGAAATAATTAAAAAAAAATACCTTGGCAGGCCAGTGTGACTGAGTAGTGGAGTATCTGAACCAGGAGGTCATGGTTCGATTCCTGATTAGGGCACATGCCCAGGGATGTGAGCTTGATCCCAAGTGTGTGGCATGCAGGAGGCAGCCAATCAATGATTCTCTCTCATCATTTACATTTATATCTCTTTCTCCCTCTCCCTTCCTCTCTGAAATCCATAAAAATATACTTAAAATTTACCTTGACAAATGAAAATGAAAATCCAACATACCAAAACTGAAAAGAAGCAGCAAGAGTAGTGCTAAGCAGAAAGTTATAGCAATAAATGCCTACCTTAAGAAACAAGAACAATCTATATATATGAAAGCCAAGCGACCAGAATGATAGAATGAACAGAATGACCGGTCACTATGACATGCACTGCAGCAGCCAACTGGCCCAATCGGGACCCCAATTGGCTCCCCCCATCCTCCTGAGGCCCCTCTCCCCAGCTGGCCTGGCCCCTGATCAGGCCCCACAAACCTGATCAAGGCTCCTCCCCCTGGCTGCCCCCCCCAAACACCCCCCCACCTTGATGGGGGGCAGGGTCAGACTGCCAACCTCCCTCATTGCCCTCCCCACCAGCCCGGCCCCAATCAGCCCCCATCAGGGCAGGCCAGCCTCACCCCACCTTTGCACAAATTTGTGCACCAGGCCTCTAGTCTAAAATAAACAACCTAACTTTACACTGAAAGGCACTAGAAAAAGAAGAAATAATGAAGCCAAAAGTTAATAGAAGGAAGAAAATGAAGATCAGAGTGGAAATAAATAAAATAGAGATTGCAAAGACAATAGAAAAGATTAATGAAACTAAGAGCCAATGCTTTGAAAAGATAACAAAACTGAAAACCCTTAACTAGATTCACCAAGGAGAAAAGAGAGAGGACTCAAATAAAGAAAATCAGAAATGATTAAAGTGAAATTTATAATGCAGTCAATTTCAATGTTTGCCTTTATGTTTTGTAGTTTTAGTGAGATGTGTAGAAAGACCTATTTATATAAGATTATATAAATATTTGCTTATATTTTATTCTAATACTTTATTATTTTATTTTATCTTTCTAAAATTAATTTTAACCTGTTACTTAAGTATTATTTTAACTTAATTTGAACTAAAATGGTTTATTTTTTCCCAAAAACCAGTGAGTTAGCTCTTAATTTTTCACTAATTTGCACCATATAATTTTATACCATCTATTTTTCTATGATATTAATTAGCTAATACTATTAACAAATGGGCGGATGATATCAACATAACATAGGAGACTCATTGGTTCATTATATGAACTTTTCAGCTCATTATGTTCTATGATATCAAGTAATAGTAACTGAACATAATAACAGCTAAATATGTTATGTCACAGAGAAATATCCACTAACCACCTTCCCATTTATCCTGTTTTCTTCATTTTGTAACAATTTGTCCATTACTCTGTCTTGCCAGTGTTGTTCTTTCCAATTGCTGTATATTTTTTCTTATCTTTACGAATTAGCAGATTTAACACTTACTTACAAATTAAGTTTTAACCATTAGAGGCGTTCATGTGAGATTTAGAAGAAGGAAGTGAAATGGAGGACATATTTTTATTATTCTTGATGCTAGCTACCAAGGTTGTAGACATGTGAGAATTGGAAGGCTATTGTAACAACCACATTCAACATATCTGCCCAGGCTCAGCATCAAGGATCTTGAGAGATGGTTTTAGTAGTAGTATAGGGGCTGTAGAAACTTTTGAGCTCTGGTTTACAGCTATGAGATAAAATTCTCCAGTGATAGCCCATGACTTCTCCTTTCCAAGGATTTTGAAAACACCATTGCCTTCTATCATTGTAGCTGTATTGTTTCAACTATCTAGAGCAGTGGTTCTCAACCTTCCTAATGCCACAATCCTTTAATACAGTTCCTCATGTTGTGGTGACCCCCAATTTCATTGTTACAAATTGAACATAATTAAAGCATACTGATTAATCACAAAAACAATATGTAATTATATATGTGTTTTCCAATGGTCTTAGGTGACCCCTGTGAAAGATTCGTTTGACCCCCAAAGGGGTCGCGACCCACAGGTTGAGAACTGCTTATCTAGAGTGATACCTATTCGCTGCACTGTCCATTAATTATATGCTATCTAATATGAGTCGTTTTACTCATTAAACCATTAAAAAAAACAACACTTGGGTGCATGGGTAAAATCCACAAGGTAGAAAAATAAATGACATGTTGGTTAAATCAGAATAGAGAAGGCCAGTTGATAACATAACTAGTGCTTTGGAATATATGAAAGATTGCTTACTATGACAGTCACTGAGTAAGAAGACCTGATTCATTGAAAATGAGAAAGATTCGAGTGGATATTCAGAAGAAAAAAAAATCTTGAGTTAATAAGGGACAAACAGCTAAGTGGCTAGTGACATAGCTCATAAAATTTGGATCCCTGAAGAGCTTCAATAAAAAAAAAAAACAACCCCAACAACCTGCCTTTACTTATGAGAATTATCTACAAAGAGGGAATAGGACCAGGATCCCTGACATTCTTTCATTTCTATTGTTGAAGAGTTTAGGATAAAATTCAAACTTAAGAAAATGCATGTACTTCTTTCTAACATATTTGTCATTTTTACCTGAAAAACATTAGTGAAATTAGCAAAATATTTGGTTTGTGTTATGGTATAGACTTTATGGTCCATAATCTTCTAAAGAGAAATGCTTAGGGAAAAAATTTAAATCTCCAAAGGAAAACATTCAAAAATTCAGACAGCAAGTATTTTAAAGATGTTTATTATCTTATTTCAGTAATGATTGTTGATTATGGTAATTGATCATTTCAATAATTTCTTATATAGATAATTGGCAAGAGTAATTTAAGTGCACTCCTATTTTAAATATTCTTAATTAGTGAAGCACATTTAAATAAATTACCATATTATTGAAGGTCACACATAAGTATGGATCACCAAAATTTTATAAAGTTATAGTAAACTATATTCTGTGAAATTTATCTTTAAGAGTAGCTAAGCAAAATATAAATCAGACATTTGATGGATAAACAGTTTTGATAATAGAGTGTATTTCTCAATGATACAAACAAATCAAGTTGGCCACCAAATTTTGTATACCCTACTTTTGACCAAAAAAATAGTCACTTTACACAGGAAGAGTAGTAATTTTTCCTATATGATTAGCAACGTAAATAGAAGTTGAGGGAAGATTTTGGAGAGAAGGATACAATGATGGACAAATAACTGAGCAAAAATGTACCTGTCTTTCTTGTCAGAACATCTAAATTAGCTAAGCTGATAAATTGTTTAACATATTAATAACATGTTATTATGGGAGGTCATATTAGAGGAAAGATAATTATTTTCTACAGACTATATGTGAGGAGGGAATATGCTAATTGACTGCCACGCCCTCAAAGATGGCGGCACCCAGTCCCCTCAGCCCCACTGGGGCAGCAGGTGCATGACAAGACTGAACCCACCCCCAGGCAGGCCCGGCCTTGCTGCACGCCTGCCTCCAGAGTCCCCCAGTCCCTTCATCCCCCAGCTACCCAGGGCCTACTCAAGGCATAGGCAAGCCTCGGATGTCGGTTACCCAGCTTCCCAGGGCCACCCGAGGCTTAGGTAACCAGGGCTGGCTGAGGCTAGAGCTGCTGGCAGTGGCAGCAGCAGAAGTGTGATGGCAGCATCACCTTCCCCTGATCCCGGACTGTGAGAGGGGGCAGGCCGGGCTGAGGGACCCCCCTCCAGTGCATGAATTTTCATGCACCGGGCCTCTAGTATAACCATAAAATGAAACGGACAAGGGAGCCATGAACACTCAATGGGGAAAGAAAAGTCTCCTCAACAAAGGGTGTTTGGATTACTACACAGGCACATGGAGAAAAATGAAATTAAATTCCTAACTTACCCCACTTACAAAAATTAACTCAAAGTGGATTAAAGTCTTAAACATAAAATCTAATACCATAAAAGGCCTAGAAGAAAAATAGAAAGACCTTGACTTTGGTCTTAGCATGATTTTTTTTTATGTGATGCCAAAAGCACAAGCAACAAAAGCAAAACTAAACAAGTAGGACTGATTCAAACTAAAAAACTTCTGCAGAGCAATAGATACAATCAACAAAATGAAAAGGCAACCATAAAATGGGAGAAAATATTTGCTAACTGTATATTGAATAAAGGGTTAATATTCAATATACAACTCATACAACTTTATAACAACAACAACAACAACAAAAACCCCACCAAATAATCTGATTTTAAAATGGGCAGAGGAACCGAAGAGGCATTTTTCCAAAGACATACAAATGGCCAACAGGTTCATAAAAAGACGCTCAACATCCCTAATCAATAGGGTAATGCACACTGAAACCACAATGAGGTATTTCACACCTGTTAGAATGATAATCATCAAGCTGTATACCTGAAACTAAAACAAAATAATATTGAATATAAACTGTAATTGAAAAATAAAATTTAAAATAAAAAAGAAAACCAGAGATAATACGCATCAACTAGACATGGAAAAAAAGGAAACTTTGTACATTGTTGGTGAGAATGTAAATTGTTAAAGTCACTATGAAAAACAGTATTGAGGTTCCTTGAAAAATTATAAATAGAACTACCTTATGGTTCAGCAATCCCACTTCTGGGTATAGTGTTAAAGAAAATGAAAAAGTATATTTAAAAGATATCTGTACTCCCATGTTCATTGCAGCACCATAGCCAGATATGAAAACAACCTAACTGTCCATCAATGGATGAATGGATAAAGAATATGTCACACACACACACACACACACACACACACACACACACGAATGAGAAAGAAGGAAAATCTGCCATTGCTGGCAACAAAGATAGATTTTGAAGGCATTATGCTAAGTGAGATGTCAGACAAAGAAAGATATTACTTACTTATAAAATCTGAAAAAGTCAACCTTGTAAAAAGAGATAATAGAATGGTGGTTGTCAGGAACTGGTGGGTGAGGAATTGGAAAGATGTTGTTTAAGGGTATAAACTTGAACCTAGTAGATAAATAAGTCCCAGAGATCTAATACACAGAAAAGTGATTATAGTCAACAGTTCGGTATTAGAAACTTCAAAGTTATTAAGACTATATCTTAATTGTTCTCACCACACATGCAAAATAATTATTATGTGACATAATAGAGGTGCCAGCTAATGTTATGGTGACAATCATAATTGCAATATATAAATGTATCAAATCAACATGTTGTACACATTAAACTTAATGTTATATGTCAATTACTCCTCAATAAAAACTAAAATAAATTTAGTGTTTTATAATCAGTATTTTTAAAATGAATTACAATAGGGCAGAATGATGCATCATACAGAAAGAGGATTATTTTTTTTCTAGAAGATTTTATTATATATATACTAGAGGCCCAGTGCACGACATTCATGCATGAGGGAGGGTGTCCCTCAGCCCAACCTGAACCCTCTCCAATCTGGGACATCCCTCTCACAATCTGGGACTGCTGGATCCCAACAGCTTGCCTGCCTGCCAGCCTGATCACCCCCTAACCACTCCTCTGCCAGCCTGATCGATGTCTAACTGCTCCCCTGCCAACCTAACCTCCCCTAAGTGCCCTCCTCTGCTGGCCTGATTGCCCCTAATGGCCTCTGCCTCAGCCCCCACCACTGTGGCTTTGTCCGGTCTAATTAGCATATTACCCTTTTATCAGTATAGATAACATATATGCCCCTAAAAAGTTATATTATTTTACATGCTTTAAATTATACAGTACATATTCAACCTCTTTTACCCTGTTTTTGTTTTTTTTTCCAAATATATCTCATTGATTTTTTTCACGGAGAGGAAGGGAGAGGAATAGAGAGTTAGAAACATTGATGAGAGAGAAATATCAATCAGCTGCCTCCTGCACACCCCAAACTGGGGATGTGCCCACAACCAAGGTACATGCCCTTGACCGGAATCGAACCTGGGACCCTTCAGTCTGCAAGACTGAGCCAAACTGGTTAGGGTCCCCCCCCCCCACTTCTTTTTTTTTCTTTTTAGATTATCCACATTTGTAGATATGGCATTAATTCATTTTCCATTGATTTTTAGAGACAGTGGAAGGGAGAGGGATATAGAGAGAGAAACATCAATGTAAGAAACATCCCTTCAATTGCTTTCCTTGGGAGCCCTGACCAGGGATCCAACTTGAAACCCAGGTATGTGCCAGGTATGTTCCCTGACCTGGAATCGAACCTGCAACCTTTCCTTGCACAGGACCACTCTCACGCTCAACCAACCTATCCACTTCAGCCTGGCTGTTATACAATTTCTGGAATTTTATTTCAATTAATTCTCGCAAAGTCTGTGGTTTAGGTAATATTCATATTTTGCTGATGAGGGGGAAAAAAACAACAACACAATAAAATAACAACAAAAAAACTCTTCGTTTTGAGACATTATTCTTTCCTCATTGCTGCGTTTTCCTGCCAGCCATAGAAAGGCTCTTGACAGCGGTTTCACTGGGTATCCAGAGTTGGAAGCATTCTCCTCACCACCACCCTTCCCAAAGCTTCTTCTGCACTGGCACTGAGGCTGTCCTGGAGGGCGCAGAGGCTAGGTAATAGAGACAACAGGATTTGGACCACTGGAGCCACCATATCCGCCTCTCTTCTCTCATCATTTCTCCACCATGCTGAAGAAGGTGGGGCCAGCAACTTCCAGCAGCACCAAGCTTCCGGATAGGCCAAGGTTTGCAGCGCTAACTCTTTGAACACCATAAGTCCTGCAGTCTCTCCCTCTAAAAAGCTGCTGTGGCCCCCGAGGTTATAGGGCTGCCCCAAAAGTCCTCCGCATGCCTCCCATCCATGGCAATCGGTGGCCAGGATATTTCTCTGCGTTATCTTAGGCTCCTGCATCTTTGGTTGAGTTGGCTGTTCTGCTTGCTTTGCTCCCCTGCTCCCTCACCCCCATTAACTTTGGACCTTGAAAATATCTTAGTTCTCAGGTTTAGCTCAGGTGGTGTTTGGGAGGGTTTTGGACTACCTGTGTTTGACAGCAGTTCCAGAGACCGAGCAGGTCACAATGGCTTCCTGATTCCTAAATCCCTCCTCTCAGGTCCTTTTTCTAACGGGAGTTAGGTTGCACAGATGTGACACTCATTCAGTTTAGGATTCACCCATTAGGACATGACATATTTGCACGGAATGGCTTTTGCGTGGAAGATACCTGCGAGGAGGGGAATCAGCAGTGAAAGGAAACAATGGCAGATTTGGAACCCCCAGACCAGGAACCTTGCTCACTCTCCGCATGTACCCCCACTGCACTCCCTGCATGTCTCCCTCAGCGGCCGGCCTGACCATGCAGGAGGCTTGGCTTCCTTCATCGCCCGCTGACAAAGGAAGCCAAGCCTCCCGCCTGCTCTGCCGGCTCCATGGCTCCAGCCAAGGCTGCCATCTTTGTGGCTATGGGCGCCGCCATATTTGTGGCTATGGGTGTGGCCATGTTTGTCACGGAGTGATGGTTAATTTGCATATCACCATTTCATTAGATAGGATACTTACTGATTTAGAGAAGGATCATGAGTAAACAGGTATGCCTTAATTTATTGGACAAAAACATCTGAAAGTCACTGCTTTAAAAAAGAAAAACATATTTGACCATGTTTGGTAGTTAAAAGACTTGATTAGTTCTATTAATTAATAAAAAACAAAGGGTAATAAGATGAAGTACCAAAACATTAATTAAAGAGAAATCTCTCTTAAAACACCTTTTTTCCTCTTTTCCTGGGAATGCATACAGTATTATTATACCACTCTTCAGGACATGAAGTTAAAATCCTCAGATCTTGCATTGGTATGACTTATATGAATGTGTCTCGATATCAATACTATTTAAATATAAATCAAAGACCTACTTTTCCAAATTCTTCCTCTGTAAGCTAGCACATTTTTTTTTTACTTTATACTTAGAGTCTGGAGATAGACTACCCAGGTTTAGATTCCAGCTCTGCCATTTAATGACTATATAGGCAAGAGATTTATAGAACTTAGATATATCAAGAGCTTAGATAACTCTAAGTCACAGTTTCTCATATATCAAGTGAGGATAATAGGAAGTTTTTCAGATGTGTAAGAGGTAATGTATCTATAGTTAATGCAACATAAACAGTGTATTGCAAATTGCAAGCACTTCAGATACATCATATATTAATATTATTAGTAAATTGAAGGTGCCGATGGGAGAATACTTATAAACATGCAAATGTTTAAATTTTCTTGCTAGTATCTTCAACCTCTTAATATATGAGAAAATGAAAATTACTAAGATGATAAGCTTGATTTAAATTTAATACATAATATTGAGTATAATTTTATTTTTAAAGAAAATTTGTTTGTGTCTTGCTTTTACTATGGATGGAAAAATCCACAAAATTTATTCTCTTCTTAACAAGAAAATTCCAGATAATCTACACAATTATAACATTTTTAGGACATTAGAGAAAAGAGCTGGTAAGGCAGACAGATGAATGAAATTTTAAAGGATAAATCCCTCTGAGGAGGGATAGGGCCGAAGAACTATTTCACCTTTGTCAGAGCATGGGAGAAGGAGGTGGAAGCTATTAAAAGTAGGGAAGCAAAGCAACCAAGATTTTAGAATATTCTTAAAGATAGTATATAGGCTAGCCCAGGGGTGGGCAAACTTTTTGACTCGAGGGCCACAATGGGTTCTTAAACTGGACCGGAGGGCCGGAACAAAAGCATGGATGGAGTGTTTGTGTGAACTAATATAAATTCAAAGTAAACATCATTAAAAAAAAGGGTACGGTTTTTTTTTTTTTAGTTTTATTCATTCCAAACGGGCCGGATCCTTTTAGAATATTCTTAAAGATAGTATAAGGCTAGCCTGAAAATATGACACCCGTGGAGCCCCCAAACAAAATGTATGGGCTTTTCTTAAAATTTATTGATTGATTGATTGATTGATTTTACATTTATGTAAGTTTTTTTCCCTTTATTGATTAAGGTATTACAAATATGTCCTTATATCCCCATTGCCCCCACCCCCCTTTAATTGAATGTATTGGGGGCAGCATTGGTTAATAAAATTATATAACCTTCATGTGTACAATTCTATAATACATAATCTGTATATTGAATTGCTTGTTCGCCACCCCAAGTAAAGCCTTCTTTTATCACCTTTATTCCGCCTTTACCCCCCCGCCCCCAATACCCACTCCTCTTTCTCTCTGGTTATTACCACACTGGAAAACCACCACTAAGTTTGTTGTTGTTTTTTATCCACTCATCTATTGATGGGCAATTGGGCTGCTTTCAATCTTGGCTATTGTAAATAGCACTGCAATAAATATAGGGGTGCATATATTCTTATGAATCAGTGTTTCAGGTTCCTTTGGATATATTTACAGAAGTGGAATCGCTGGGTCATAAGGCAGTTCCACTTTTAACTTTTTGAGGGAACTCCATACTGCTTTCCAACAGTGACTGCACCAATCTGCATTCCCACCAACAGTGCACGAGGATTCCCTTTTCTCTCTATTCCTGCGAACACTGGTTGTTGGTTTATTGATGATAGCCATTCTGATATAAGGGTGCATATATTCTTATGAATCAGTGTTTCAAGTTCCTTTGGATATATTTACAGAAGTGGAATCACTGGGTCATAAGGCAGTTCCACTTTTAATTTTTTGAGGGAACTTCATACTGCTTTCCAAAAGTGGCTGCATCAATCTGCATTCCCACCAACAGTGCACTAGGATTCCCTTTTCTCCCTATTCCTGCCAACACTGGTTGTTGGTTTATTGATGATAGCCATTCTGACAGGTGTGAGAAGATACTAGTATATCATTGTGATTTTAATTTGCATTTCTCTGATGATCAGTGACTTTGAGTATCTTTTCATCTGTATGTATGAGCTTTTGTTAATGGTCTTCCACCAGGTGCTGATAAGAGGATAAGAGAAGCTCTATTTTGTGGCAAATGTATGCAAACCTTCCTCAAAGAGAACTGAGATGACTAAAATTGTATCTAAGTAGACTTCAAAGAAAATAAAATTACCAGATATCGACATTGATAAAGGAAAGAGATCATCAAACAGACAAGAACAATTGTAAATGTGTGTGTACATACTGACATAGGTTCAAATGTGTATACTTAAAGAAGAAACATGCAAATTCATGATTATAGTTGTAGATTTCAACAGACCTCTCTGACTAATTAATAGAATAGCAGATTAAAAATTTAGTAAGGATATAGAATACAAACTCTTAACTAATTTTACCATATTAACAATTATGGAATGAGTCATCTGAGTGGATAATATACATGATTTCTAAGTGAACATGGAACACCCAGCAAGATAAACCATATTTTAATATTTAAAACAAATCTCTACAACCTTAAATGGAATAAAAGCATGGAAAATAATTTCTTGCATGGAAACAATAAAAAACATAAAATTCAAAATCAATAACAAATATATAACTGTAAAATACCCTAATGTTTAAAAATTAAAGAACATACTACTAAGTAACCCATGAGTTATAGAAAAAAATTGCAAGGGAAATTTGAAACATGAACTGAATAAGATTAAAACAGAATTTATAGAAGTGGGTGGGTTTAGAATAAATCATATTTAGAAGGAAAAATAAAATATTAACTACTGTTAATGAAAAAAGTAAAAAAATAAAAGAAAGGGTTTTAGATCAATGATCTAAGCTTCCGACTTAAGAAGTTAGAAAAGGAAAAGCAAATTAAACTCAAGGAAGCAGAAGAAAGGAAACAATAAAGATAAGAGCAGAAATAAATGGGGTGGGGGGGAACAATAGGGAAAATCAATGAAACCAAAATATTTTGACTAAGAAAAGAGAGTTGAAACAAATTACCAATATCAGAAATGAAAGAGGTGGTATCACTACAGATTGTACATATATTAAAAAGATAGTAGATTATGAGCTACTTTATACCAATTTATTCAAAAAAGCAGATTAAATCAACTAATTTTTTAAAGACGCTATCAAAACTCACTCAAGAAGAGATACCCTGAATAGCCTCATGCATATGAATTAAATTAAATTCATAGTTAAAAAGACTGTCAACAAAGAACACTCCAGTCAGGGGTCTTCACTGGTGAATTCTAAGAAACACTCATTATAGAAATAAAACCAATTCTAAATCCTTAAAAATAAAGTTCCCATACCATGTATTCAATAACTCTAACTTAATTCTAAAACCAGACAAAGAATTAGGAGAAACTGAACACCAAAATTCCTAATGAATACAGATGCAGAAGTCTTGAAGCATTTGAAAAATACATTTGTCGATATATTAAAAGGATATAAATAGCATGACAAAATGGGAATTTTTCCAGGAATGTAAGTTTGGGTCAACTTTCAAAAATCAATGTAACTTACCATATCAACTGGCTAAAACATTTTAAAAAATATTTGTAGTTCAAAGAAGTACAACATAGGACACATAGTCAATAATATTATAAAAACTATGGTGCCAGGTGGGTACTTGAAATATAGGGGGAACACTTTGTAAATTATGTAATTGTCTAAGCACTATAATATATACCTGAAACTAATCCTATATAATAAAAGTGTAATATGCAAATTGACCAAACTGCAGAACGACTGGTCGCTATGATGAACACTGACCACCAGGGGGCAGACACTCAATGCAGGAGCTGCCCCGTGGTGGTCAGTGTGCTCCCACAGGCACCACGGAGCCAGAAGTCAGGCTCACAGCTGGCAAGCATAGCGGTGGTGGTGGGAGCCTCTCCTGCCTCCACTGCAGGCAGGCGGTAAGGAGCGAGGGGTCCCGGACTGGACTGTGAGAGCCCTGCAGTGCGAGAGGGATGTCTGACTGCCAACTTGGACAGCCCCCAAGGGGTCCCAGACCCAGACTGTGCGCAGGCTGGGCTGAGGGACCCCCCCTCCCGCCAGTGCACAAATCTTGTGCACCAGGCCTCAAGGATATAATAGTATTAAATATCAACTGTAAAAGAAAAAAAAAGTCATGTCTAATGTATCATATATTTTTATTATCAAAAAGGTTATTTTAGAACATTTTTTTTTAAATTTCACAAACCATTTTTTTAAATTTCTTTATTGGTTAAGGTATTACAAATGTGTCCTCATTTCCCATTAACCCCCAACCTCCCCGCCCAGTTGAATTTTTTGCACAGAGAAAATGTGTTGAAAAAGAGATGAAAGAAATGGATACTGCTACTATGTGATATGGACAAATCCAACAAGATTCTCTTATAGAATCTGGATATGAATCCAGGCTACTAGAGTTGAATGTTGTTATGGATTGAGTGTTTGTGTCCTCCCAAATTCACATGTTGAAATCCTACCTTCCAAAGTGATAACATTCGGAACAGAGTTGGGGCCTTTGGGAAGTGATTAGGTCATGAGGATGGAGCCCCTAAAAATGGGATTAGTTCACTCTCACGCTACTCTCCCTGTGAGGACACCAGGAGAAAGAGATTGTCCACATGCCACAGAGTGAGTTCTCATCAGACACTGGATCTTCTGGCACCTTTATCTTAGACTTTCAGTGACCAGAACTGTGAGAAATAAATGTTTAAGCCACCCAGTCTATGGTGTTTTTGGTATGACCTAAGATGTGAACCACAATATTTTATTTAGGCATGTTAAATAGTAACATGTCACATTCTTTCAGACCAACTATTGTATCCTGTTACTATCTCTAAGCATTCAGAAGCTATTTCAATTTTCCATCTGCTTCTAAACATTAATCATTAACCCCTCCCAAGAAGTTAGAATTGAGACCAAGCATCTTTAAATGATTGATCTTTGCTTTATCTCTCCCATGGATGAAAAAATAAATGCTCCTTTCCTCCAAAAGGAAAAGAGAAAAAAAAATCTAAAAAATACCTAGCTGATTTGATACTATTTGAAAATCAATTGAGAAATTGAAATGATGGATAATCATAGTGTATAGCTAAGAGGTTGCAGTTAACATTTATATTTTTAGAAAATTACATTTTAATATGGCAGTAATTATCATATCATGGAGGAGACATTCTTAAAATTTTTTTTTGCAGTTGCACCTGAGAACTGGGGGAATAAAAACTGACACTAGGAAAATCACCCTCACTAAGGAAATACATTTTGCCAAAGACATATTGAGAATTTGTACAGAAAAGAGTGGCTATGGGGTATAATGATTATGGAGTCCAACTGGTTACATAAAAACTGAATTTATTTCCCATTTCAGGATCACCTATAACTTTGACTTATAACCTCAGAAATGATTAATACATGTAGTGGTCGGTTTGCAACTCAATGTATAGAACAATTTTTGTAGTAGTCCCTTTATATTTTCCCATTTGGATTTTATTCTTGTCTCTATCAAGAATCAACCATGTGAGTTAGGCTCCTTCATAGCAAACAGTTTTTTCATCTATAAAATAATGGAATGAAACTAGATCAGTGTTTCTCAAACCTTAGACTATTTGAACCATCGGAAGGTCTTGTTAAAATTAAGATTTGAATTCAGGAGGTTTCTGGGGATGGGCCTGAGATTCTATGCTTCTACCCACATCCAAAGTGATGCTGGTCCAAGAACAATGTTTTGGGTAAGAATGATAAATTTAAGTTTTCTTTCATCTCTGTAAGATATTCTTTAGGTACCTCAAAAATTCACGTTTTCATTGTTACATTGCTTGGATTGCCTGTCAAGTTTTGGATACTTGTTCTCTTGCCTTCTCTCAGTACCCTAAAAAAGGTCCAGCATAGGTTTTACTTCTAATTATTTATAGTGTCTCTTTGAAGTCTGTCTCAGATGCTGGATGTAGTCAAGTTTTAATAAAAAAACTGCAGGCTGGGAAAGACTAAATTCACTCCCCTAAGTTTAAGACCACAGACCCTTTGAGGTCCATTGATACCATGACCTCATTCTCCAGTCACCTCTCCTTTAATACCTTTTAATGTCCTTTGAATACTCAATTAACACCCCATTAAATGACAAATATTCACTATGCTTCCCTTCATTTTCCTGGACTGTGGTCATCACCTGCAAATGAGGCAACTCTTAGACAGCTTTCAGGTGAGGAAGTGTGGTGCAGATGCCAGAGCAAGAGGCTGAGATGCAGAGTTCTC
>NW_005356566.1:48926-57759 GCF_000412655.1 Myotis brandtii
TCTGAGATCAGACTGGGTGGTGCTGAGGCCAGGATCCTAGTCTCAAGCAGCTCTGTTTCTCAAGATGGCGTAGTCTCTGTTCCCGTGCTGGCTGCCCAGGAGTGTCCGCGCTGGGAGTGGGGCTCCGCCATCTAAGACTGCCTGGTTTAGCAGCCCCTTAGAAGACCTGCAGAATCTAACTGTCCCTAGCTCATACACACACACACCACACACGTCCACATACTCCTCTATCACTTCCTTGCGCTCTCACACTCTCTCCCTCCCTGCCTTCCTGCTGGTTGCCATCTTCTCTCAAAAACCATTTTAAATGCCTCATATAATTGTCAACTTTTCATCCTCGAAACTTATGTGATAGGAATATTATTAAGCATATTTCACAAAGAAAGAACCAGGGGTTTAAATAGGTATGTTAAATCACTTGCTGGAAGTTACTTAAGTTATAACACGTCTAGAATATCTCGGCTTCTCTTAGATCTAACTCATTTCCCTAATGACTATGCATGTTATTTGTGAAAGAGGCCTAGAAATTATCTTCTCAATTTACAGATAAGGAAGCTGAATCGCAGGATGTTTTACAACTTGTCCAAAGTAAAGTAGGAGGAGAACTAAAATTAGATTCTAAATTAAGTCATTTCTTTGTCTATGGCTATTTTAATGTAATATGGCCTGTATAAAGATTTATTTTTGAGAGCCCAATTTTGTCATAAAGATATTTATATAAACAAAAGTAGATTTTAAAGAAAAACTGTTTAAAATAGAGTAGATTAACTAAATAAAATCTACCTATTCTTCCCTTACTTCCAAGAAATAAAAGTAAATTTGTTATTCTCAAGTCAAATTTATGCTACTGGGAAAATAATTAGTTATTATTTTTATTTAACCCATTAAAAATAAGAAAAAAAATATAAGATAAATATCACCATTTCCACAATTGGATTATAAAGTCCAAAATCTGTGGAGTCTGGAAATATTTACTGTTCTGCCCTTTTTACATAATAAAGACAATATCAGACAGTACTCTAAATGTTTTACATTTAGTATATACTTTAATTCCCACACTACTCTAAGGCACATACTCTTATTTCTCATCATTTTATAGATAGAGAAACAGAAGGTTTAGTCACATACCAAAATCATACAGCTAAAAAGAGAATAAGACTTTCAACCCCAAATCTATCTCCTTTTTTTAACTTTTTATTATATACATAACATTATTTCTTATCTCAGGAAGAGTGATACAAAGGAAGTAATCCTCTTCTATAATAGAGAGATAACATTTCACCTTTTAAAGGGTTGTTGGTTAAGTCACCAAGAGAACACATATTCAATTAATTATCAAAACACAGCTTAATTATGTTATCTCATTAATGAGTTTCAAAAGGTTAATAAGGTACTTCTACTTGTTACTACCAAGAGACACTCAAATCAGAATACTGGTCAGAACTTAATGAATATGGAAACTGGAAATTTACATCAATATACATATACTTTAAATTTTTAGAGTTCCCTGCCATATCAATATACAGTGAATTAAAAGTTTAGTTGTTTTTTTCTGGATAGTCTACTGTCCCATGTAGTATGACTATATAACATAAAGTAGTTTAATTATAAGTAGAATGACCTCTTCTACATGGGGCTTGGAGAATCAGTCTCATTATCATAGCTTCCCTGATTTTTGCCACACACACAAAACAATTTCCTAAAATGATTACCATTTTACTAATTAGCTTTGTTATAATGACTTTGCTTATTTACAAAATATGTATTTATCCTCAAAGTCTATGCTTTAAAAACATTCAAATAAAAGAAACAGTTTGTGATGGGTTTTTTTTTTAATGCAACAAGGGAATTTTTTAAATTGTGAGGAGAGAGATGACTGTAGATTAAGTGTATAATTTTGGAAGGCAACTACCTTGAAGCTATCAATCTTCATTCAGATCTATAATTTCTGATACATTTATTTTAAAAATAAGGCCCATTTACTTTAAAACTGTATTCATAAATCAGAAGTTCAAGATGTTTAGTTTTTTAAATGTCATAATTGGCCAATAAGCCCAGTTCTAAGCCCTTGGAAAGACAGAGGAATAGTTTGTTCTTGCTACCTCTCCCCTCCCCCATTCTTGCTCTATCTTTCTCAGCCTCTTCTATAATCAGGAAGACTGTTATCATCCATATTAAGTTTTTGATTAGGTTCTGCCAAAGGAAGTCGCCAGCTGGAGATCATCAGACTAGTGAAAAGAGAAGAGTTTGGCATATTTATCTGCACCCCTGCCTTGTCCCATCAGGATTATCTAAAACTCCATCCAGTTGGGCAGACCCTCCATACCTCTGACTCTCACACTGCTCCATTTACATTGCTGTATTTTCTGCCTTTATCCCTTCAGCCCTATGGGTAATAATTGCTTCCCATGTTGCTAATGTCTGGATGCCTCACCATCCCTTACTCGTTCTCTTAAATGGTTCATCCACTGTAGGTAATTCTGCCAAAATATACAAATATATATTTAAATGTGTTTTATTGATTTTAGAGAGAGGATGGGAGTGGAAGGGGGAGAGGCAGGAGGAGAGGGGGAAGAGAGAGAGAGAGAGAGAGAGAGAGAGAGAGAGAGAGAGAATAGATCAGCTACCTCCTGCACACCCCCTACTGGGGATGAGCCCTTATAGAAGTGAAGAAGAAGCATACAAAATGCTTGTCCTCATGGAGTTCATGTTCTGATTGGGGAGACATTTGTCAAATATATAGTACACAGGATGGTGATAGTACACAGGACATAAATGATCTAAGGAAGGGGCATAGGCTATGACACTGGTTAGTAACATAATTCTTAAGATTGACTTTTCAGGCATGACTTCACTGAGAATGTGGCATTTGAGAAAATACTTAAAAGAAGTTGTGCAGATATCTAAAATAAAAAGAATATTTTAGGAGAAGGGACTTTCTTTAGTATTTCTTGTACAACATATTTGTGTGTAACAAATTCTCTCAGCCTTTGTTTAATTGACAAAGTCACTTCAGAAGGATAGCTTTAATGGATATAGAATTCCAGAATGATATTTTCCCAGCAATTTGAATATAGTGCTTCACTTATCTCGAAGCTTATTTTCCTTTTGCAGGTTTTGGGATTTTCAAATACAATCAATGTATGGTAAATTTAATATTATCCATTTTTGACTCAAGGAATTAAAAAATAAAATAGGCCACCAACAAAAAAGAATTCATTGAAGATAGTTAGCATGCCAGGACCTAAAATTTTCAAGGGATGAAAAAGATTGATCATTTTAAGTATCAGGATTACTGTTATATAAAATGTTATTCTATAGTAGATTAATTTAAATAAATTCAAAAATCTAGAAATTACAGATATAGTATTAAATGAGAAAAGCATAATTCCAAGAATTTGAGAAAATGTTTGCCTTACAGATTTTAATTTTCAATGAAACTGGAAAAAATATGATTTGCTGAGAGTGCTAAGAGGAAGTTATGGCATATTTTGGTAAGAAAGCTGAAAAAAGAAATTTTGAAAATATAGGAATGAGTTAATTGATAGATACGTATATCACAGTTGAGATTCTTTGTTTGAGCTCTGTTTTGGCACCAATCTGTTGTGCTTTGTCATTTTTATTTAGTAGTACCCAATACAATGTGTGCATGCAATATATGACAAATATACAAATAAAAATATATATGAATGAAATGAAGTGCTTTTAAATTTTAGTGCACCCCACAAGTGCTCACACACACATACACATAGACACAAACAATTATTCTGTATTTTATTTCTTTTATATTTTACTCCACAAACTCATTTAACATAGTCATCTAGCTGCATTATTGTGCTTTAATTTGTCAGCAAGATTTCAAAGATTAGCATTTTTTTAGTTCACCATTATACAATTAACGGAACCCTAAAGTGATTCAAGTCCAGTCCACCCTGCCCCCAGAGCTTAATACACACATACACAAAATGCCTTGACTAAATGCACTCACATGAAAGGCACTCACCAAATGCATGTGAAAGGTATGCTGAATGAATACCAAGAAAAAGAGGGAGCCAAGAATAGAGGACTTACCACTTTGGTGCAGTTCTCTTCCATCATACCCCAGGAGTTTTGCTAAGGCAATTATATAATTAACAACTAGGCTAAGAATATGCTGCCTGAATAGGTCCAGACATACTATGTGACTGATTCCTAGTTGAAGAAACTTAGTTTGTTATAGTAGCGTATTACTTATACTGATATTTAACATTAATTTATAAAAGATTCAATACATTCAAAATATAGCAGGCCCTTGAATAACATAATTTTATTCAATACTAGAGGCCCAGTGCAAGAAATTCGTGCACGGCGGGGGGGTGTCCCTCAGCCCGGCCTGCACCCTCTCCAATCTGGGACCCCTCAGGGGATGTCTGACTGCCGGTTTAGGCCCGATCCCTGTGGGCGATCACCCCTAACCACCTTGCCTGATGGCCTGCTCACCCCCAACAGCCCCCCCCCACTGGCCTTCTCACCCCCAACTGCCTCCCTGCCAGCCTTCTCGCTCCCAACTGCCCTCCCCTGCCAGCCTCATGACTCCCAACACCCCTCCCTGGCTGGCCTCATGGCCCCCAACAGCCCTCCCCTGCCGGCCTCATGGCCCCCAACTACCCTCCCCAGATGGCCTGATGGCCCCCAACTGCCCTCCCTAGCTGGTCTCCTGGAAAGTCCCCTGGTCTAATTAGCATATTACCCTTTTATTAGTATAGATAATATTGATGAGATGCTATAGTTACTTAACCCTTGTTTATATAGTTAGCCCTGGGTTAAACTGGTTTTGCTATACCTCATTTCACTACAGTTCCAATAACCTATCCATGCCATTGAGGACTTACTACATATGAGAGAGTCCTAATTGTTCATTAAAAATAAGCTTAGAAAATGTATACAATTAAATTTTATCAATTTAATTTTTTAAAAATTAGAGGGAGCTGAAATTTAAGTTTTCTGAATCTTATTCTAAATTATATTTTCAACTGTAACTCTATGTTTTCAATTCACAACTAACTGAATTCATAGTCTATAGTACTTGTGACAATAGGGAGCAAATAAGAATTCTAAATGAATTTGTGCTTCATTTTCATCCTTTCAGGCTAATAAACAAAAAGGATGGATAGTTTATAACAGAAGCTATACTGAATACTAATCTCATGAGCTAAAGTAAAACCTCCTTAGCTCGGTGGCTGTATATATGTATCTCTTTGCCAATCATTGTTTTTGTTAATTAGATAATTAGCATTTTTATAATATTAAAAGAGCCTTAATTATATTAGTCCATATTTCAAGTTATAGGGAAGACTATAAATGTGGTTTATTTCAGAACAGAAGAGAAGGCTTATGCACTTGAGAATATTTGTTTACTTCCAAATTAAATTAAGATATGAAACTCAAAGGAACCACTAAACAAGATAAATCAAAGATTGACATTTAACCATCACAGCATTGAAAGCATATTAAATTGATGTGGGTAAAATGTTTTAAAATTAAAATACCTGAATATAAACTCTGCCACTTTCATATACATGTATCTCTCTTTTTCTATACACACATGTACAGAAGAATGAATGATATGTAACATATCATAGATCACATGCCTATGGCAGAAATCTTCAATATATTTTAATACACTTTAAATTACTTGTGACAGTGAACCTTCAATTATCCCATATGTCAGGAGCTCGTGGCACTGCTTCCGTTCAGTGTGGTCCATCAAACACCAACAATGTGCTCTTCCCATAAGAAATCTTACTTATCCTCCTCACTCATTGTTCTCTCTGACATTTCACGGTACATGTGAACTTGAATATTTCATTGATCTGTTAAATTATTGTTTCCCCAGTCATACCAACAGCTTCTTCAGGATGGAAATCGTGTCCCAGACTTCACTTATATACTTACAGTACTTCACAAGTGATCAGTGCTACTTCTTAAGTCAAATTGGATTTAACCAAAAACGAGAAGCAGTATAAACATTTTAAAACAGAAACATTTTTACTGTAGTCCAACATATTGCATCACCTCCTTGCTCTTCTCTTTCTGGAATAATCTAAACAAATTAAATCAGGGAGCTCAAAGGTTCCTCTGCTCTAATGTTTGACTTCCACACTGGCATTGTGACACTGGACTCTCCATTGATTTCTAAATTGCTTTATTGTGTGATTTGGGAGAACTAGAGGAATAGAATCTACAATCAGAGGCAGCTGGTCGAAACAGGTGTTGCAGAAAATTATAATCCTACTTTGATTAATCCTGTTTTTTATAGCTGCCCTGCAGTTATGCATGACAGGTATCCAAATAATCAAACACAATCTTTATTGCAACAATCTGAGTTATTGTCAGGAGAAACATCAGGAATTATTGGAGCATTGATGCCAAAATAATGTGTGTTTCATGAAATAGACTTTTGTTATTCCATTATTCCTTGAATTTCTGGGGATAAACGTGTGTGTATGTGAATGTTGTGTGTGTGATTTTCATTACAAATCTGTGTGTTTTTCTGTTCGTAATAGTGGATTTCAATAACCCACAAATTAAATTTTTGCCTTCCCAAAATAATTTTAAAACGCAGCTTACTGTTAACAAGTCCATGGTAATTGTTTTATGCAGCATCTGGAATTACAAATACATCTATTAACAAGGCATATACAATTTAAGGATTTCTCTGTATCAAAATACTATATTATTTTCATGTTTGTCAATATGCCGTTAAGTATTTCTGCTCCTGGTCAGTTTAATCTTTTCTAACATATAGCATCACCATCATGACTCAGAATGTCCAGCTCTTAGAATTTTTGAGAATGGTTCTGTTGGTGTATTTGGTTTAGGATTAGCTCATAAGTGATTTTGTGGGGTTTGAAGCTAATACCTTCAGACTGTCAAGGCATGAAAAATTTTCCTGTCTTAATTTGTAAATCAACTCTAGTTTAGTAAATGAATCATTGTGATAAATATAGAAAAGTTAAAATTTGTACAAACAATTGTGTAATTAGAAGGCTTACCTAGTGAAGTAACTTAGTCATATGACTCTGATCCAACTGTCCTTGTTAAAAATGAAAGTCAGGATCATTATGTTCTTAACCAAATATGATGCCTTAGCAGTAGGAGGTGTTCATTCAAAGTTCTTAATATACTATCAATATATTTCAATAAAGTATGCTCTCAATGTGAGGATTAAAGATTCAATACTACTAATGCCCAAAATTATTGTTATTACATTCAATGTTTTACAGAATGTTTTAACTTTTAACATTGCTTATATAGAATGCATGAGCACCATGACATGGGGGAGCAATATCTTATTTTGCATCTGAAAAAGAGATGCCCTTGATTTGATCAATACTGTCCTCACAATATCTAGTTATACAGAACTATATGGGTTCAACTGTTTAGCAATTAATGGAAAGTTTTTAAATACAGAAGTTTAAAATTTCCCCTTGAAATAGCCATTTAACTGTTCTTGAGTCACTATTTTTGAATAAAGATTTGAGAGGTAAATAAAATATATATGTAATTGAAAATTAAATGTTATATTGTCACATATGATATAATGTCACATATTAGTATCTGAACCAAGATAGACCTCATGCTTGTTATAATCTGATTCCATAAAAATGCTTTCATGATAGGGCTTCAAAGTTAAGCATCAACCTCATATTTAAATGTCAGATTCTGTCAAACCCTACTTTATTTAGTGAATTTGGAGTCACAACCTAAACTGGTGCTTTCACTAAATATGAATCATCATTTATCTTCAACACAACTCTAGAAGCATTATTTTTAGAAAGCTCTTAAAATACTTGAAGACATTTTCTACTGTTTTTGAGAGAAATAATCATGTTAATGTAACTTTATAGTTCAAATAAATAAGTACAAAGTAAATGTAGAGATTTCTGTATTCACTGTCTCTCATTCTCATATTTTCTCTTGAGCCCAATTTAATCAGAATTTTTCCCCACACTAACCCACAGAAATGGTTCTATCTAGGTCAACAGTGACCTCCTTAATCCAGTGGTCATTGTTGTATACATTCTATCATAAACTACTGGACAGAGGAGCTCTTTCCTTCCTAGAATCATATTCTTCACTTGGATTGAAACATTCCATTTCCTCTGCATTCCTTCATAACATACTTGCTGTTTCTTCTTAATCTCCTCTTCTGATTTGTCTTCAAAATTCTGTCATCTAAACTTAATGTACCCAAGGACTAAGTGTTATAACCTCTCCTCTTTATTCATTCTCATTCCCTTGGCCAACACATTTAATATGATATATACACTGAGTGGCCAGATTATTATGACCACCTGACATATGTAAGCAAATTAGCTATAATTTTGTGCTGAAGTTGCTAGAGGGCCAGACAATTATAAATAGGGAAGCAGGTTGTTTACCACGACAGTAGAAGTGATTTTTCCTGAAGATATGGGTAAACAATGCGATTTAACAGCCTTTGAACATGGAATACACACACACACACACACACACACACACACACACACACACACTCTGAGTAGCCAGATTAT
This sequence comes from Myotis brandtii, assembly GCF_000412655.1. NCBI lineage: Eukaryota > Metazoa > Chordata > Mammalia > Chiroptera > Vespertilionidae > Myotis > Myotis brandtii. Next base: position 57,482 of record NW_005356566.1, read on the forward strand.
TATGACCACCTGACATTTGTAGGCAAATTAGCCGTACACTGCATCGTATGGGATATGGAAGCCAAAGGCCTGTCAAACACCTTTGCTGTCTGCAGTTACCAAGATAAAACATCTCCAATTCCCACAGGAACACAAGGATTGGACAACCGAGCATTGGAAAAAAGTCATGTGGTCCAATGAATCATATTTCCAGTTGCATCATGCAGATGGCAGAGTGAGAATTTGGCGGAAACAGCATGAAAGCATGCACCCCACATGCATGAGTACAACCCTTCAAG
>NW_005356566.1:58818-59565 GCF_000412655.1 Myotis brandtii
ATTAGTTTTGTCAACCTCTTTCCTACCCCCTTCAGTAGGATATTATATGTTTATTATATTCATTTGTCACAGTCTGTATTCCATCTTAAACACCCTAAAATCAAATGGTTATTATTATTGCTGTTTTCCCCATTCATTGTAATATACAAACATATGGGTTTTTAAAAAGGGATAGAATCATGTGTTTACTACCTTAGTACTATGTAGGAGATGTGTACCAATCTAAAAATTGCGTTTTGAGATGTCATTGTAATCAACCCCTTACTTGTCCTCCAACTCCTACATTAGTGAAGGAATGTTAGTCTCTTGAGAGCCTTGGATGTAGCATGAGATGAAGAAATTAACCAAGGGTTACAGGGGCCTTCATCCTCTCATCTCATTTTCAGTCTAAATCCCTGCTTACAGAGGTACACAATACTAGGATTTTGCCTCATAAAATGAACTCCTTTTGGACTTGCCCCTCTCCCATATCCTGTAAACTTAGTTTTAGCTTTCTCCAGTTTGCTAAATTAGTAACCATTCTTTCATCTGCTTTGAACTTTGTTTTGTTGGCTTGCTCTCTTTGCTATCACCACAATCTACATGTCCTTTGGGTATACTGCTTTATTAAAATTTTTCTAGAATTTCAGGAAGAAACAAAAATTAATATGTATGTTTAATGTCATATTTAACTATAGGCATACACCATGGACAGATTTTGAAAATAAAATTGAGTGAAAAATTCAAGTTCCACAAATGCACATATTA
>NW_005356566.1:60129-60482 GCF_000412655.1 Myotis brandtii
TCAACTGGGTATATGGGGATTATGCCTGAGGAGAGAAACAATGTTTACTATAAAGTTCTACCAGTTTGTTTAAAAATAAATCTTAAGTAAAAGGTTAATTGTTATATTTTAATTGTTATATTTTAATTAAGGTACCAGGATATTTTTAATATTATTACTTATGACTTTGTATGTATTTTATGTATTCCACAATTGTAAAATGTATCAAATTTTTATGGTCAATAACATTTTATTCCCTAGATTATATATTATTTTATTTCTTATATGTATCCATTACAAGTAGGGAATTTTTAGTATCAGATAAGATAACATCAGGTTTCTGTCTTTGGCCCAGGCCCACTAGTCTTTAATTT
>NW_005356566.1:60511-82647 GCF_000412655.1 Myotis brandtii
GAATTTTTAGTATCAGATAAGATAACATCAGGTTTCTGTCTTTGGCCCACTAGTCTTTAATTTCTAAAGTGTAAAATGTCATGCCCTGGCCGGGTACCTCAGTTGGTTGAAGCATCCTCCCATAAAATTTTGCAGGTTTGATTCCCAGTCAGGGCACTTATGGGAGGCAACCGATTGATGTTTCTCTCTCATATCAATGTTTCTCTCTCTCTAAAAATATCAATAAAAAATTTTAAAAACATATATTCTTGGGTGAGGACATTTTTTTAAACGTTACCAATGGATACATATAAGAAATAAAATTAAAGATAACTACTTTTTTGTTGTTGTTGTTAATCCTCACCTGAGGATATTTTTTCTATTGATTTTTTTAGTAAGAGTGAAAGGGAGGGAAAAGAGAGAGAAACATCAATGTGAGAGATACAAATTGATTAGTTGCCACCCTCATGCACCCTGACCGGGGCGAGGCTCAAACCTGCAAACCAGGCAGGTGCCCTTGATCGGAAATGGAATCCACGACCATTTGTTGTGTGGGCCGTCACTAGCCACTAAGCACCACTGGCCAGGGCAAAGATTATACTTTCGTAAGGACTAATCTGAGACATCCTTTGTAGCAATGTAGTAAATGATGGTAATAAGATCAAATATGCAACCTAATAGTAGAACGAACAAAACATCTGGCTTCTTAGGCAATACGCCTGTACTTTCAGATCTCTTTGCCTCATTAAGGATCTTATAATGACCCAGAGTTACTTGGCTATTATATCATAAATACATAGTAAGAATGTTAGAAACTCATATCTTCTCAATTCTCCCCATGTAGAATACCAATTTTTTGTAAGTTTTAAAATTTAATGAAATGGAAAAGCCACACAGATGCTTAACACATTATTTTAACTCTGGTAGTAATAGATTATAAAGAACACATATGTCCATCATTTTAATCACTGTAGCTAGTTGTCATTGTCGTTGTCCAAGTGGCAGAGCTGTTCACATTCCAAAAATTTTCTTTGAAGAACCTCACAAAGGGCTCCCCTTGGCATTAGTCAACAACGGAGTATGCCTGCTTTAATGTGAACACTTGGTCTCAACATCTGTCGTTTTCTTTGCAATTCTTGCCCTGAATCCATGCTTTTTCACTTTGTTTCCAAATATTTGCTATCTGTATTATGTTACTTTGCTTTCATCCTCACCTGTGTTTTAGAAACTATTTATTTTAATGTAAATATCTTCAATTTTTTTTGGTCTTACTGCAATCAATGCTGATTAATATAGTCAGACAATACAGACAGTTATAAAATTGAATATAAAATGTTTCTGAGTAATTTTTATCAGCTGCAACTACAGGATGAATATATTACATGCTCTCACAAAAGGTTCACTTTATTTTCAATGATACAAATAGGTTCAAAGTAAAAAGATGGGGGAAAAAATTTATACAAAGAGTAACTAAAAGAGAGCCAGTGTAATTATTTTAATGTCAAACAAGAGAGACTCTAAGACAATAATTGTTATGAGAAGCAAAGAAGGACATTACATAATGATAAAAGTGTGACTATATAAACATATATTAAATTTTAACCATATATGCACCTAACAAGAGATCCCCAATATATATTAAACCAAACTGACAAATTGGAGGGAAGAAACAGCAAGTTCAACAATAATAATTAACTATATCACTAATCCACTTTCAATAATAGATAGAAAAACTAGCTAGAAGATCAGACAAAAATTAGGAGACTTGAATGACACTAAAAACCAACTGGAAATGACATATCTACTAGTATATAACATTTCACCCCAAATTAGCAAATAAACATTCCTTTCAAGTATGCATAGAACACTCTCCAGGAACAACCCTATATTATATCACAAAACTAATCTCAGTAAATTTTTAAAAATTAAAATAATTGAAAGCATAGTCTCTAAACTAATGAAATTAAAAATTAATAAAAATAGAATTTGAAAACTCATAAACATGTGAAAATTATGATCTAGCATTCCACTGCTGGGTATATGAAATCTGAATCTCTATCAGACATCTGCACTCCCATTTCATTGCAGCATCATTCACAATAGCCAAGATCTGAAAACAACCTAAATGTCCTTCAATGCATGAATGGATAAATAAGATGTGGTACATATATGCAATGGAATATCACTACATTGTAAGAAAAAGAAGGAATTTGAGACAACATACTATATAAACCTGGAGGGCATTGTGCTAAGTGAATTAAGCCAAGCAGAAAAAGATAAATACTATACAGTATTACTTATATGTTTAATTTAAAAAAGAAAAAAAAAGAACAAATGGTGGTTGCCAGGAGCTGAGGGGAGGGGAAATGTGGAAATGTAGGTAAGAGTACAATCCTTCAGTTATAAGAAAAATAAGTTCTGATGATCTAATGTACAGAAAGGTGACTATAGTTAATAATACAGTATTATATTCTAGGAAGTGCTGAGAACAGATCTTAAGTGTCGTCACTATGTGTGCATGTGCACATATATACACACAAACAAGTGAACTATGTGAGGTGGAATGTTAATTATCTTGATCTTGGTAATTATGCACCAATGTATATGCCTACCAAATATTGTATATTTTAAATATATGCAAGTATATTGTTCAATATTTCTTGAATAAAGTTGTAAAAATAAACACTCTGTATTCGTTTTCTAGGGCTGCTGAAACAGACATAAAACAGTAGACATTTATTGACTCTTCACCTGAGAGGTTAGAAATCTGAAATCAAGGTCTTAGCTGGCCATAATTTCTATAAAACCAGTAGGGGAATCCTTTCTTGCCTCTTAGTAGTTGGTAGTTTCCTGAAAATCCTGTTGTTCTTTAAATTGAAGCTACATAACTCACTGTCACAAGGCATTTTGTCTGTGTGTGTCCGCCTTCACGTGGCTGTCTTTTAATAAGGACAGTGGTCATCTTGGATTAGGGGCCACCTTATTCCTGTATGACTTCATTTGAATTTCACTAATTATCTCCGTAACAACCCTATTTCAAAATAAGGTCACATCCTGCAATAGTGGGTGTTAGGATTGCAACATATTTTCTTTGGGAGACATTATTCATCCTACAGTATGTTCCTGAGTATTGAATGGGTCAAAGAAGAAATCACAGGAGAAATTAGAAACAACAACAATTAATATAGATAAAAATCCCTTATGAATACTGATACAAAAATCCTTAAAACAATACCATACTGAATTCAATAGTATATTAAAAGGATTAGACACAATGACCTTCTGGGATTTGTCCCAGTTTGCAAGTTTAATTCAACATATGAAAAAAAGTTCAATGTAATATACCGTATTAACAGAATAAAATAAAAAAGCAAACATTTCAATAGATTCAGAAAAGTACTTGACATACCATTTCATGACAAAAACATTAAACATAAAAGGAATGGGAGGGAACTTCCTCACTCTGATACTGAAGGATAAAAAATGAAAAATGTTCTCCTGAGATCAGGAATTGCGAATGATATCTGTTCTATTCAGCATTGTACTGAAAGGTCTAACTAGGGCAATTAAGCACTAAAAAAGTAAAGTCATCCAAATGGAAAGAAGAAGTTAAACTACCTCTATTCACAAGTGATATGATCTTATACATTGAAATTCTAAATAACAGCCACATGCACACAAATTTTGAGCTAATAAATTCAATAAAGTAGCAGGACATAAGATCAAAAAAACAAAAATAAGCTGTATGTCTATGCATTAGCACTATACAATCTAATAATGAAATTAAGAAATCAATTTCATCTAAAATGCATAAACGTTTTAGTACAATACTTATAAATAAATGTAATCAAAGAAGTGCAACACCTATACATTGAAACTACCAAGCATTATTTAAAAAATTAAATAATAACTATTGAATTCAAAGACAGACCATGTTTATATACTAAAAGCCTCAAAATTTTGATGGAAATAGAAATCAAATTGTTCTACAGAGTCAATGTAATCTCTACCAAAATTCCAACTTAGCCTTTTGCAGAAATAGACAATCTTATCATGAAATACAAATGCAAATGCAAGCTTCCCCTCCAAAGCAAATTCATATATGAATTTAAGACCTTTTGCTTTGCATATAATAATCAATCCTATCAACATAACATTAGAATACATGTTTCCACATCACTCCTAACACCATGTTTTGTTAAGAATGTAGCATTTTTGCCTGGCTGGTGTTGCTCAGTGGTTGAACATGGAACTCTGAACCAGGAGGTCACAATTCCATTCCCCTTCAGGGCACATGCCCAGGTTGCGGGCTCAATCCCCAATAGGGGTGCACAGGAGGCAGCTGACTAATGATTCTCTCTCATCATTGATATTTCTATCTCTCTCTCCCTCTCCCTTCCTCTCTGAAATCAATATAAATATATTTTTTTAAAAAGAATGTAGTGGTTTTAATATTATTAATGAAATGGTATCATTATTTTTGACTTGCATTTTCTATCATTTATGTGGCAGCCCATCTTTTGTAGGCTATTTATCATTTGTGTATTTCGGTGTGAATCACCTCTTTATAGACTTTGTCCATATTTCCATTCAGTTAGTTATCTATTTATTCATTTGTAGAACTCGTTATATAACACAACAATTAATCATCCTTCTGTTTACATGTGGTAATTATTTTCTCATAGTTTTATATTTTTCTTTGGCTATGTTCATGATTTTTTTTCTCAGATTACATATTTAAAGTTTTTGGAGTAAAATCTGACAATATTTTCCTATGTTGCCCATGAGTTTCAGGTCTGTTTAAAAATTCTTTTTCCCCAAGACTATAAAAAGACTTTCTTATATTTTTTGTTAGTTTGTAGCATATTATTAATATACTAGAGATTCAGTGCACAAATTCGTGCATGGGTGGTGGGGTCCCTCAGCCCAGCCTGCACTCTCTTGCAATCTGGGACCCCTCAGGGGATGTCCGGCTGCCAGCAGTCGGATATCCCTCTCACAATTCAGGACTGCTGGCTCCTAATGGCTAGCCTGCCTGCCTGATCGCCCCTAACCACTCTGCCTGCCTGCCTGCCTGATCGCCCCTAACCACCTCTGCCTGCCTGCCTGATTGCCCCTAACCTCTCTGCCTGCCTGCCTGATCGCCCCTAACTGCTTGCCTGTATGCCTGCCTGCCTGATCACCCCTAACTACTCACCTGCCTGTCTGATCACCCCTAACACCTTTGCCTGCCTGCCTGATCACCCCTAACCACCTCTGCCTCGGCCCCTGCCGCTGCGGCTTAGTCTGGAAGGATGTCCAGAATGATGTCTGGAAGGTCATTGGGATGTCTGTTCTAATTAGCATATTATGCTTTTATTATTATAGATTTTGAAATGTATTGCTTCTAAAACTTATTTAATATATACTCTTAGTTATGTACGTAACTCAAAATTTCTCCAAATGAATAGCCATTCTTCCAATCATCTTTTAGTAAATATTGAAAGTATTCTAAAACTTTATCATTGTATACAGTTTTACCTTTTTAACATATCTGTATGCCATCTGCCTGATTATTTAATCTTTTATTTAAATCATCTTTAACTTAGTTCTCTTTTTAATATATGCTTGTCCTATATAATGTTTATAATTTGGGGAGAGTAGGTGAATTGAGGCAGTTGTTATACAAATGTTTTATGTAGGTTAAAATAAATAGTGGTTTTAAAACTTAAATTGTTCTCCTCTGAACCACATAAAATAATCTTGTTTACTTTTGCTGTTACATAAATCAAACTTTGGCAAATGCCAAATTTCCAACTATGTATGCACTGTTTCTGGTCTATCTATATTATTTTACATAGCATTCTTAGACTGAAACCCTCTGCTTTTTTGTATTTTATTTTACATAGGCTTTTATTTTAATTTATTTTTAACTATAGCTTTATTGATATTTCATTGATTTCCTAACCTTTCTTTTCAGTCTATTGGGTATTCTTGATAAATTACAAATGAACTTAAAATCAATTTGTCAAGTTATACAAGTCCTTAAATTGAATTGACCATGTGAATTAATCAATCACAAACTGATTTCTTCCCACAATATTGACCTCATACAATTTTTAAAGTAAAATCATAGGTCTCTCTGTTTATTTTTTGTAAAATACTTTAATAAATTTATATAATATTTATCCTATTTGTTACACATATTGTTAAGTATATTTCTAATTATTACTTTTTATTTCTATAATGCTACTCATTTTACTTTTTTCAAAATATATTTTTATTGATTTCAGAGAGTAAGGGAGAGGAAGAAAGATAGAAACATCAGTGATGAGAGGGAATCATTGATTGGCTGCCTCCTGCACATCCCCTATTGGGGACCAAGCTCACAACCCGGGAATGTGCCCTTGACTGGAATTGAAACTGGGACCCTTGAGTCTGCTGGCTGATGCTCTATCCACTGAGCAAAAATGACTAGGGCTCATTTTACTTTAATTATTAATGTTGGTTTATTTCTGGTATATTGCAAAGTTGTTAATTTGTATGTTCCCATGTGTTTAAAAATTCTTTTCTTTTTATGTACTGATTTCATATCATTTCTAATAACTTTTGAGCTAATTCTCACTAAGGAAAAACAATATGTTAGTGAAATAATTGAATGCTTAATTTTTTCCCCACAATTGGAGACAATATTGTTTTTTCCCTGTTAGGATAAGCAAGGTTCTCCAGAAGAAACAGTAATAAAAAGAATAATTTTTTAAAAATAATAATAATATGAAGAAGAAGAAACAGCGGTGGTGGGAGCATATTTGTCTTGTTTCCTAAATTAATGGCAATAACCATATTTATTTCCCTTCATTGTGAATATTCAATACTTACTAGTATTAAGCCTTTCTCCTTTCAGCAAACAATACTTTAAACACAATATCTAACTTACACCCACCTCTTGACTTCCATATCCTTTATATTACAAAATTATTTTAATATTGTGAAAAAATTTCCTGTACTATGCCTTTGATTTCAAAACTAATCTCTTACCCATCACTTTTACATGTATACATGTTATTAAATACTATATACAATTATACATTTTGATGGTTTTTTCTCATTAATCTTTTCAGCTCACTGATGTTTATTTCATTTTTTTCTTTTTTTAAAATCTTTATTGTTGGAAGTATTATAAATGTCCCCCTTTTTCCCCTCATTGACCTCTTCTAACCCACCTCTACCCCACATCCCAGGTTTCACCACCCTATTTATTTCATGTTTTCCTTTTATTCATTCAGCTGCACTGTTTCTTCAATGTTATTCTTTTTAGAGATAGTAGATGTTCACAACAACTTTCTGGATTTTTGTATATTTAAATATTTTTTTTATATCTTCAAAGAAGTGTATATTCTGTAGTCATAATTCATATCTCTTAGAAAGCTAATTTTCAAGAATTTATTCTGTTTATCAGAACCCTGTTGCCATTTTTCCATTCATCTGTGTAATATTTTTGTCTAATAACATAATATTTCCAGTAGTTTTTATACCTGCATATTAAAATTTTATCTAAAGAACATAGGATGAATTACTTTGTAACCAACCAGTGTTCCCCAAAGTAAAATACAAAATACTTTGCCTAAAGCCAGGAAAGTAATGAAGACAATAGAGAACACAATTCTAGATAGTGAAGAAAAGTAAGAGATAAGCTGGTGTTCTATAATTATTTCCTCAGGGTTTTTGCAAATTCTGAGGAAAAAGGCTGAGAAACCAGTTTTTCACCAAACACTGAAGACAGAGACAAGATTAATATTTCTCTGTTAGAGAAAAAATGGACAATGTAAAGGAAAGTTGGAGAATTTCACAAGGGAACTGAATCTAAGAAAATAAATAAACAGAAAATCATACATAGTTCAACCCACATAAATATAGATGGAACAGGGCATCAAGGAAATTTCTGAGAGAAGGGTAATCCTAGATAATAAAAGCCCAGTTACCGAATGGTGGAACGACCAGAATGACCAGAATGACCGCTCTACCAGTCGCTATGACATGCACTGGCCACCAGGGGGCAGATGCTCAAAGCAGGAGCTGTCCCCTGGGATCAGTGCACTCCCACAGCAGGCCGACCCCTGCAGGCCACACCCCCACCAGTGCATGAATCCCGTGCATTGGGCTTCTAGTATTCTATATTTAAATGGGGCGTAGTTGATGTGGATGTGTGGACTTGTCAAAACTTATTGAACTGTATATTATAACTTGTGCATTTCACTGTATATAAATTTTACCATAATAAAAATAATGAAGACATGAGAACAAGATGGATATTATGTGTTGAGAAAACACAATATATAAAATTAGGAAATGACTGAACATGTTTAAAAGTGCATTAACAAGTAGAAGATAAATCAATAGAAGTGTAGAAATATAAATTCACACTATTAAAAAATGCATAAGACATAAATGATAGAATGAAAAGTTTTAACAAATCTTATTCAGGGTTTCAGAACAAGAAAAGAGAGACAATTATACAAAAGCAATATCTGATAAAACAATATTTAATGAAAAATTCCCTAAGTTGGGAGAAACAATCTATACATCCAAGAAGTAAACCTTAAGCATGAAGAAACATACATAGATACATACATATTGTTCAACCATTAGAAACAAAAGATAAAGTGACAATAGTAAAAAATCAGTCAGAAAAAAATCCTATAATATATAGGGAAACAAATATAAATAGAGTGGCTAACTTCTCTTAAGAAACAATGTCTGTCATAAGGCAAGCAGGTAACATTTTTAGGGCTGAAAGGAAACCAAAATAATTTCACCCAGAATTCTATAGCAAGCAAAAAAGTCTTTCAGAAATGGTCACAGTATCTCCCCTGACAGCTAAATATTATGCTAAGTGAAGTCAGACAGAAAAAGACAAATACCATATGAGTTCACTTATATGTTAAATCTGAAAAATATAGTTAAGTGAACAAACAAAATAGAAACAAACTCATAGATACAGAGAACATATGGATGGTCACCAAATGGAAGGGGGGTTGGAGGAATGAGTAAAAATGGTGAAATGGATTAAAAAGTACAAATTGACAATTACAAAAATAGTCATGGGGATATAGAGTACAGAATAGAATATAGTCAATAATGTAATAACTTGTATGATGTTGATCACTTTTCAAATTATATAAGTGTCTAATCACTATGTTGTACACCAGAAACTATTATTATATACTAGAGGCCCAGTGCATGAATTTATGCACGGGTGGGATCCGGCTGGCCCAGCCCCAATTGGGGTGGATCGGGGCCAGGCCTGTTGGGAGGAGGAGATGGCAGGATGTTGGCCAGCCATCTGGAGTGTCGCCAGGTGGGGGGAGAGGCCGTGGGGGTGTTAGCTGGCTGCCCCACCCTCAATCAAGGTGGGAGAGGCCCATCAGGTGCAGGACCGGCTGGGGGGAGGGGCCGCAGGAGGTTGGCCGGCTGGCCCCACCCCACCATCAGGCCATCAGGCCGTCATAGTGACCGGTCATTCTGGTTGTTCTGGCGTTCCAGTCTCTGGCTTTTTATATATATAGATTTTATTTCAACTATAAGTGAAAAATAAATTTTAAACCATCAGGCCATCAGTGGGCGTCATAGTGACTGGTCATTCTGATTGTTCTGGCGTTCCAGTCTCTGGCTTTTATATATAGAGATTTTATTTCAACTATAAGTGAAAAATAAATTTTAAAAATAATCTTTTAAAAGTGGGTGAAATATAGTTATTTTTAAATATTCAAACTGGTATAATCCATTGTCAGCAAATGTACATGCAAAATAAAGTTAGTTAGGCTGAAGATTAATGATACCAGATGCAAACTTTGATGTACAGAGAGAATTTGACAATACCTAACATGTTAAATACATAGATAACTATTAAAGGATATTTTTGCTTTTATTTTCCCCATCTCTTAACTTCTTCAATAGAAAACTGTTTAAAGCATTGATATCTTATTGTGAGATTTCATTTAAATAATGTATATTTAGGTGAAAATATTTGACAGCAATAACAAAAGAGAATGGGGTTCAAATAGAAGTGTTTTTTTGTAAGTTCCTTTATTTTATGTGAAGTAATCCATTATTAACTCTAAGAAGAATGGGACAGAATGGTAACCCTAGTATAACCACTAAAAAAATAATATGAACAGGTATCACTAAAAAGCCAATAGATTAAATAAAACAATACTAAATAATGTTAAGTTAGCATAAAACAATTCAGAAAAATAAGAGCAGAGGATAAAACTTACATGGGAAAAAATAGAAAACAATAGCAGAATATCAGTCTTATTCTCAGTCATAAATAATCCCATTAATATAATGTATTGAACATTTTCATTTAAATTCAAAGAATATCAGGTTGCAATTAAAACAACAACAGCAAATACCCAATTACAGTGTTTAAAAGAGCACTAAAAATATAACGAAGCAAAAGGTAAGAAAGATAAAGCTGACATGGCTACTCTTTAATATTAGAAAAAGTAGATTTTCAGCCCAGCCAGTATGTCTCAGTGGTTGAGCATTGACTCATGAATGAAGAGATCACCAGTTCAATCCCCAGTCAGGGCATATGCCTGGGTTGTGGGCTCAGTTCCCAGTAGGGGACATGGAGGAGGCAGCCAATGAATGTTTCTCTCTCATCAGTATTTCTATCTCTCTATCCCCCCCCCCTCAAATCAATTTAAAAAAAGAAAACATTGATTTGGGGAATGGAGAAGAAGGCAGGTGAAAGTTACACTTACCATATTCCAGGACTAAACTGGAATTATAGGTGAAATATAGAACAATCAACCTGAATAACCAGTTGAAGACTAGCTGAAGAGAAATCTTACAAACAAGGATTTACAGAAGATAACACATGGAGCTTGGTAGGAAGGCTGAGGCATGTAAAGGACGATTCCTGTTCTCACAGGCAGCAGCTGAGAATCTGGGGGAAATCTCAGCTGCAAAGGTCCCCCTTGAGGAGTGAGGGGTCTCAATCCCATGCTGGGCTCCCCAGCTTAGAGCAATAAAGCCAGGAAGAGGAGCCCATATAACATTTAGCTGTGAAAATCAAAGATTTAGTCTGCCAGGGAGAGATGGGAGTCTGCTAAAAACCAAGGTGCCCTCTTAAAGGGCCAATGCACAAAACATTGTTTCTAGTGACTCACCCTGAGCTCCAGGAGAGGGAGGGTGGCTCAGAGCAGACTAGAGTCATGCTGGGGGAGATTGGGTTGTGCAGATCCAGAAAGAAAGCTGAAGAGACAACTATCAGGGTCCCTATACTGAGTCCCTCTCCCAACCACCATAGAGGGCATCTTTCTTGGCTCAAGCACTCCTCTCCCTAGGACATCAGCCTGGGGGAATGCAATAGCCTCAATTTCCCAACTCCCTGTTGCCTCAGCCTGCTGAGCTCATACCCTGCAGAGTAGTCCAATGGGGTAGAGTCCAGGTGGATTCTGTGAGTGTCAGAAACTGAGTTATGGGGCTCCTGGGCAAGAGCCATTGCCCCCTCTTCCTATGAGCCTGACCTGTACCCCCTATGGGAGATCTTCTAACCCTACCCTCCATACTCCCCATCCTGCTGCACTCAGGCTCTGGATGAGGCCTGGGCAGAATTCAAGACAAATTCAGTTGTGTGGCTCTAGGGCAAGGGTCATTTTTATCTTACATGTTCAATTTTATAAAATCCTCCGTTCATATGGCAAAATCTTGGTCTTTTTGGACCAAATGAACAATGCTGGCCTCACTCTGATGAATCCATGAGACCTTACCACACCACAAAGGGCTAAGGACACCTTCATAAGTGGCTGCAGACCGTGGTATATCCTATGATTATTGCTAAATGGTCTTAAACCCAGCATTGGTACCACATTTGAATCTATATAAATCTGATGAATACTACTTGCCCCTTCCTGATGACTCACTGAGAGTGCCCCTCAAGCAACTCATATACTACCAGAGGCTCTTTCAGTAACAGAGCCTAACAGGCAGCTAATAGGTAAGGGCAGATCTTGGGAAGTCTTGGGCCTTTTGCTGACCTGTCCTGGCCATGTTGCTGGTGGAAACTGGCCTTGATGCACAGCTTGACCCTGCACCATTTACCCCCAGGCCTAGGAAAGACAGCCACAAACTGTGTATCACTTTGTAGCTCCAAAGAGGTAGCTCAAGGCCTGTCACTGGCAGCACCTGACATGGACCAGCACTAGATTCTCTTCCAAGTGGCACCAAGTACAATATAACCAGTGGTTCAGACCACATAAGACCATGATCTAATTATATTCATAAGTGTAACACACAAAGGGAGATCTCAGCAAACACCAGATCTTGTGGTGAATTCAGCTTTATGGAGCCATCTGCCACACAGCAGCTCATACATTATGCTTGGGGTCAATCCTCATAGGCAGACAGAGAGAGATATATACCCACCCACCAACTGGCCAATAGCAATAGAGACTCAACCACAATAGGATGGCTAACAAAACCCACATAAGGGACATTCAGAGCACCTACCTCAGGCAATTAGGGAGACTTAGCCTCTCAGTCCCACAAGACACCTACTAAATATAACCACCCTATCAAGTCATAGAAGATATACCTAAGGAAACAGAGAGGCAGACAAAATGGGAAGGAAAGAAACATGCCCCAAATAAAAGAACAGGAGAAATTTCTAGGAAAAGAACAAAGTGAAACAGAGGAAATCAAACTACCTAGATAGAGTTCAAAACATGGTTATAAGGATGCTCAAGAAACTTAGCTAGAACTTCAACAGCATGAAAAAGGGCATAGAGACCATTAAAAGGAATCAGTCAGAAACAAAGGATACAATATCAGAAGCAAAGAATACACTAGAAAGAATCAACAGCAGATTAAAGAAACAGAGGCCCTAATCAGTGATGTAGAAGACAAGATAGCTGGAAACACCCAATCAGAGCAGCAAAAAGAAAAAGAATTTTAAAAAATGAGTATAGTCCAAGGGACTATTGGGACAATATGAAGCATGACAATATTCTCATCATAGGGGTACAAGAAGGACTAGAGAGAGACTAAAGAATTGAGAATCTATTTGAAGAAAGGGTGTAAAACTTCCCTAACCTGGTAAACAAAAAAGGACACACAGGTTCAAGAAGCACAGAGAGCCCCAAACAAAATGAATCCAAAGACTGTCAGCTGATTACTCAACAGAAACATTTCAGGACAGAAGAAATTGGCATGAAATATTCAAAGTGATGAAAAGCAAGGACCTACAACCAAGACTACTCTATCCAGCAAGGCTATCAATCAAAATTGAAGGTGAAATAAAGAGCTTGCCAGACAAGAAAAGCTAAAAGAAATCATTACCGCCAAACCTATATTACAACAAATGTTAAAGAGTCTTCTTTAAGAAGAGGAAGAAAAATAAAAGAGAGAAATATAGTTATAAAAAACAAAATGGCAATGAATACATACTAGCAATAATCACCTTAAGTGAATTAAATACTCCAATCAAAAGATACAGGGTGGCTGAGTAGATAAGAAAACAAAACCCATGCATATGCTATCTACAAGAGACCCACACAGAACAAAAGATACACACAGATTGAAAGTAAAGGATGAAAAAGACATAGCATCATGTAAATGAAAATGAATTAAAAAAAGAAACTGGGGTAGCAGTACTTATATTAAAAATATAGACTTCAAAACAAAAGCTATAATAATAAGGAAGCACATCACATAATGACAAAGAGATCAATCTATCAAGAGAAAATGAACCCTTTAAACATTTATGCACCAAACATGGGAGCACCTAAATATATAAAGCAAATATTGATGAGCATAAATGGAGAGATTGACAGTAGTAATACAATCATATTAGAGGATTTTAATACTCCATTGACATCAATAGATAGGTCTTCTAGACCAAAATTCAACAAGGAAATAATAGCCTTAAATGACACACTAAACAAGATAGATTTGATTGATATTTTCAAAGCATTTTATCCCAAAGCAGCAGAATATATATATATAATTGCATATGAAACATTTTCTAAGATAGACCACATGTTGGGACACAAAACAAGTTTCAGTAAATATAAGAAGATAGAAATTATATCAAGCATCTTTTCTGATGACAATAGTATGAAACAAGAAATCAATTACAAGAAGAAAACTGAAAAATACACAACACAAGGAGGTTAAATACCATGTTACAAACAATGAATAGGTCAACAAACAGATCAAGGAAGAAATTAAAAGTTACCTTTAGACAAATGAAAATGAACACATAATAATCCAAAAACCTATGAAACACAGTGAAAACAGTCCTAAGAGGGAAATTCATAGCATTACTGGCTTACCTCAAGAAAGAAGAAAAATCTCAAACAATGTAACCTTACACTTAAAAGAACTAGAAAAACACAAAAAATCTCAAAATAACAAAGTCTAAAGTGAGTAGAAGGAAAGAAATAATAAAGATCATTGAAGAAATAAACAAAATAGATTCCAAACAACAACAAATATACAAAAAATCAATAAAACCAAAAACAGGCTCTTTAAAAAGATAAGAAAAATCTATAAACCTTTAACCAAACTCATCAAAGAAAAAAGAGAAAGGAAATAAAATCAGAAAAGAAAAGAGTAACAACTGACACCCCGGGGGAGGTCAATGGGGATAAAAGGAGACATATGTACTGCTATTTGTAATACTTTAAAAAATAAAAAAGAACAAAATATTATTTTAAAAACTATTATGAACAATGATATGCCAACAAACTGGACAAATTAGTAGAAATGAAAATATCTGTAGAAACATGCATTCTTCCAAAATTTGATAAAAGAAAAACAGAAAATCTGAACAGATTGATATCAACTAATGG
The DNA here is from genome assembly GCF_000412655.1 of Myotis brandtii. Classification (NCBI taxonomy): domain Eukaryota; kingdom Metazoa; phylum Chordata; class Mammalia; order Chiroptera; family Vespertilionidae; genus Myotis; species Myotis brandtii. The sequence goes on from NW_005356566.1 coordinate 75,331, forward strand.
AATCTTAGCATCAATCAGAAAAAATATATATATATAAGAGGAGGGAAAATTCCCAAGCTCATTTTACAAGGACAGCATTATTCTGATTCCAAAATCAGATAAAGACACTACAAAGAAAGAAAATTATAGGCCAATAGCCCTGATAAACACATATGCAAAAGTCCTCAACAAATTATTAGCAAACTGAATTCATCAGTACACTGAAAAGATCAGATACCATGATCCAAGTGGGGTTTATTCTGGGGATGCAAGATTGGTACAATATTTGGAAGGCAGTTAATGTGATACGCCACACACACAAAAAAAAACGAAGGATAAAAATCACATGATCATATTAATAGACATAGAAAAAGCATTTTGATAAAATACAGCATCCATTTATGGCAAAAACTCTCAGCAAAGTAGGAATAAAGAGAACATATTTCAACATAATAAAGGCCAAATATAACAATCCTACAGCTGACATTTTACTAAATGAGGAAAAATAAAGTGTTTCCATGAAGATCAAGAACAATACAAGCATATCCTCTTTCACTACTTTTATTTAACACTAGAGGCCCGGTGCATGAATTTGTGCATGGTGGGGTCCCTCAGCCTGGCCAGCGATCAGGGCTGATTGGAGGGCAGCGGGGGGAAGTGGGCCTAAGCTGGCAGTCGGACATCCCACTCACTGTCCAGGACCCCTCGCTCCTTATTGCCACCGCTGCACTCACCAGCCATGAGCCCGGCTTCTGGCTGAGCAGCGCTCCCTCTGTGGGAGTGCATTGACAACCAGAGGGCAGCTCCTGTATTGAGCATCTGCCCCCTGGTGGTCAGTGCACGTCATAGCAACAGGCATTCTGCCATTTGGTCGATTTGCATATTAGACTTTTATTATATAGGACTAGAGGCCCAGTGAACTAATTCATGTACCAGTGGGGTCCCTCAGCCTAGCCTGCGGGATCGGGCCAAAACCAACTCTCCAACATCCCCTGAATGGTCCCGAATTGAGAGAGAGCCAGGCTGAGGGACCCCACCAGTGCATGATCAGGGCCAGGGAGGGATGTGGGAGGTTGGCCAGCTGGGAAAGGATCGCGGGAGGGCTCCAGGACATGGCCGGCCTGTCTTGCTCTGTCCCGATCGGCCAGACCCCAGCAGTAGGCTAACCTACCGGTCGGAGCGTCTACCCCCTGGTGGTCAGTGCACATCATAGCGACTGGTCGATCAGTCGACTGTCTGCCCCCTGGTGATCAGTGTATGTCATAGTGAGCAGTTGAGTGGCCTTAGCATATCATTAGTATATTACGCTTTGTTTGGTTGAATGGATGACTAGACAACCAGACACTTATCATATTAGGCTTTTATTTATAGGATAGTACTAAAAGTCCTAGTCACAGTAATCAGACTAGAGAAAGAAATAAAAGGCATCCAAATTGGAAAGGAAGAAGTAAAACTACCATTATTTGCAGATTACATGACACTGTATATTTAAAACCTTAAAGAGGCCTAGCCAGTTTGGCTCAGTGGATAGAGCATCAGCCTGCAGACTGAAGAGTCCTGTGTTCCATTCGGGTCAAGGGCACAAACCTTGGTTGCAGGCTGCTCTCCGGCCTAGGCCCTGGTCGGGGCCCCTGCAGGAGGCAACCAATCAATGGATTCTCTCACATCAATGTTTCTCTCTGTCTTTCCCTCTCTCTTCCACTCTCCCGAAAAATCAATGGAAAAATATCCTCAAGTGAGGATGAACAAAATAAATAAATAAATAAAGTCATGGAGCATCCATTAAAAAAAAAAAAAAAACACCTAAAGACTCCACCAAAAAACTACTAGACTGATCAATGAATCCTGTAAAGTAGCAGGACACAAAATATATATCCAGAAATCCATTGCATTTATATATATCAATAATGAACTATCAGAAGGGAAAATTAAGAAAACGATTCCATTTATAATTGCATCAAAAATAAATAACTAGGAATAAATTTAACCAAGGATGTAAAAATCTGTACTAAGAAAATTATAAGGCACTGAAGAAAGAAATTGAAAAAGATACAAATAAAAGGAAATATAAATCATGTTCATGAATAGAAATAAATTACATCTTTAAAATGTCTATACTACCCAAAACATCTATAAATCAAATGCAATTTCTATTCAAATACCAAAAACTTATTTCGCAGTACTAGAACAAATAAATCTAAAATCTTATATAGAACCACAAAGACCCCAAGTAGACAGCAATCTTGAGAAAAAAGAACAAATTTGGGAGTATCACACTACCTTATATCAAGTTATACTACAAGGCCACAGTAATAAAAAAAAAAGCGTGCTACTGGCATAAAGACAGACATATAGATCAATGGCACAGAATAGAGAGCCCAGAAACAAACCTACACTTTTCAAAAATACAAAATGGGATAAAGACAGTCTTTTTAATAAACAGTGTTGGAGAGATACATGCAAAAACAAAACAAAACAAAACAAAAAACTAGAGTATTTTCTTTCACCATATAAGAAAAAGCAAACAAACAACAACAACAACAAAAACCTTAAATGAATTTTAGACTTAAATGTGAGACTCCAAGCCATAAATCTCCCAAGATAAAATATAGGCAGTAAAATCTTGGACAGTTCTTGTAGCAATATTTTTCTTATATATCTTCTCAGGCAAGGAAAACTAAGAAAAAATAAACAAATGGGAAAAAATCAAACTAAAAAATTTTGCACAACAAAAGAAACCATCAACAAAATGAAAAAATAACACATTGAATGGAAGAACATATTCACCAATAATACATCTGATAAAAGATTAATATTCAAAATTTATAATGAACTCATATAACACCAAAAAAAACCACCAGTCACATTAAAAAATGGTCAAAGAACATGAATAGATACATCTCCAAAGAAGACATACAGCAATAAACATATGAAAAGATGCTCAATGTCACTAATCATCAGAGAAATGCAAATTAAAACCATAATAAAACCTCACACCTGTCAGAATGCATTATCATCAATAAAACAGCAAACAACAAGTGGCTGTGAGAATGTGGTGAAAAGGAAACCCCTGCGCACTGTTGGTGGGAATACAGGTTGGTGCAGCCACTATGAAAAACAGGACTACCTTTATGACCAGCGATTAACCCCATTCCTAGCTCCAACTGGTACTGTGGAACACCATGTGTGACAAATTTTTGTGAAGCTAAAATTTCCAGAATATACTGTGCCACTGCCAATCCCTACCCCTACCCCCATATCCTATTGTTTTCTGTGATTTACTGTTTATGATTGGCATAAAAGATAACTAGCAGACTATAAAAGTAATCCTCATAAAGCAGTAAAAAAGTGTGTGTCGGGGGGTGAGGGGGCAAACAATACAATCCAAAAAGGAAAGTACAGAATATCAACAGGCAGCCACAAAAAAGGAAAAACAAATGGCAATTTCAGTAGAAATTAACAACGAAATAATTTTAAAAATGGAATTACTGCTTTCAAAAGGCCAAAAGTTGAAAAAAATAATCATAAAAACTCTATTTTGATAAATACATATATAAATAGATACTCTCATCCATTTCTGGTATAAGGGTAGATTGATAAGCAGCTTATTGGTATTTTCCCTACATAAATATTAATGTGTGTGAACAAATGCTTGACTTAGGCACTATAACTTTATAATTAAAAAAATCAGAAATCGCCTTAGCCAGTTTGGCTCAGTGGATAGAGCGTCAGCCTGTGGTCTGAAGGGTCCCAGGTTTGATTCAGGTCAAGGGCACATGCGTGGTTGCCAGCTCGATCCCCAATAGAGGGTGTGCAGGAGGCAGCTGATCAATGATTCTCTCTCATCGTTGATGTTTCTATCTCTCTCACTCTCTCCATTCCTCTCTGAAATCAATAAAAAAAACATTAAAAAAATCAGAAACACCTTAAAATCTTTATGTAAACAAGGAAGTTGTTAAAACCATGCTACATTAATATTATGGAACACTATGCAGAAGTTGTTGTTTTTTTCCATTGGCAAAAAACCACTGGATACATTTATATGTTATTAACAAAACAACAACAAACTGAAAAAGACACCAAGCAATACATACCATATGCTTTTTAAGACAACAAAGAATGATTGTGTATATCTGTGTATAAAAATACAAAACAGCCGAAATCAGTTTGGCTCAGTGGATAGAGCATAGGCCTGTGGACTGAAGGATCCCAGGTTCGATTCCGGTCAAGGGCATGTACCTGGGTTGCGGGCACATCCCCGGTAGGGGGTGTGCAGGAGGCAGCTGATCGATGTTTCTCTCTCATCGATGTTTCTAACTCTCTATCCCTCTCCCTTCCTCTCTGTAAAAAATCAATAAAATACATTAAAAAAATACAAAACATATTTTAGGTTTGTATATGTGCATATATTCATATATATGTAAATGCATAGTAAAATGATTTACAATAACAAACCAAATTCGTAACAGGGATTACCTCAGGGAGGAGAGTGCAAATGAATCGTTTTCCTTTACCAGTATACTGTGAATTCAAAAATGAAAACATATTTTGTCTATTACCAATGCAATTAAAAATAATTGCCGGGCAGGGAGGGCTATACTAATCAGATTGCTTCAGAAATTGCTTTCTGAGCGGCATAGGTGCAGTTGCCCAATGGTTTGGTGAAAACAGATACTTAGTCAGAGTATAGGAAGTAGTGGAGGATTCTGATGTCTATCTTTTCTCAGGTGGTCTGAACATGCTTTTCTCAATCTGGCTTCACCTACATTTAATCTATTTTATATTTCTCCCATATTTTAGCCTTAGGTAAACTGTCAGTCTTAGGTTTTGGAATATTGATCTCTTTTCTCTTCTTATGTCTTCTAATGGGAAGATGGGGAAGCCAGCATCAGGAGTTGCAAGACAGATATCACATTAAATTACAAGTAGAATAAAATATTTATAAGCTGCATCTGAATTTGCTGAAATATCCCCCTTGGGAATTTATCCTGAGAGCCTTCTTTGATGCTAGACAAGTACAAAAATATTAAACAAGATCCAAATTACTGTACACCACGAATCAGTGTAAAGCCTGTTATAAGTCAAAAGGGGTGGTGGGGCAGGAGGGGCAGGCTTGTGGGAAAAGCTGAGCAGGCCTCCAGGATCAGTGCCTGACTGCTGCCCCTAAAGACCCAGAGCACCTCAAGCCAAGAGCAACTTGTCATTAGGCAAGTGGACTTCCTCCTGAAAGAAACAGATCTACAGAATTAAGCTGCTAAAGCAGGAAGAACTCTATTGAGTCCCATACAAACACTTTTTTTCAGATTTTAAAGGAACTGTCCTTTATATCCCAAAAAGAAAAAAAAGCTTAGACTTTGTAGAACCTTATGTTCCATTCTATATGTGCTCAATCAGAGGAGAGCTACCAGGTACAGAAAATTGTTACTACCCTTTACATTTTATTGTGAATTATATTTGCCCTATATGCATTTTAATCTCCTTCACAGTCCCTGAAGGACCAACTTGAAAACTAACCTCCAGATGTGCCGTGACTCTGAAATCTCTCGGATCAACATAATGACCAGCAAAGCTCTATTATTTTCTTTGTCCCTTTACTCCACACTCTGCTTAGCTTTTCTTTTCCTAGCACATGCTTAACCAAGTCCCTCAGCAATGGGCTCAGTTGCTAAAAGAGCTGCAGCTCATCATAAACTGGGAAATCTTCAGTCTGCATCAGATTGTACTAGTATCCAGTAGAATATCGCTGTGTGCATTTAAGACAGAGTAAGGAAATGCTTAATGTGAAGTGGTTTCATTATAACAAGCTGCTGAATTATTTATACCAATAAAAATTTATCTGCTGGAGTCTCCTGAAAAAAATTATCCTCTTGGTAGATAGAATTGTTGTCTGCAGTGAAATAAGGATGCACAGCACTGCCATTCAACAGGCACCACAGGAACATTTAAATTATTCTCCTCTCTCTCATTGTCTTTTTGTGTTTGGTAAAGGGAATTAAGGAAATTAATGCCTAGTTGGGCTGAAAGTAATGACCACACAGCAGTCTCCTTATCTCTAAAAGATCTGCATCTTAAGTGCTTTTAAGAAATAGTAAAAACTCCAAGTCTTATAGTATCATACCTATATATAGTTTAAAATAACCATGACAAAGAATGGGGAGCCTAACCATGAGGAAATAGGCCATGTAATTTCTTATATATATCAAATAGAATAATATAAAAAGAAGAATTGAGATTGCCATTAAATTAAGAATACATTCTTATAGTGTTGAGGTTTAAGAAAGTGATAAGTTATAATTTTATTTTAGATGTATTGATTCCCTCCTTCAGACTCGTGCAAAATTATCTATAGAACTATTAGTTAGGAAACAAGAAGGTGAAGAACAGATTAATCTCCCAAAGAAGCAGTTGTTATCGGGGACATGAGCACTCACCAGGGCTATCCACAGAGGGCAGGCAAAGTGCCCATCTCCCAGGATGATTTGACAGCATATTTACAGCTGCCGCCTGGGGGTCCAGCTTGTAACTAGCACAAATCTCAGTGCTGACCGTGATTCTTCTCAGAGCCCCAAAGTGTGGATAGACAAATTTCTTGCCTTCTCCCTCTGACTTGCTCCAATAAAAACAAAACAAAACAAAACAAAAAAACAGGTTTGACTCTGAAAATGGCAGCTGGCAGGACAGCAGTGAGAGTAAGAGTGTGAGTGAGGGAGCAAAAGGTGCTTGTGTGGAAGTGTGTGTGTGTGTGTGTGTGTGAATGTGTGAGAATTGGTTCCTGCAGGAGTCTCGGGGGCCCTCAGATGGAGCTCTCTTAGATGGGGAGCTTCTGCTACCACTGCAAGCACTACCAGGGCGGCCTGTGCTGGCAAAGTAACCACGCCATCTTGAAAGGGAGAGCTGCTGTGTGACTAGGAGCCCAGCCTCACCACCACCCAGACTGGCCTCAGACACCACCCCAGACCCTACAGCCACTCTGGTCAAAGACCTGCTACCTTTTCTGCAGATCCAAAGCAATCTATAGATTCAATGCACTCCCCATTAAAATACCAATGGTACATTTCACAGACCTAGAACAAACTCTCCAAAAACTCATATGGAATAAAAAAAGACCCCAAATAGTCGCAGCAATCCTGAGAAAGAAAAACAAAGTTGGAGAGATCACAATGCCAGATATCAAGCTGTATTACAAAGCCACTGTTCTCAAACCTGCCTGGTACTGACACAAGAACAGACATATAGACCAATGGAACCGAAATAGAGAACCCAGAAATTGACCCAAGCCATTATGCTCAGTTAATATTTGACAAAGGAGGCAAGAACATACAATGGAGTCAAGACAGT
>NW_005356566.1:83415-102971 GCF_000412655.1 Myotis brandtii
TATGTTCATAGCAGCACAATTTACAATAGCTAAGACTTGGAAACAGCCTAAGTGCCCATCAGCAGATGAGTGGATTAAAAACCAGTGGTACATCTACACAATGGAATACTATGCTGCTGTAAAAAAGAAATAACTCTTACCATTTGCAACAGCATGGATGGACCTGGAGAGCATTATGCTAAGCAAAATGAGCCAGTCAGAGAAAGAAAAATATCACATGACCTCACCCGTTTGTGGAATATAATGAACAACATAAACTGATGAAGAAAAGTAGATCCAGAGACAGAGAAGCATCAAATAGACCATCAAACTGCAGAGGGAAGGCAGGGGAGAGTGGGATGGGGTGGGGTGGTAAGAAATCAACCAAAGGACTTGTATGCATGCACATAAGGATAACCAATGGACACAGACACTAGAGGGGGTGAGGGCATGTGCTGGGGGGTGGGGTAGCAGGGGAGAGTCAATGGGGGAAAAAGGAGACATATGTCATATTATATGTAATACTTTAAACAATAAAGAATTTTTTTAAAATGTTTCCTCCTAGAAGAAGCATGTCCACACATTTAGAAGCATGTCCTGCATTTATGACTGCTACTCAAGGGACTAGTCCCAAAATCATCAGCAGGGCTTACATTGACAAATCCTACAGGACCGTAGAAAACAAAGCAGTTTCTACATGATGTTCCTCCTAGAAGAAGCATGTCCACACATTTAGATGCCCTGCATTTATGACTGCTACTCAAGGGACTAGTCCCAAAATCATCAGCAGGGCTTACATTGACAAATCCTACAGGACCGTAGAAAATAAAGCAGTTTCTACATGATGGCAGAGGCACCATCACATGGCTATACACACAAGCCAAGCACACAAAATATCTGAACAGAACAATTACTCATAAAAAGATTGAATCAGTTATCTGAAACCTCCCAAAAAAGAAAAGTCTGGGACAAGGTAGCTTAATTAGTGAATTCTACCAAGCATTTAAAAATAATTAATATCAATCCTTCTCAAAGTCTTCCAGAAAATATAAGAGAAAGGAACACCTCCCAACATTTTTTTTACAAGGTCAGCATAACGCTGATACCAAAACCTGGTAAGGACACTAGAAGAAAGAAAACTACAGGCCAGTATCCCTGATGAAAATACCTGTGAAAATTCTCAATAAAATACTGGCAAACCAAATTCACCAGGACACTGAAAGAGTTATACACCATAATCAAGTGGCACTTATGCCTAGGATGCAAGGATGCTTCAACATATGCAATTCAATAAATATGGTACATTATATTAACAAAGTAAAACATAAAAATCATTGGATTATCTCAATAGATGCAGAAGAAGCAGTTGACAAAAATACCCCTTTAGGATTAAAAAATGCGAAACAAAGGAGGAATAGAAGAAATTATCTCAACATAATAAAGAACTCTTAAAACTCATTGATAAGAAAATGAAAAACCCAATTTTCAAGGGGAAAAATATCTATCCAGATAACTCACCAAGAAAAAGATATACAGATAGCATATAGACTTATGAAAAATAATTAATATCATAGGTCATCAGGGTAAAGCAAATTAAAACAACAATGAGATATCACTACACACCTATTAGAATGCCAAAATCGAGAACAGTGACGACACCAAATGCTTACAGGAATGTGGAGCAAGAGGAACTCTCCTTCATTGCTGGTGGAAATGCCACTTTGGAAGACAGTTGGATGTTTTTTAGAAAAAAACTATGTATAGCATAGTGTTACCATGCAAACCACCAATTGAACTCCTCTGTATTTATCCCAATGAGTTAAAAATTTATGCCCACACAAAAACCTATACACAGAGGTTCACAGCAACATCTATATATATAAAACCCTAATATGCAAATAGACCAAACAGCGGAACAACCAAACAGTCGCTCTGACGTGCACTGACCACCAGGGGGTGCGCGCGGAACATGGAGGGCTTCAGCAGCAAGTGGCGGAGCACAAAACATGGTGGGCATCGGCCGCGGCGGGATGGTGGAGCAGGTGAGTAGGGGCACCAGACCCAGGCAGGGTGTCAGTCGCTGTCATCAGGGCGAGCCTCTGGTGGTTACTGAAAATTCTTTGCTCCAGCACGCCGTGATCCCACTGGACACTCACACCTGCTGCCGGCTCCCAGCACCGGCCCCGATCACTCAGCACTGTCAGCAGGTGTGAGTGGCAGCTGCCAGCCCTGATCAATCCTCAGGGCTTCTCCACTTCCCCCTGCTCCTGAGGGGAAATCGGGGCTGCAGCCGCCGCTCACACCTACTGCTGGCGCTGGCCCCAATTGCTCCATGCTATCAGCGGGTACAAGCGGGGCCAGTGTTGTCAGCATGTGGGAGCTGCAGCCACAGAAGCGGGGCTTTCAGCAAACAGGGGACCAGGGGCCACAGCGGGAGGGGCCAGGCAGGGGCACGGAGGATGGGCCAAGACCCGCCCCTTTGCCCACCACAGCCTTGTGGCCCACAGTTCCTTTCAAGGTGCATGAATTCATGCACTGGGCCCCTAGTCCTAATATATAAAAACTCAGGGTCCATAACGTCCAAAATGACCAATGGCTCAACCGAACGCCAGGCTGCATGCGCAGCAGGCTCCGGTGGGTGGGGACTGGCAAGCGGGCTTAACTGCTGACCTCTCAGGGAGAGAGAGGGGCGGAGCTGATCAGCGGCTACCATGGCTGCTGGCGAGGCCTGGAGAGAGAGAGAAGCAGGGTCAGGCTCCATGCGCAGCAGGCTCCGGTGGGTGGGGACTGGTGAGCGGGCTTAACTGCTGACCTCTCAGGGAGAGAGAGAGGCGGAGCTGATCAGCGGCTACCACGGCTGCTGGCGAGGCCTGGCTCTTCGGGCCTTGCCAGCAGTCGTACCTCTCTCTCTCCGAGAGATCAGCAGTTTAGCCCACTCGCCAGGAGCCTGGGGTGGCTGTTGAACAGCCCCGCCTCTTTGATCAGGCCTGGAGATAGGCCCAGAGATGCTGACTGGCATAGAATCAGACCAATCAGAACCAAATCTGGGTGAACTGCAAAGATCCAATGGCTGCCTAGGAGGCAGGAGCCTTTGACACTGACTGGCATAGAAACCAACCAATCAGAACCAAATCTGGATGAACTGCAAGGAGCCAATGGCTGCCTAGGAGGCAGAGATTTTGACACTGACTGGCATAGAAACTGACCAATCAGAACCAATCTGGGTGAACTGCGAGGAGCCAATGGCTGCCTAAGAGGTGGAGCTTCTGACTCTGACTGGCATAGAAGCCAACCAAATCAGAACCTAATCTGGGTTAATTACAAAGGCAGAACCTAAGGTGGGGGCTAAGGAGGGGTGTTAAGGACAACAGCTGTTTGGTGTAAGATGTAAGAAAGCAGTTCAATTTTTTAATGACTGGTTTGGCAATATAGTGCATATGGCTGGCTATCAGTCCAGATATAGGGATTATGTATTTTTGTCTGCCAAGAGCATCTCCTCCTGCTGAAAAAGGCCCCCCCACCATTTAAGCAATCCTATCCTATACAATCTATCTATACTAATAAAAGGGTAATATGCTAATTAGACCAGGTCAACTGGCCATCTTCCAGATGTCTGACTTCCTTCCGGACAAAGCCATGGTGATGGGGGCTGAGGCAGAGGCAGTTAGGGGAGATCAGGCCAGCAGGGGAAGGCAGTTGGGGCAAGATCAGGTCAGCAGGGTAAGGCAGTTGGGAGCGAGATCAGGCTGGCAGGGGAGGGCAGTTAGAGCGATCAGGCAGGCAGGCAGGCAGAGAGGTTAGGGGCAATCAGGCAGGCAGGCAGGCAGAAGCAGTTAGGGGCGATCAGGCAGGCAGGCAGGTGAGCAATTAGGAGGCAGCGGTACCAGATTGCGAGAGGGATGCCCAGCTGCCGGTTTTAAACCAGCAGTCGAACATCCCCCCAGGGGTCCCCAATTGGAGAGGGTGCAGGCTGGGCTGAGGGAACCCACCTCCCCATGCACAAATTTTGTGCCCTGGGCCACTAGTTATTTATAATTAACAAAATTTGGAAGCAACCAAGATGCCCTTCAGTAGGTGAATATATAAATCAACTGTAGTATATTCAGACAATAGAATATTATTCAGCACTATAAAGAAATTAGCTATTGGCTCATGAAAAGACATGGAGGAAACTAAAATGCATAGTACTAAGTGAAAAAAGTCAATCTGAAAAGGCTACACATACTGTACAACTCCAACTATATGACATTATGGAAAAGGAAAACTATATAGAGCAGTTGTTAGGGGTTAGGAGAGGCGGTAGGGATAAATAAGAAGAGCACAGAGGATTTGGGGGCAATGAAACTAGTCTGTATAGTATAATGGAGCATATATGTCTTTATACACATGTCAAAATCCACCACCAAGAGTGAACCCTAACGTAAACTATGAACTTTGGCTGAAAATGATGTGTAGGCTCATCAACAATAAAAAATGTACTGTTGGGGCAGCGTGTTGACAGTGAGGGAGTCTGTGCAGGTGTGGGGGCAGGTGAGTATACGGGAGCTCTTCGCACTTCCTGCTCAATTTTGCTGTGAACTTAAAACTGCTCTAAAAAACACAGAGTTCATTACAAAAATAGTAATTAATAGTACCATAGTTTAAGATAAATCATTCAAATTTGTTTTCTTCTCCTTTCATCTTAGATATCTTTCAGAAAAGAATAGCTTTTATTTTTCATACATATGCATTAAAGCAGTAATTTAGTTCAAATTGAGTTAGGATATGTTTATTAGGCAAACAACTCCTGACTTTTAGACTCTTATAGCCTCTATAGACACATGTCTAGGTGGGACAAGCCCAGAGTACCTATTTGGCATTACAAAGTTAGAATTCAGATTCTTTAGAAGTAAGCCATGGCTATTTATCTCTTCAGAATATTTATTTCATTTTTTCCCGAATTGCCAGTCCTGGTGCTGGTAAACTGGTTCTTGGAGAGAGAAGGGAAATTCCTGATTTCTAACATTTGCCAATTTTCATGATGTACATACTTCCACCATGACCTATGTCAAGGAACCAATGCTTTACGGGGATCACAAAATTCTCCCTCCTAGACTTATCACAGGCTGTGTATCACCCAATGCCTACATTTAAGCTGTCTTCTCCTTATATGTCTCTAAAGTTAGAGAAACTTATTCACTGTTCTTAAAGCTGATTTCAAAACTAAGGAAATTCAAATATTCAGAAATAATTGAAACGGTTTGTAGGACCCTCTTACCTGGCCAAAGTAATGGAATTTAAAGTATCTAACTTATAAGTTAAGAAAAGCATCATCGTAAACAGCAGTTTCTAGTTGATTGTCAAACATAATGCTCTCTACTTTCACAGGCACTTCTGCAATCTTTATAACACTTTAACATATTTTGTTCCTAATCACACTTTTCAGGACAGTGAAAATAAGGCTTTAAAGGAGAGGGGAAAAATAACAAGCTTTTAAGAAGCAAAATCACAGGGCAGACAAGCAGCTACCATTTTCCCCTGCTGTGATGCACCAGATGAATGAGGTTTCTATGTGGCTTATTTTCACATTCATTTCAGGGACATCTAGCATTTAACTACTTCCACCTTCCAAATAACAATAAGTGAGTAAGCAGAAGTGAAAATATCAAATGTTTATCTTGAATCTACTATAATTTGTAGTGAAAGTCACTTGCAAATTCCAAAACAGTATTAGAAAGTAATGGTGTGACACAACTCATAATAGATTGCCATCACCTAATTTTTTTTAAATAGCTCTTTAAAGCAGACATGGTTATTATTCCCATATGACTGATAAAAAATAGCATTGACAAAGATAACACAACACTAAGTGAATTTGGGTGTGTGTTTTTCCCCCCACGTCATATGGCCAATGAATAATAGAACAAAAATTCATTCATTCATTCAACAAAAATGTATTGAGTGCTACATTTAAATTACACTTTACTGAAGGACGAAGAATATTAATTCATGATCACAACATAGTAATAAATGTTGTGGTACAAGTATGCATAGAATACTCTTGGAGCACATAAGTGAGCACCTAAATAATAATGGGCAAGAGAAGGAAGTAAAACATAGCTAGAACATAAAGAACTATTAAAAGTTAGGTAGATAAATAATGTTGGGAAGAATATGCCCAGAGTTAACAACACATGGAAAACCGCTGAAAAAATATGGCTGATTTGAATAACTTCACTAAGTTCAGTGTGGCAGGATGAAAGAACGCGTAAATCTGAATAGTAAGAAATAAAGCTAGAGAGGTAGGCAGAAGCTAATAATATGCATAACTTCATCTTTTACGTTTTGCTCAATATACCTCACTTGAAAAATATATACTCCAATAGTACCTGCATCTCATTATGGCAATGACTCTAAATTGACAATGCATACGAAAGGAGGAAATATCAGACACTGTAGAGCTTCTGATTTTTAAAATTCTCTCAGAAAGCTAAACAGCAGAACATATTGATGGATTCTGAGTAGGAAAATTATGTATTCAAATATGAAATTTAGAAAGGGCATTTCAACCACAGCATGAGAATAGATCACAATAGATCAGAAAGTGGAGAGATTGTTCAGAAGACATTTGCAACAATTCAAATGAGGAGTACTGATAGTTTCAACTAAGGCTGTTATAATAACAATATAACAGAGAATTTGTATATTAATCTGTACATGTTGATAGTTGATAGGATATAGGGATTTAACAATACAGAATGGAAATAGAAATAGATCCATATTTCTGGTTTATTTCTATAACAGCGCAGTTTTTAACATTTTGAGGGTCATGGACTTACTTAAAAATTTGAGTAACACCTGTTCTATAGCTAAAAGATATTCCTACTATTTCATGGGTTTGATTAATATATCCAAAGACACCAGACTAAATATCACTACATTGAATTAATCTATGAAGATATGAATATCGTAAGAGAAATGCTTTGGAGAGGAAAGATAATAGTACATTCATTCTAAACACATAAATGTGCTTATAGAACATCCTAAAAGAGAATTAAGAACCTGGGTCATATTAATCTGAAAGAGAAGTCATTGGTGAAGATATAGTTTTAAATTTCTCAACTAAAGGCACTGTAGAATGAACAGAACAGTAAAAAATAAGATGAGCCCTTGAACCATGATTATGTAAGGAATGATCAAAGGACAGAGGGAAAGATTGAGAAAAACAACAACACAGGAGAGTTGGGAATCAGAGGCAAGGGATTTGAACTACCACTGTCGGACTCTGGAGATTAAACTCAATATTAAATGTGGGTTTATCCAATTTCAGTATTACTTAGGCTTCTCTAAAAATTTGATCCAATAGAAGTATTTTGGTATTGTTTAATGCTCTGGGTGTTACTTCATATGACACTACATTTATATATGTATGCTTCCTGCATTTTAAAATAATAAATAATTTATATTTGATGGGTGAATACAAGGGTCTAGCCTCTTAATCCTACAAGTTCCCTACTTTATATGTGAATATAATGAAGCTAATGTTCAAACCTGGATATGGCTCAAGCCTGAGGAATCTTCTCACCTTATCATAGAGGAGAAAGATAAATTTTCTTCACCATATTTACTGGAACTCAGTTGTAAATTACTTTGTGTTTTTCTTCATTTTCTGTATTTTTAAATGATATCAAAACTGTTCAAAGTTATAAAAAGACATTTTTATGCATCTCTCTTATCTCCCAATTTAGTGTCAAATATATTTTTAAGCTAAATACTTTTTAAATATAAGATAATTATTAGCAATAAACCTTGAAAATTATTTTAAAATGTCATAGTATCCCTTGAAAATTGAATTCAATATCTCAAAATTCATGGAGTGATTTCTTTTCTGATTAACATTATTTATTAGTTCAGGGAATATTCTTACTGGAAGCAACCAATTGCTCAGTGAAATTAATAATGTTGTGCATTTTATTCCTTAGGCTACATCATATATTAAGCCCCTTTATTCAACTCAATAATTATTTCCATGGGCACATCTTTTTTTTGCATGTTTGCATTACTTTTTCAATAAGAAGAACCCCTTACAGAAACACTGAATTTGTTTCATGAATTTATAACCATTCATTTTTAAGTTCCTTATAATATTCCCTGCTGTTATTTGATCATTAAAGAAGCTCATACTTGCTTTACATGAATGAATCACCCCTTCATAATATAATGCTAATAACTATTCTGTAAACAGCTTAAAAATGACTTTGCACCACCTTGATATTTTAAGGACGATTGCAAATGATGAAGGGTAGATATTAACAGACATTTGTATTTTCTCAAGAGAGAGACCTATTAAATCATGTAATATTTCTAGGTATATAGAGAAATGTTGTGATCTAAAATGTTAGAAAATAAATACTGAAGTAATAAACTTTAACGAACTCACAAAGTGTGGTCAGTCACTTCATATTTTAAAACCCTATATTTTGAAAACAAAAAGGGAGTGGGGGAGAGAGGAAAAGAGAGAGAGTGTAAGAGAGGAGAGGGAAAGATAAACGGAGGGAAGGGCACAGCAGAGCAAAGAGGAAGGAAAGGAGGAGGAGGAGGAGCACCAGCAGGGAAGGAAGAAAAGAAATTAAGAGAAGCCAAAATGAATACAATATGACTAAACAATCTCAATTAAAAGGTAAGCTATTGGTAAAGTAACCAATCTAATGTATGAGCACCACACGGTGTTCTGTACAATTCAAGCCCTTGTAACTTAACTAGATAAATCTGGAAAAAATAGAAGTGCCATACGGTTAACCTAAATCTAATTTCTCATAAATGTGTCCATAGTAAAGAAGAATCCATTTCAAAATAAATTACAAACATTTTCAACATTGCAGAATAAGCTAAACTCATTTTGGCATTTAACTCAATTAGAAATAATATATCGTTGATTATGTATGTGCAGTTAATTCATTTGAATGTCTAGCACTCACAACTGATTAAATTGGAGTATGCATTCTGAATATTAAACACATTAGATAATATTTCTAGATTTTACTTCTGTAAAATGAGCTCAGTTTCATTTAAAAGCAGATAACAATTAAAATGAAGTTTTAAGATAATGTATCACAGTCCACTCAAAAATTGGTTCTTACAAGCAGTCTCCTGATAATTTCTTTATATCTCAATTCTACAGTAATATCATAAAATACATTAGACAAAAATTCAGGAGGGGAATAAAAATGCAATGTGGATGGTAAAATGCAATAATCCCAGCCCAGTAAAGAATTAAATTTGATGAAATCGCAAACCTTTTCTCTCCTTTCTTACATTTGTTCCAACTAAGCTGCCTTGAGATTGACAGCTAAAAATAATAAAAGTTCAATTATTTTGATGAGTGCTGCATACTATGATTGGTGTCTGAAACCAAATTCCAGAAAATAAATTTGGTCCATTTTCCACAATGCTTACTCTCTCCAAATTTATATGATTCATCTCTGTAGAATTATCATACAGTGAGATGAAGGAGAAAGGAGAACTTATAATGTAACATAAAAGACAAAGACAATTGAGTTAGATGATTTGAGCTAAAATCAAAGTGTAAGACATATTAGCTTTCTGAATAAAAGTATGCTTTTTAGATTATCTGGGTTCTGATTTATTCAATTCAAAAATATCAATAACAATGCTTATCTGCTCTGCTTCTCAGAGTTGTTAATTCACAATTATATTAAATAATGTGAATAAAAATTATTTTTAAAATAGCCTTCAGTAAAATTTGGACAAAGATTATGGTAATATAAATACAATAAAGACAAGAAGATGGTAATGTCAAATGAGAAGTAGAAAAAGGGAAATTGAGATTTCTGGAACTCAAATTCTTTAATGCTGGCAATTTAAGAAAGCAATGTATTCTATAACAATTAGCAATAAAATGTCTTTATTGTATGAACATACAGCGATCCCTTCTAGAGCAGAAATGATATTCTATTATTTTCATGAACATTTGAATTGCCTGTGATAGTTGATTTAAATGTGTCCTATCACTTTCACCAAATACACCAAAAAAACTCTTACCTAATTTATCACTCTTTGTCAAGTGTCCCTACATGTGCTCCAAAAGCATAAAATACCGAAGCCACTCACAGACTTTATCTTAAGTGTTGCACTCATAGATTTCTCAGTCTAGACTAAGTTTCTTGGGGTCAGGGACTTGTACTCTCTGGATCCTAGAAATTATGTGACAAATAGTAAGAATTTATTAAGTAATCCAAATTATGTTGGGCAAATACATTGGTTAAATGAGAGTATATTGTCTGATTTAGCAAACAAAAATACAGGATGTCCAATTAAATTTGAATTCCAGATAGACAACACAAATTCAGGACATACATATATGAAAAATTTATTCATTGTTTATCTGAAATTCAAATTTGACTAGGTGTTCTATTTTTGATCTGGCAATCCTAAATGATACAGAAAGAATATCAGATGGCTTCAAGGCAATTGAATTCAAATAATGACATCAAGAAATTATTTAAATTCAACTCTACGTTACAAATAATACACGTAAGGAGTAATGAAATCTTCTAAGTTAAAAAATAAATTTAGTGCTCAAAGAACACTTCCTATTATGTTAATGTACTAGGGAAAAACAACAAAGATATAGCCCTTCAACTTAGGATACCAATTTGCCATTGTTGTAGATGATTGTTTAGCAACTATTCAAGTATCCGTTTCTTTGAACTTGGACTTGAGCAATACACTCATTTTGGTGGGTGCCATCTGTGTGCAAGTGACAGTGTGGTGACTTCAAGCCCAGGCCTCAACAAGTTGAGTATGTTTTTGCTCATCCTTCTGAGAGAGTCCAACCTGTGTTGTGAAAAGGATATGCTCCAGGTAGCTGTTGCCTCTTTAGCCTACACTCTGTAGTGAAACAGATAGAATAAAATCCAGTGGCCTACAGCTTGAGGCAGAGTCATTCCAGCTGACCAGTACAACTGTGATTAAGGAGTAAGTGTGTAATGTTGAATGTCACTAAAGTTTTGTTGATGTTTATCATGAAGATTCATGGCAACAATAAGCAATTGATCCAGCCACAGTTTTTACAAAAATGCACTTCCTTATTCAGTCACAGGCCAACCTGGAGAGTTGGTACCTTCAGCACAATTAAAGGGTGTGTTTAAAGCATTTTTCCCTTTTTCAGAGTTGGGAGAGGGGAATTCAGGTCTTTGACCATTCATTACACTATACTATATCAAATAAGCTCACCTTCAAGTGTATCCCTGTGACATGTTGGTAAGACTGTCATTGTTTTCATCCTAAACCTAATGTGAATTATTTTTTTAAATGCACTTTGTGTATTGGATCAGAGAATTCAAAAAAGTGATAGCATTATCTTTTACTCTATAAAATCTTATTGGCAGGAAAAGAATCCTAGCCCTGGCCAGATTGGCTCAGTGGATAGAGCATCGGCCTTCGGACTGAGGGGTCCCGGATTCGATTCTAGCCAAGGGCATGTAACTTGGTTGCGGGCACATCCCCAGTGGGGGGTGTGCAGGAGGCAGCTATCGATGTTTCTCTCTCATCGATGTTTCTAACTCTCTATCCCTCTTTCTTCCTCTCTGTAATAATCAATATATATATATGAAATTATTTTTTTTTAAAAAGAATCCTAGTATTTAATTTTTCCTACACAAAATCATGAGCCAATCCTGTCTCAGAGAATTCATTCATATTTCTAGGAGAGACAATACAGGATGGGGCAAAAGTAGGTTTAATTGTAATACAACTAATAATACAATAATTAATAAATAATAGTAGAATAAACTCTGTGTTTTATGTACTCACAACTGTAAAACTACCTTTGCCCCACCCTGTATTATTCCTTAGAGGAACTTCTCTTAGGAAATATATTTCCTTCGATTTTCTTGCTAAGTATTTGAAGCTATATAAAGGCTATGAAATCACCCAGAAACTATTATGCACATAGATGTATATTTGCTAGAAATTCAAAGGATATAAAAAGCTACACTTGTTCAGGCATTTTACAGAGCTCCAACTGAGTGCAAAGCAGCACATTATGAATCATGTCATGTTACGTAAGATGTGGAAATCACCTCCACCAAAAATGTAGACTAATAAGTTAAAGCAAGCGAACTATTGCTTTTTAAAGAAAATATAGTGAGATCTAGTAAATGGAATAGATATATATATTTTTTTCTATCTATACATTGAGTTTGTCCTTTTGTACTGAGTTTTTGTAATATATTATGGCTTTTTCTACCAGGGGGTTCCCAGGAATATTATGAACTGAATGTTTGCATCCCTGCAAAATTCATATTTTGAAGCCCTAACCCACAATGTGATAATAATGGGAGGCGGGGCCTTTGGGAGGTAATTAGGTTTAGATGAGGTCATGAGGGTACAACCCCCATGAAGAGATTCGTGCCTTATAAGAAGATAAAGAAACACCAGAGCTTTCTCCCTGTATCATGTGAGGATACAGTAAGAAGGCAAATATCCACAAGCCAGAAGAGGAGCCTCACAAAGAACTGAATCTAAGGGCACCTTGATCTTGGACTTCTCAGCCTCCAGAACTGGGAGAAATAAATGTCTGTTGTTTTAGCCGTCCAGTCTATGGTATCTTGTTATAGCAGCCTGAGCTAAGACAAGTAATAACAAACAAAAATAACACAAACAAAAATGGTTATTGCACAAAAATATAGACTTTTCTGTTGTATTATGTACTGGCTATTATTCTCTGAGTCTAGAGACTATATTATTTCATATCTGCATCCTTGTTACCAAGGATATTGCATAACAGATAAAAATGGCTGGATGAGAACATGTGGACTAAATATTCAATGACAACTTCCTAGGACCAATCCTGACTTAAAAGTACAGACATCTATTTAAGATACTTTAGCTACACATTCTAAAAATTCGTGTCAAATGTTGGCCTAATCCCAAATTTGAATCCACATCTCAATAATTTGCTATCTACTTTTGGTTTAATTGGCAACATTATTTGCTATTCAAAGACCACTACCACTTTTGGCAGCCACCATATTACCTAGTCTAGTGTTGTTAATAGTTCTAATTGTAATCCAGATTTTATACCTGGACCCCTGTTCCCAAGGACTAAATGTTGAAACAGAGCTCCTAAGATTTTCTTGACAGTTTCTCTCTAAGGGATGGAAATCTTGTCTCTGACCAAGATTTTTGGAGCCACCCTCACTACAGACTGGCTTTCTGGTAAAGAGGGACTTTTTAGCCTGGTTTTTAATAATAATTGTTCTTGGGATCACCCATGGTCACATTATGTACTTATGTTATTAAATACACGCCTAACTGATCCTACTGCTGCCACTTCAATTTGAATAACAAACGTGCCTGTAAAAGAGAATTA
Source organism: Myotis brandtii (assembly GCF_000412655.1). Classification (NCBI taxonomy): domain Eukaryota; kingdom Metazoa; phylum Chordata; class Mammalia; order Chiroptera; family Vespertilionidae; genus Myotis; species Myotis brandtii. The sequence goes on from NW_005356566.1 coordinate 96,770, forward strand.
TCTTTCTGTGTCTAGTAAATATAGTGATTTCCATGCACAGATCCCTCATGTTTGCCTGTCCAATTAAACTATTTCTCCATCCCATTTCTGATTATTATGCTCACATTTAAACAACTTTAAATTATTTATTGATCAGCATACATAAATCTTGGTAATAAGATATCTAGGGTGCTTTCATTACAAATAGGTTTATTATATGTAAGCGAATTTATGACCATTTATCCTAACTTTCAAATAATGTATTAAATACATTGAATTTCTTTAGAGATGTTTTATTTTGTCATTTGGAGGAGTGCCCTTTTAGGGAAAGAATCACAGGATTACCCATCTAGTCATTTCTGAAACAGAAAGATTAGGTTTTTATATCATTAAAGGTAAATTGTACACTGATGGTAAATGTCCTTACATGTCCCACCATTTTCTTGATTCACAGACAAAGCAAATTTCTAATTTCTAATTTCTTTTTCAAATTTCTAATTGATAGTTTCCCACAGACACTAGTACTAGCACATGCTTACATGTGTTACTCATTTTATCAAACACCATGACAAAACATGTTTATTACCAATTAAGATAATTAAGATGGCTAACAAAACTCCTACCTCATTTTTTTTTGGTTAATCCTCACCCAAGGATATTTTCCAATGATTTTTAGAAAGAGTGGAAGGAAGGGGTGAAACAGAGAAAAACATTGATGGGAGAGAAACAATGATTGGTTGCCTCCTGCACACATCCCGACCAGGGCCAGGGAACCTGCAACCGAGGTACATGCCTTTGACTAGAGTCAAACCCAAGACCCTTCAGTCCTTGAGCTGATGCTCTATCCACTGAGCCAAACCATCTGGGGTCAACCTCATTCTTTTCTATCTTAAGCCCTTGTTTGCTGACATTTGGTACCTGTCTTTTCCACCAGAAGGTAAGTTTTATTATGGCAGTGACCTTGCCTGTCTTGTTCCATTTTATTCTTGGCATCTGGATACATTCTTGTTATGCGGTAGATGTTAAGTAAATATTAGTTAAATGGACCAGTGAATTTGACAATAATGAGATAACACTGCCTTCTTACAATTCATCAAATCCTATGGGTACAAATGACACATTTTTAAAGCGCAAATTATCAAGTAGTCATTTATGAATATGTGAAATTCATGTGGGGATATAATTTTGATCAAGTGGTTTCAAATAAAGTATACAATTCTTCTAAAAGCAATAGTCCAAGCCTTGACCTTCACTTTACTCAGTAAAATACCAGTGGTTCTCACATAATAGGTACTCAAAAAAGACTTATTTTTATGATGGATGGTAAGTAATCATGAGATTGTAAATAGTATTTCATTAAACTGACTCTTACATTTGTTACAAATCATGTTTGGAGAAAAGTAGAGTACCCACTGTTATAAATCCAATTCAACTCAAGGATAAAGGAGTCAAGGGAAACTTTCTTTTACCTTAAGAATAAGTGTAGCACAATTACTTACAACAGTGAACAAATACTAACATGCTGATAGTTTTGACCTTCCTATTTGGGAGTAAAACTTTTGAGGCCTAACATTTAAGTAAACATATATAGTTAAAAGAGTAAACCTGCTCATGAAAAGAAAACTACAAGGCATGATAGGCAGTCAAGAAATTGGTATTTCCAGAAAAAGAACACACACACATGCATGTTATTTGTGCCAGTCAGAAAGACTATTTTAACAGTTCATGTATAATTGCAATAATAGTAGATGATTGGAGATCTTTCAGATGCCAGTATAATTTTATGATAAAAGTATGCTCGGATTACCATTCTTGGACTTACCTGAGATGCTTTACTATAGCACTGATAATTAACACGTTTTTGTGCCCTCAACTGAATATTAGATGTGAATGATATCCCGTAACTCAAATCTCTCCTGCAGAAAGTGTTATCATCTAGTTACGTGAGATTGTTTTCTGTCAGTAAAACAAAACAAGAAAACTTAAATTTAGTTATTTGATGCCCAATCCAAGGAGATTAAGTTAGATATTCTTAGCACTACTATAGGTATTTCTAAAATTGATTTTTGAAATACTTTGGTAAAAATGCACTCGTTTTCTCAAAGCTCTTGTGACAATCATATGAAATAAGCCCTAAAAATTCTATCAATCCCTATAACTCTAGACAAATTGTATAAAACGTTGCAAGTTTTTTAAATAAATATATTTTTTTATTGTTTAAGATATTACGTATGTGTCCTTATCCCCACATTACCCCCTATCCCCCCGCTCATGCCCCCACCCCCCTGTTGTCCGTGTCCATTGGTTAGGCCTATATGCTTGCATATAAGTCCTTTGGTTGATCTCTCCCCCTTACCCCCACCTTCCCCTACCTTCCCTCTAAGGCCCGACAGTCCAATCAATGCCTCTCTGTCTCTGGATCTTTGTCTATACAGAAATTGAGGTAGCTAATTATAAAAGACTCAGTTACAGTAAATTGCTAAGATAGAAACATTTTTAAAATAATTTCATTCTTTGATAGGCCATTTTGAGTTTGATGTTTCTGATAATGACTAAAAATCAGCAATGATATTCAAATTTTATTCTAACAGATCTTAAAAGATATATAAACAAGAACAAGAAGAAAAAATTTACCGAAGTTTTAATAACCAGGATCCAGATATGGAGGTGATTTCACTGGATAAAACTGTGAAATGTCCTTGAAGAGAATTCTAGAGAATTCTGTCTTTATGCTTATTTAATGTGACCACATCTCCGCTATGGGCTTCTTTGCTTTTCAGACCTTCCCTCACACACTTCAAATTATGCCAACCTGTGGGTCGTGACCCCTTTGGGGGTCGAACGACCCTTTCACAGGGGTCGCCTAAGACCATCAGAAAACACATATGTAATTACATATTGTTTTTGTGGTTAATCACTATGCTTTAATTATGTTCAATTTGTAACAATGAAAATACATCCTGCATATCAGATATTTACATTACGATTCATAACAGTAGCAAAATTACAGTTATGAAGTAGCAACGAAAATAATTTTATGGTTGGGGGTCACCACAACATGAGGAACTGTATTAAAGGGTCGCGGCATTAGGAAGGTTGAGAACCACTGCTCTAGGGGAAGATGTGATTTGTTTCTCAGCATTTATTGATGCAGTACATTAAGTCAATCAATAAAGGAAGAAGGAAAGAAGGGAGGTGGGGAGAAAAACATGGAGAGCCAGGAGAGGAGAAAGGAGGGAGAGGAAAGGGGGAGGGAAAGGGAGAGAAGTTGCCATTGGCCCTATTACTCATGAGTCCCTAACAACAAACTGAATGAAGAAATTCTGAGGTTTCATATACTTCATTATAGGTATTTGTTCTCATTGATGATAAATCTCCTATTCAAAAATAATCTAAGATGTTTGTAAAAATAACTGTATGATAAACTAGAACAACATCTTTAATAACATGCTACAAATTGGCTTCCACGTGCAGTGCCAAATAAATTCCACAGAGGCTGGAACATTTCATGAATACAATACAGGCCTGATGTTTCTGTAATCCATTTAACACGTTTACAAACAAGTTTGGAAAACAAGCTGATCAGAGGGGTGTTTATCATGTGAAAGAAAATGCTTGTTCCTTTAACTAAGAACATTTCCTTTAGACTAAGTTCTAAAATTCAAGTTTAGTGTGATGCTAAGTTAATAATTGAGACATTATAATAAGTGAAGCCATCAAAATAGGTAAGATAAATTTATGCAAAGAAATTATTATCCATGGGGCTTTATTGGTTGAGGAGTTTTAATCTACTACCTCCTAGAGCAGAGTTCAGTGGGATAAAATCTATAGAATTATTTCCCAGGCAATCAAAATATGAGTAAATGAATCAATTCTCTAGAACCCACTTATAGAAATTTTATCCTTTGCAGTTGAAACTTCCAACCAAACCATCTGTCAGGATAAGTAGGATAAGGTTTTAATTACTTACAGCAATGCAATTATACCATTAATGTTCAGCTAAAATTGAACCCATTCAATTTAATTAGCAGTGCAGCTGTGAGTGGAAAGAGACTGTTCTTTCAAATAGCCAACACAAGGGGTTATAAAAGCTCTCTCTCTCTCTCTCTCTCTCTCGCACTCTCTCTCTCTCTCTCTCTCTCAAAATGTAGTACAGCAGAATAAGGGATTATACCAGAACAAAGTCCTGGCTATTGAAGAGAAAGAGAGAAAGAGAGAGAGAGAGCGAGAGAGAGAGAGAGAGAGAGAGAAAATAAATACAGTGATGGTAGATATATGTATATATACCCTTTCTGAAGGAGTGTGTCTGTGTGTCTGTTTATATATAGAGGTTATATATGTATAATAGGTATCATATGTAGCATATATAAATATTTACCACATAATTCCATGTGCACACATACACCTTCAGAAAAGTAAATCTTCACCTATTTGTGGCCATAATTTTATATCTGCCCCACATATGACATGGAAAAAAATTAATTCAATCCACAGAGAAACAACATTTCTTTCAATTAAAATTAATGTTTTAATAATTACAGTAACTACACTAGCCATAGGCTAAGGGGAAAAGAAAAATAAGCATAAAATATAGCTAATTATTTGAAGGTGCCAACAATCTACTTGGGAAAATGAGATATTCATATATAGAGTAGTGAAATAAAAATACAAGAAACTCATTAGAAGATAGAAAATAATTAAATTTAAAAAACAATACATATCCTAATATTTTGAAGGAAAAAATAATGTAGGCTTGAGAAGAATAAATTTTAGACTTTTTCTGAATTTCAAAAAAATGGTTTTAATAGTAACTGAACAGTGTGGTGGATACTTTGTAGTATATACAAAGGTCGAATTATTATGTTGTATACTTGAAATTAAAATAATGTTTATACCAATTTTACCTCAATAAAAAATTAAAAATGGTTTTAGATATTGATAAGCACATAAATGAGGAAAAAAGAATACTCCAGGTTGAAGCAGTGTTTGGTGGATGGCATGAAGATATAGTGAGGAAGGTGAGTTCGAGGGAAATCAGTAGGTAGCCAGGCCTTCCCAGAAAGAAGGCTCATGCTGGGAAGTAAAGGTGGGTACCATGGATTAGAGAGCTGAGAAAGCCTTCTGAGCAGAGCCATCAAAAAGTCTGCTTCTTGCAAGAAGCTTTTATAAAATAACAACATTCCTAAAAGTGCAGCAACTAAATCTTATTCTCTGGTCTTGCTAACATTTATGTGTTCTAAATGGAAATATTTTTTAAATGTTAACATTATGAACATAAGGAAGGGTTAACAGGGTCAGATCTGTGAGGTTTCTCCTATCACACATCTCATAGTTGCTATAGCAATGTTTTCACAAGCAGAGCCATAACAAGAGGAAAACTGGCATGTTTAGAAAACTGACCAGAATTGTTCCAACTCGAGACTGAAATAAATGAAGCAGCATGCACTCTGGATTTGGTATGTCTGAGTTAAAATTCTATTAACATGTATTTTGTCAACTTAGTTAATTAAGATCTGCACATTCTATCCTCATCTATAAAAGAAGAAATATAACAGTCCCTCATAAGGTTGAAAGAATTGCATAATTTTATAGGCAAAGCCCTTAGATTGGTGGCTGGCACAAAATTATTATACTTCAGCCATTATTATAAAAATAAATTTCACAAATAACACTTGACTAATAAGTAAATTCCTAATTTATTCTAATAACCAAATAATTAGAGGATTTTTCTAACTGTGCATACATCATGCTTAACGATAATCATCCTTAGGATCTAATTCTATGAAGAACTATGTCAATTATACCTTAAGTCCCACCACCAAGTCCTATATAATAAATTAGATTAAGTTTTGAAAAAATAAAACCTAAAGTTATAATCCCATACATATACACTTCCTGGGCGTGGGGGAGAGGGGGCTAATTCCTTCAGGCATACTTTATGAAATCAAGTGCTTTTTCAGGTCACACACTTATAATAAGTAAGTGAAGCAGAAGCAATACAAGCAAGAGGGAAGGTCAAGGGCTGTGACCAGATGAAGCCAACGCCTCTAACAAAAGACAAAGGGCTTTGGCAATACAAACTACACTGAGTGGCCAGATTATTATGACCACCTGACGTTTGTAGGAAAATTAGCCGTACACTGCATCGTATGGGATATGGAAGCCGAAGGCCTGTTCGAACACCTTTGCTGTCTGCAGTTACCAAGATAAAACGTCTCCAATT
>NW_005356566.1:103485-107737 GCF_000412655.1 Myotis brandtii
TGTATGTTGCTAGGCTGAATTTGGCTATCAGAGCATCAGTGTGCAAACCCATTAGTGCAAAACTTTATCTCAAGAAGGAAGAACTTCCCTAGTGTTTTGTTCATTATCCATCATTGCAGGAAACACATTACCTAAACTTATATCACATGATCTCACTCATTTGTGGAATATAATGAACAACATAAACTGATGAACAAAAACAGATCCAGAGACAGAGAAGCATCGATCAGACAGTCAAACCTCAGAGGGAAAGCAGGGGAGGGTGGGGGGAAGGGGAGAGATCAACCAAAGGACTTGTATGCATGCATATAAGCCTAACCAATGGACGCAGACAACAGGGGGTGAGGGCAGGATTGGGGGGGGGGCAATGGGGGGGGTATGGACACATATGTAATACCTTAATCAATAAAGAAAATAAATAATTAAAAATATCAAAAAAAGAAAGGAGGAATGCATTGAGTTTTACAATATCCTTCCATTCTTTCATAATAAATAGAAACAATGTTGGTATCAAGAAAAAATAGTTTTCTTCCCTAACATTTATTTCCCTCTGCTTTAGGAAAATGAAACATGGGAAAAAGCTCTTTTAGCATTTCATCTTTGCAAATCTGGCCATGATAGAGAAGGAATGTCCAACAAATCCTGAAGCTTTTATTTCTATATTATTCACCCACCAGATATACTGAATATGTAAATGCAAAAATAAAGATTTCAGAAACATTCTTTGCTGAACTTTGCCAGTCATTAATCCATGATGAAATACATCATCTAGATCAGCAGTTCTCAACCTGTGGGTCTCGACCCCTTTGGGGGTCGAACGACCCTTTCACAGGGGTCGCCTAAGACCATTGGAAAACACATATATAATTACATATTGTTTACAGTAGCAAAATTACAGTTATAAAGTAGCAACGAAAATAATTTTATGGTTGGGGGTCACCACAACATGAGGAACTGTATTAAAGGGTCGCGGCATTAGGAAGGTTGAGAACCACTGATCTAGATAAACCCCGCTAGAGATGACCTCATTAAAACACTGCCTTTACAAACAATTGCATGAACTTTGAGTCAAGAAACTGATGACTAAAATATGCTAGAATATCTAGTTGTTATAGAAAAAGAGTGAAAGCAATCCAAAAGTTCATCAATAAGGGACTAATTGAGTATACTAGGAAACATCTAAGCAAGCGATAGAGGTGTTTTGTTTTGTTTTTGAAGTTGTAAAAAAGAAATAAGAACCATCTCTAGTAATTGTTATGTAGATCCTTTAGGATATGTAAGTGAAAAACACCACGTTGGAGGAAAATGTGTTCAGTGAGTTAAAGTAAGCTACCATTTACTTAAGAAAGTGTAGAAATATAAAAAAAAACAACATTTTTTTAAAGGTTACCTATGAAGGGGGAAACAAATAGGTACAGGTGTAGGGAGCTAGGTATATAAAATGAGACTTCTTTATAATTTTAACTTATAGTGTGGATTTAAATTTGGAACCTACAAATGTCCACAGATTTTATTTTCACATATATGAAATAAATATACACAAATACATAGGTTTATGCATAAAATACATTAACATTAAACAAAAATGAAGCAAATGAACTTAATAGTGTACACAGTTGTTAGACAAATCACATAGAGGAAATTCTAGTAAGATGGTGAGATATTTAAAGTTCAAGAAAGTTTGAATTCCTTGTATTTTTTTCAGTAATTATATCATTAGTATTGGTAATAACATTGCATTGTGATAACAAATGATATTAATGCCATTAGAAACAGATTTTCAAATAGGGGGGGGGAAAACACAATTGAAAAAAGCAAAGAAATTAAGCCAAAGCTCTGTAAATGTAAGTTTGAAATTGAAAATATCTAACTCATGATACATTCCCCTTTAAAAAATATAGACTTCTTATTGTTATCCACTCAAAAGGTCAAGAAATCATAAATCCACCAGCAAAGATCATCTCTATTGCCAGAGTTGTGGTCTCTAAATACCATTCTCCACTAAAAGGAGCCACCGCTTCTTGAAGGAAAAGGTTGACACACCCAGCTCCGTGGCAAGAATCTATAATACGTACTTGGATTCGGTTTTTATTTTTATTTTATTTACGTATTTTTTGTTGTTGTTAATCCTCACCCAAGGATATTTTTCCATTGATTTTTAGGGAGTATGGAAGAGAGAGGGAAAGACAGAGAGAAACATCTATGTGAGAGAAACACATTGATTGGTTGCCTCCTGCAGGAGCCCCGACCAGGCCGGGGAGGAGCCCACAACCAAAATCTATCTCTCCTTCCCTCTCCCTGCCTCTTTGAAATCAATAAAAATATATTTTTTAAAAAATCTTATTATAAATTGTAATAGTTAACCCACCAAACTATATTTTGCTCAAAAGCTACAATATCTGATTCTGATACCTCTCTAGGAAATAGATATTCAGAAATATGAAAAATAAAGACAGATACAGAAAATTTGATAGAAAATACCTAGCAACCTGCCTAACCCTCACCATGTTATTAAAGGAAGCAGTGTTACGGTAAACTTTTTTGAAAAGCTTGAGGAAATGTTAATACTTTTTTTCTCTCACTGAGATAGCTAAGATACAGTGAAAGTACCTGTGGCCCGTTTGTATTAAAATCCAATTGAGTTCCATTTTTAGAAATTGTGACATAATTTTATCACGCAGGGAGCTTATTTTACTAGCTGAAGGAAAAGTCTGTCAGTATAGCCCTACTTCCCTTAGTCTTTTTATCCTTGGAGAAATGTCGTCAAATGGGTATAGATGTTGCCATGCCATGGTCTAGAAAATAAATCCAGTCGTCCCCACTCTCTGGCAGAGTTTAACTTAGATGTGTTTCCTTTCACTGCACAGTGAGTAAAATAATTTCTAGTTTAGAGAGGTCTGTTCATAATGCATTATGTAGGTTTGCCTCTACATCAGTGATGGGCACACAGTAGACGATCGCCTGAGAATTCCCTTCCCCAGACCAAGATTTATGGTCAATGTTTAGAAAGAGAGGCTTGAAGAATGACCATTAGGAGTAGCTTTACAGATCATTCTCAACTTCTAGTGAATTGGAGTAATTCAATTATATATAACTGTATTTCAAGCCTGCTGCATTCTGAGCTAACATGTGCTGGAAAATCGAAATAGAGCGTAAAGTATACGATAGCTCCATTTTAGTTTGCGAGGGTGCGGCCTCTCCTTTGCTGCCTTTTGATTTGTTATGTGAACATCTGGTGCCTTTGACATTTATAAAGTGACCTCTGTTTCCCTTTCTTCTACATACACACACCCAGTGCAGGCAGTTGAACAGTCATACATGCAATGAACACAGTATTTCATGGTTAATGTACCATTCTTTATGAGAATATGCTAGCATAATGATAGAGGGCTGAGGCATGTAATCTATAATTAATACAAAGTGAACTGTCATGTAGGGGAAAGTGGGCCTTTCTACAGACGTATAAGTGCAGTCATGGAAACGGCGATAGCTCCTTGATTGTAATTATTCAACCTCAGGAGGGGTCTGCAGCTAGCTATTAGAGTGCTAGTGGTCCCTCATGGAGTAGTCTCCTATCCAATTAAACTTTCACAGTCTATTCAGGAGGCACACTTCAGCTTGTCAGGACATTGTGGGAACACCACTGTGTTCCATTAAAGAGTGTCAAGCACCTGCATTTCTAATAGCACATAATGCTTTGGTTACCTTTGCATATAGAATTTGATAAGAGAATTTTCTTTGTCTGACTTGAATCTCCAGATAGATAAAACATTTGTAATTGGCACAGATAAAGGTCTTCAGTTTCTGACTCCGAACAGGACTGTACTAATTTGACATTTTCTCTCTTGTACAAAAGAAAAGCATATGCAGAAGTCAGTGAGAAACAAAGAAATGTTAAATGTTGGGATGATTGGCAAAATAAATGCAGTGCAAGTTAAATCAATAAACAAAGTATTTCACTGGATATTTAAATGTTTGTCTAGGCATATTTGATATAAATTTTGAAATCTTGGAAAAATATACAATGAAAATGCCCAAATATTCTATGATTTCATGAGCTAAGGACTTTCATTAAAACTATTGCAATTTCTACTGCAAATTTCACAATAAAAAAGGGCTGAATTGTCACATGAGAAATGAAAATGATTTTAAGGAAATCAGTAGATGCAGCATGATATACTAGAAATATGCTTTGATTGAGAAGTAGATTATTCATATACTACAGACCCGGTGCACAAATTTGTGTGTGTGT
>NW_005356566.1:108969-114594 GCF_000412655.1 Myotis brandtii
AGGTGTTAGAAAGGAGAATACATTTCATAGAGTAAAAAGAGGAAAACTGAGCCTCTGGCAAGCATTCTATTAAGGAGAGATTTTTATTGTTGGAAGTGGGGGAGACTTGTTAATTGGTCTTCAAGTACATCAGTTGGTCTTTGGTTGGTTACATTGGGATGATCAAGTGGTTTGGAGACATATTTTATTATGGAAGAATAATTACTTATTGGGGTAGAGGGTTTTTTTCTGTGGCCAGTAATTCCTGGAAAACATGGGGACCAAAATTGTAAGCAAATTGTCCTTATGAGTGGAGAGAAATGGCTTCCATGGCAGGCAGTTTGCCAAATTTTACTAGCCATTCAAAAAAGAAAAAAACCACCCCAAATTCTAAATATTTCTGATGGCATAAGAAAATGTTAATAATATAATAAAAGCATGGTTATATAGATGGATATTGCATATGATATAGTGTATATGTTATAATGATGGTGGTGATATAATCCTATATATTAAAAGCCTATATGCAAATTGTCCCCTCGGTTGTTCAACTAGGAGTTTGATCTGGAAACCCGGAGCTCAACCGCTCACTATGACATGCGCTGACCACCAGGGGGAAGTGCGGAACATGGCAGGTGTGGGCAATGCACTGTGACTTCTTGCTGGCTACCTGGGGGCAGGAGTGATAGGGACAGAGGTGCGGTGAGAATGAGGAGCTTGCTCTCACTCCCCCTGCTACCCACCCCCGGGATGCCAGGACTCATGCACCAGGGAAGCCCCCACGCTCAGGTGCTGGGTGCCCATAAGGAGCCCACCCACACCCGGACGGCCTCTTCTGGGGTTGGGCTTCCTGTGGGTTCACGCAGGAGCCAGTCTGCGAGGCCAGCAGGGAGAGAGTGCGCTGCCTGCCCAGCTTCCATGTGGTGCCGCTGGGCAGCCCAGAGGACCACGCTGCACCCTGGCCCATGGCGTCCGGCCACACTTACTGCATCTCTGCATGGGTACTCAGGCACTGTGACTCAGGTGGAGGGGGGGTGCATGGGGGCCCAGGTGCTGCCCAAGGCCCAGAGGTCAGCTGGGACCTGCCTTTCCATGCTAGACGCTTGTGCTTTGATCGCCAACCAGGCCTAGGGACCACTCCCGTGCACGAATTTCATGCACTGGGCCTCTAGTAGATAGATATATAGATAGATCCCAGACATTTAACCTCTCAAACCTTTAGTTTTCTTACTTATAAAATATGCTAACACTCACTTCATAGAATTATTTCAAGTTTTTATTTGATAGAGCAGAAAAGTGCTTATCATATACTGCATAACATTTATGTGCATAGACCACCCCCGTGCACGAATTTCATGCACTGGGCCTCTAGTAGATAGATATATAGATAGATCCCAGACATTTAACCTCTCAAACCTTTAGTTTTCTTACTTATAAAATATGCTAACACTCACTTCATAGAATTATTTCAAGTTTTTATTTGATAGAGCAGAAAAGTGCTTATCATATACTGCATAACATTTATGTGCATCTGATATATCCAAAAGTGTGTTTAATGTTACACAAAAAGTGTCACAATAATTCTGGGCTGTCGAAATCATCCCTGTTTGCCCCAAATTTTTACAGTTTTAAAACTGAAAGTCCTACATCACAGGAACCTCCTTAATAGTGGGCAAACCAAGACTGTTGATCCCTTAAGAAGTAGGTCATAAAGGCAAAACTTAATTTTAGCTAAGACTCTAAAAATAAATAATCCCCTAATAAAAATGACTTTTTAAAACCATAATCATGATTACTGTGATATTATATTGAAGCTTTCTGACCCCAAAACATTTCCACCACTGAAAGAAAACAATTGCCAAGTGACAGGACTTGTAGGTTAGAGTCAGAGCCTAACTTTTTGTAGCCTTTTTTTTTTTTTTTTTGGTTGGCAACCAAAACTAACTCTTTGGAATCAGAATAAAAGGTACTAATGTAGGCAGGATGTATACAAATTGAGAGCAGGTTACAAATGGATACTGAATAGAATACAAGTTGAACAACCATAGACCATTCCCTAACACACTGAGTATGTGCATTATTAATTCCTTATGAGGGTATACAAGAACTAATTCTAGACTTCCATAATTTTTATACATTGTATATATACATTACATACTATGTGTGTATAATAAAAATGGCCTCTATGTTTTGAGGCTTTTTTATCCTCAACAAATTATTTCCATGTTTTGCTATTTATGTATGCTCAATATAGAAGTGACAATTGGTACAGAAAAAATATATTCAATGGAAAATAAATAAATTGATTTTAGAAATAAATTCTCTACCTAACAAATCCCTTTAGGTATACGGTTTGTACCTATATAAGCCTTTATTACAGAGCAGGAAAAAAAGTTTCTATTATAGGTTGTTTTGTTCTATAGACTATACATTACTATATCTATAAACACGCATGTTGTATGGTACTGATAACTGAAATGATCAATGGATTATTAGCATTGGGATATTAGGATTATAACCCTATTATTCATGGTAATAATAATTGTGAATGTTACCTGAGTTTTTGCCATGTGCTAAGGTACTTGATATATTATTTTCATTAATTTATCTCATATAATCCCAAAACAAACCTATGAGGCAGAATTTCACTGCTTTTATTTTCAGAAGAGAACAATTAGTCTTAGAAAGATAAAGTCATTTCCTCTAAGTAAAAGAGTCAAACTGTGATTTAAACCAAATTTGTCTTATTCTAATATTAAATAGAATTCCTAAGTAGTTAGAAAACTATTAAAATAAATGTTTAGAAAAGAATATTCAATTATGAACACAGTGTTTACTTTTCTCAGAACAACTACCAAAAAATATATATATATTAAAGATCTCCAGTTAAATGCCTCAGTATTTTCCAAGGAAGTAAATTTCTGAGGGAACCACTTCTAGTACATATTCATCCTGCTGTAGACAATTTCAGGATCTATTTATAAAGTTACTCATCCTGTTACTTGCTACAGTATCAAGAGGTTGGCTTTAAATGAATTAAGAAGATGAGACTACCATCAAGAGGACTCTGCTTTTAAGGAATTTTTAACACTGGCCTCATCTGAGCAGACTCTTAAGGCTGAGAGAAATGCCTTTTCAATAAAATGCACTATTCCTTTCCCAAAATGTTTCTTTTGATTTGCTGTATAAATATCTGGTATCTGAAAACAGAAAAGAACGTCTTTTGTTGTTTCAAATCCTTTTGTATAAATTATTTGGAAACTTCCAGAGTTGTTATTTTACTTTCCTCCCAAATCTTTGAGAGGTCTATGCCTTTGAAAATCAGAATAGAAATTGCTTAATGGTTTATAGATTATCTTTGAAGGTAGCATCACCACATTTTTTAGAAACAGTCTTATCTAATTCCAGCTGACCTTGTGGTGTGTGGATCGACTTAAATCAAGGATTGGCAAACAATATAAATGAATCCTGCTCAAGGCACGGTGCCTGTACTAGTGACACCTGCCTCATCTTGTGTGCCAGAGAGCTGTCAGATCTCAGACCATCTTACTCAAAGAATTGCTCTCTTCACAGTTGTCAGATTGGAGAGCAAGAAAAAGAAAAGAAAATGTGGTAGATTTTTAAAAATAAAAATGGGTATTTTTTTGCTGGGGGTGGGGGGAGGGGGCTTCCTCCCTGTAATACAGTCTGAACTATTTTATGACCTCCTCAGGAGTACTGCAACACCCAAAATCAAAAACTAAAAATGTTAAATTTGAAGGGCCATACATCCTGCAACCATGATGTACTTCTCAATGAATTTTAATCAGCAGGGGGATATAAATTATGTGAGGCTGTTTCTATGTTCTAATAGTAGGTCCAGAAATAGCGACTATTATTAGTTGTGAATCTTGTGTTCCCTTACTGGATGCAAGTAAGCCCTATTGCTAGGAACAGACCTAGTGTTCCATCAGAGAAAATTCCAATAAAAATTATGCTCCAGGAGTGGCTCCTAATCATTTTGCTCTTAACAATTACACTAACACACAAAATCAGCTTGTCAAATCAGCCTCGCAGGTCTAGAAATAGCGACTATTATTAGTTGTGAATCTTGTGTTCCCTTACTGGATGCAAGTAAGCCCTATTGCTAGGAACAGACCTAGTGTTCCATCAGAGAAAATTCCAATAAAAATTATGCTCCAGGAGTGGCTCCTAATCATTTTGCTCTTAACAATTACACTAACACACAAAATCAGCTTGTCAAATCAGCCTCCCATAGATGAGAGGACTTGCCCATTATCAGGATTTACTAATAATTTAAAGAATGTAAGCATTCAAGAGGCCTAGGTGATGTCAGGAGAGGTCTGGGACACCCTGTGTGGTTCCACATCCCTACTTGTGGCATAGAAATGCACTCCCCAGCCCCGAACAATAGAAAAGTTCTCTGAGAGGGACTTCAGTTTCCCTCAAACAGCAGAGAGCATGTAAGTCATGAAATGCCATTTTATACCCCAGAGAATTATATGAATTGAGATCCATGTCTCTAAGTCCATAGATTGCTGGTTTATTTTACTACAAGCAATTCCAAACCTGGACATTGTGCTCAAAGCCTTGCATAGATAAGGATATCTCTCTTGCAAATTTCATTAGTGAACTTGCCCAGAAGCTCAGCTATCATTTTCACAGTGAGAACAGACCTAGCCACCTGCCTTATTTTCTTTTCCCCTGGAAACACATCCTCACCCAAACTCTACCCAGAAATTGGAGAATAAATGAATCATTGAGCATCTTTTAATTTCCTTCTCTAGGAATTGACCTTGGAGAAACTCAATCAAGACAACAAGGATTCACTGGCCCAGTAGCTAAGTGTACCTTCTATGTCACAGGCTCAATGGCCACAAAAAGAAAATGGTCCTTCCATTTGTGGAATCCCTCCTCACTCTTGAATTTGTGAATAAAGAAGACAATTGACTGTTCATATTCTATGAATTTGACTGGTTTATGAATTCCTACTGAATATATCCTATTGACCTATTAGGGAGAGCTAATTCATATGAATTATGAGCAGCTATATCAGAACTGAATTCCTAGAATGCAATCTCATTGGCTATAGTTAACTCATTTTATAAGATGAGGCAGGTGGCATAAATCAGGATGGAAGGCTTCCTAATTTATTTGTTAAATATATGAGCACTTACTAATGGCTCACTTCCCATTTAAGTTTAAAATATGTTCTAATCCTAGAAAAAGGCAGCTTTAGGTAGAGATCAAACCATTCACCATGCTTGAAAGTAGCCAGTTTAAAACCCAAGACTTTGCCCCAGATGCTTTAAATCAATCATTGTACTAGTATATAATTAATGCCAAAGTGAAGCTGCCTTTAGAGAGGGTACAACGAAGTTCATCAAGACAAGTCATATTGCCATAATTCTATGATGTACCCTTCCTTAAAAATCTTACTGGCATTCAAAAACCAAGAAAAATGACCAAAATGCAATTATACTGAATCGCAACCCTTTGAACAAACACAAAAAGGAATTTAAAATGACACCTAACTTCTGAGTTTGTTGGCTGTTAAAAAGATATCTTTGGGCATATTTTCCTATGTCTCTTGGCTATCTGTATGTCATTAATCATCAGAGAAATGCAAATTAAAATGAAAATGAG
>NW_005356567.1:0-578 GCF_000412655.1 Myotis brandtii
CAATAAAAATATATTTAAAAAAAACAAACAAAAACAAAAATATGCCATTCTAAAAGAGACATAATTGAGAATGCCTTGTCTCACATCAGGATCAATAATTGTTTTATTAACTACCTTTGCTATGATAAGAATTAGAATATTAGGAGTGAAATGCACTAATACCCAGTCGTCTTGGAGAAACACATCCTATTTACATATGTTGTTTTGTGGATGAAAATGACACTGCTCTTCCTTGGCTGGTGTGGCTCAGTGGATAGAGCGTCGGTCCCACACACTGAAGGGTTGTGGGTTCAATTCTGGGCCAATGGAACATACCTGGGTTGAAGGTTTGCTCCCCAGCCCCAACTGGGGCACGTGTGGGAGGTAACCAATCGATGATGTTTCTCTCTCTCTCTCTCCCTTCCTCTCTGAAATCAAGAAAAATATATATATTTTAAAAATCAATGGAAAACTATCTTCCTGTGAGGATTAAAAACAAACAACGCTAAGTAAAACAAAAAGGTGAAAGGTATCTCTCTATATAAAAGGCTAATAGGCAAAGTGTCCCCGCGGGAGTTCGACCGGGAGACCGATCGCTC
>NW_005356568.1:0-313 GCF_000412655.1 Myotis brandtii
TGTCTAGGCATTAGGAGAACAGATCCCACCTCAGGGTAGACAACCGTATGAATAGACTTATAGGCCTGTACATCTACTGCTCCTGGGATCAGAACCACTGCCTCAAGCCTTGTTCTGTGAGAACAAAGAGGAGGAGAGGGGGGGAAAGTGGACTTTGAAGGTGAGAGAGGGCTTAGTGAGAAAGGGGAGTGAAAGTCAAGTCTTCTCAAGCTCCCTGAGCACCTATTACAGGCAGATCACTAACAATATTATAATCACTTCTAGCATCACCCTGCCGGGTTGATTTATATGAGCTGAAGGTTTTGTTCTGTTT
>NW_005356568.1:525-744 GCF_000412655.1 Myotis brandtii
AAAAAACCCCACACAGTTCTCAGGAAAGGACTTTACTTACTTTTACTGGTTTATTGTAAGTATACAGTTCAGGAATACCTAAATGGGAGATACTGGCAGAGCAAGGCATGGGGAGAGGTGTGTAATTTCCATTTTTTCCCTGGGTGCTCAGCCTTCCAGCATCAATGCAAAGTTTTGTGAAACCCTTGTTTAGCGTTTTTATTGGAAGTATCCTTATGT
>NW_005356569.1:0-748 GCF_000412655.1 Myotis brandtii
CCTGAAGGCTGGGTGCCTTTGAAGCCCTAACAAAGGTGGGAGGTAGGCGCCACCTCTGTTTGTCCAGACAGTGGCAGCTGAAACTACTCCCCCATTTATTATGTAAATCCTTGCTGATGGGCTAGTCTGCCTGTTAATGGGGGGTTGCCTGCCTAAGGGCTATGCTATGAATGCATTCCAGATCAATAAAAGCTTGGTGAGGTCTGAGCACCGGTGGAAGTCCTTCCCCTTGAGTTGGACTTGCCCGCCTGGTCCCCCAATATTTCAAATTATCTCTTGTCTTTTCATTTTCATTTGTGTGCGGCTCTGCTTCCAGGCCCTGAACCCTGACCCACACGGGACGTGGGAAGGAAACACCCAACAGCTAGCAATAAAAATTGAGGGTGAAATCAGAAGCTTCACAGACAAAAAAGGACTAAGGGAGTTTATTACCACCAAACCAGCAATGCAAGAAATGCTAAAGGGTCTGCTGTAAAAAGAAGAAATAGGAAGTGAAGAAGGAACACAGGCGTAAAGAATAAAAATGGTGACAAACAAGTACCTATCAATAATAACTTTAAATGTTAATGAATTAAATGCCCCAATAAAAACACATAGGGTAGCTAGGGGATAAGAAAATATGACCCATATATCTGCTGTCTACAGCAAACCCACCTCAGAAAAAAGGACTCACACAGACTGATGGTGGTGAAGGGGAAAAAGATTTTTAAAGCGAATGGAAATGAAAAAAAAAGCTGGGGTAGCAATA
>NW_005356570.1:0-516 GCF_000412655.1 Myotis brandtii
TCAGTTGCTTTTTAAATTTTGTTAATCCTAACCTGAGTATATCTTTCCCATTGATTTTTAGAGAGTGGAAGGGAGGCAGGGAAGGAGAGAGAGAGAGAGAGAGAGAGAGAGAGAGAGAGAGAGAGAGGTGAGAGAGACGCATCGATTGGTTGCCTCCCACACTCGCCCCTGACTGGGGCCAGGGATGAACATTCAACCCAGGAACATGCCCTTGACCAGGAATCGAACCTGAAACCCTTCAGTGCGCAGGTCAATTCTCTAACCTCTTAGCAATACTGGCCAGGGATCAGTTGCATTTTTATACACCAATAATGAGCTATCAGAAAGAGAAACTAAGAAAATAATTGCATTTACAATTGACAAAAAAAGGGACCAATCCAGGAATAAATTTAACCAAGGATGTAAAAGACCTGTACTCTGAAAATTATGACACTGAAGAAAAAAATTGAAGAAAATAAAAATAAGTGGAAGCATATACAATGCTCATGGATAGGAAGAATTAACATCATTAAAATG
>NW_005356572.1:0-698 GCF_000412655.1 Myotis brandtii
GGTGGGTAGGTGGATAGATGGTGTATGGATGAACGAATGGA
The DNA here is from genome assembly GCF_000412655.1 of Myotis brandtii. Classification (NCBI taxonomy): domain Eukaryota; kingdom Metazoa; phylum Chordata; class Mammalia; order Chiroptera; family Vespertilionidae; genus Myotis; species Myotis brandtii. Next base: position 42 of record NW_005356572.1, read on the forward strand.
TGAGTGGGTGGATAGATGGATGGATGGTGAATGGATGGGTGGATGGGTGGACAGGTGGATAGATGGTGGATGGATGGGTGGATGGATGGGTGGGTAGGTGAGTGGATGGGTGGGTAGGTGGATAGATGGTGTATGGATGAACCAATGGGTGAGTAGGTGGGTAGATGGATAGATGGTGGATGGATGGGTAGACAGGTGGATAGATGGTGGATAGATGGGTAGATGAGTGAGTAGGTGGATAGATGGTGGATGGGTGAATGAATGGATGAGTGGGTGGATAGATGGATGGATGGTGAATGGATGGGTGGATGGGTGGACAGGTGGATAGATGGTGGATAGATGGGTAGATGAGTGAGTAGGTGGATAGATGGTGGATGGGTGAATGAATGGATGAGTGGGTGGATAGATGGATGGATGGTGGATGGATGGGTGGATGGGTGGACAGGTGGATAGATGGTGGATAGATGGGTAGATGAGTGAGTAGGTGGATAGATGGTGGATGGGTGAAGGATGGATGAATGGGTGGGTGGATGGATGGATGAATGGGTGGGTAGATAGATGGTGGTATAAGGGAGAAGAAGAAACTTGCTCAGTTTTTAATTTTTGTTTTACTTTTGTGCTTGAAGAAATGCAGTTTTAATTCTTGGAGGAGAGAAG
>NW_005356573.1:0-846 GCF_000412655.1 Myotis brandtii
GTTGGAGGTCAGTGGTCAGTGGTCACAGCCAGTCCTTGAAGATGATGGGCCTGGATAAATCCCTCACATTGTCATGCCAATGGCAATCACAGCTCAACCTCAACAGAAGAGCGTATAGCCCACATGGGGGAATGAAGAGACGCCCAGCTTGAGTGATTGGGGAGGCTGTATCACTGGACCCTACAGGACACCTATTACATTAGGCAACACTACCAAGCCAGGAAGACATAGCAACTCTACCTAATACATAGAAACAAACACAGGAAGGTTGCCAAAATGAGGAGACAAGTGAAAGAACAGAACAAAACTCCAGAAAAAGAACCAAACAGAATGGAGACAAGCAATCTACTAGATGCAGAGTTCAAAACCCTGGTTATAATATTGCTCAATGAATTTAGTGAGAACCTCAGCAGCATAAAAAAGAACCAGTCAGAAATGAAGAATACACTAACCAAAATAAAGAATAACTTACAGGGAATCAACAGTAGAGTAGATGAAACCGAGAATCAAGTCAACGGTTTATAATATAAGGAAGCAAAAAACACCCATTCAAACAGCAAAAAGAAAAAAAGAATTAAAAAAAAATGAAAGTAGTGTAAGGAGCCTCTGGGACAACTTTGAGCATACCAACATTTGCATCACTGAGCGTACTGGAAGGAAAAGAGAGAGAGTGAGAAATTGAAAACCTATTTGAAAAAATAATGACAGAAAACTTCCCTAACTAAGTGAAGGATATAGAAATACAAGTCCAGAAAGCACAGAGTCCCAAACAAGATGAACCCAAAAAGGCACACACCAAGAAACATCATAATTAAAATGCAAAATGTTAAAGGCAAAGCAAGAATC
>NW_005356574.1:0-2046 GCF_000412655.1 Myotis brandtii
CTCCTTTCCCCTCTCACTATTGGGATTCCAGTCAGGTTGCCTGGAGGGAAACAAAGCCTCTAATCTATCTTGGTCAGAGGTAGGCTGCCTATCCGGACCCAGTACAAATCTCCTCCCTTCCCCTTTGACTCTCTCTCTCTCCATATGCTGTCCCTTGCCTAATGTGAGGAGGGGAGAACGAAGCCGGGTCTTGGACTGGTGTTTTCGGAGGAAAGGAAACCGGCTGTGGAGGAGGCAGAGGTTCCGGGCCAGGGTCTTTAGCCACCATAGGGCTGGCGGGTGGGGAAGAATACGGGGGAGGCCTGACCCTGGGGAGTGCCTCCTCACTTGGATCCTGGAGAACAGGGGGAGTCTTGTCTTGGGCCCGAAGCCAAAGGACTGTCTGTCTCTGTTCCATTTTTTTTTTCTTATTCTGACAACTCTTTAACCACCTTGGTTTTTCAGCCAAAATATCGACCGACACTTGAATATAGGGAATTTGGTGGTGGTGACCCGGCCGGCCATAGACAACATGGTGAACCCAAAAAGCGGTGGTTAAATCATAAGTTCCTACGTCTGGCCATCCCACCTGGAATGTGGGCCACTCCCATTCACAGAATTTCTGCAAATCAAAAGCATTAACATCATATCCGTAGTCTCCGGCTCTCTTCTTGAAGTCCTGAAAATTCTTAAGAAAACATTGCAGCTGGGTGCACACAGAAGCAGACAACGACCCCTGATCCATTTTGACAGCAAACACCAAACAACAAATATCAGACAGACAAACACTAGACAGACAAACCCGGTGCAGCCTAGAGCAGCACAAACCATGACCCTGGACACCTTCGTGGCCGCGGGTCAGGACCAGGAGTACCGCTGCGTCCAGCCCTCCGTGTAGGTCCTTCCGTGGGACATCCGAATTCCTGTTTAATGACCGGTCCTTACCTCTCTCGAGAGTCCAGGTGGCTCGGTTTCCGAATTGAAAGTTTTGGGTGGACTGGAGGCCTCCTTGATAGTCGTTCTCCATAGGTGTGGGGTATCTCGCTGAGTGCCCGGCTACAAGTGGGGGAGAGCCTCCTGCCTTGAATAGGGGGTCCCTCTCCTCCCTGCCGGGGGACAGCCTCCAACCCTAAATAAGGGGTCCCTCTCCTCCCTGCCGGGCATCTCACTGGAGCCTCCAAATATTATGGGTTGACTCAGCGAGATTGACCACCGACTCAGAATTTAAATTTAGGAACCTATATTAACCTGGCCAGCTGACCACAGTTCCAGCACCCCGCCAAAGCAAAAGGCTGAACTGTACTACAGACTTCAAAAGTTACAGCATATTTATTTGCAAAAACTAAAAAGTTACAAATCCTTGTTTACGCAATTTGTTCCCAACACAGTATAGCATTATCACCTTCCTATCTATGTTTTCCGGGAACAGAGAGCACAGTATATTGAGGAGGGACCATGAGACCATATCTCAAGGCCTGACCTGATGTCAGTACCTTCCTATCTGTTCCAGGAACAGACAGCACAGAGGGCCACGATATGCAGCCCAGTAAAATATGATATCAATTCAGCTGAAATACTCATAACAATCCTCCACAGGTTTGGACATATCTGACCTTGACAGGGTCTAGGGGCAGCTGTTTTTTCAAGGATCTTTATGCTGCTCCCGAACTCATAACTGGAATGTCCTCAAAAACGTTTCCCAGGCAGAGGACAGAGGCTGCCTGAACAGTCAGGGAAGACATGGGGAGGGTCAACCAACAAAGAGAGGGAGGGTCTCCTTTGGTTGAAAACATTCCCCAAGGTCCACAGAGCCCACAGCCACCTGGGCTCCCACCACAGCCCTTGCTTCACACCTTACCCTTCACACCTGGAAACTGCAGGTCCTTCTGAGACCCTTGGTGATGGGGTCTCTGTCTCTGGAAACAACAGCCATGCTGGTGACAACCTGAGATAGAGGGAGGGGCCCCTCTGTAGTCATCACCCAGCTTGATGCCTTCTCACCCCTAGTCACCTCTGTGGCCTTCCTGCCTGGAGGAAATTCCATCTTCCCAGCACATTTGAGAACAA
>NW_005356575.1:0-11361 GCF_000412655.1 Myotis brandtii
CAGACAGAAACTCCCGGATTGGAGAGGGTGCAGGTCGAGCTGAGGGACCCCCCACACCCTAAGTGCACAAATGTTGTGTACCGGGCCTCTAGTTTCATATAAAAGGAATCATATACTTGGAGCCTTTGGTGTCTGGCTTCTTTCACTTAGTATGATGTTTCAAGATGCATCCATGTCGTAGCATGTGTCAGTGCTTCATTCCCTTTTACGTACTAACTAGTGTCCTGGTGCACGGATTTGTGCACATTAAAAGGAATTAATTAGAAGAAATATTTTAATATCGCTATTTGCGTCTTGCTAATGAAAAGAAAAAAGGATTCTACCGAGTCTCCTATCTACCCACTCCAGGACTTCTGTGAGGATCAAATGAGATGAGGCACGGGAAAACGCTTCACAGACATTTGGTTAAACTGTAAAATGTTGACCCATTACACCCTTTACTCTCTCACACCAAGTATGATAGCTATGGGCCTTTGGAAGGAATCAATGAGCCAGTCTTCAACCTTGCCCCTCCCTAACTTTCTCTTTCCTAAATGGATATCTGGGTCAATCAATTAATAGGGAGGAACACATAAATCCCATTAGGATTATGGGGTTTAGACCAGGGGTTCTGATTGGATGTTAGCATTTGGGAAGGTGTATAAAAACCTCAGGCACCAGAGGAGAGATTCAGAGTCCTCCACCTCTGCAGTCAGTTCCGTGGTTCTCCACCAGGTCTGAGATCTGAGCCCCAGCCAACCCGGTCACAGCAGACGTTTCTGCAGGATTCCTTTCTGAGCACCTTGAAGATGAGCATCCAGACGCCACCCACACTCCTGGTGCTGGCAGCAAAGCGCCTGCTGAGGGACCAGGCCTCGGCCATTGCCGCTCTGGAGTACCTGCCCGCCGAGCTCTTCCCGTACCTGTTCGCCATGGCCTACCGTGGTGGAGGCCACCCCCAGCTACTGAAGGCATTGGCCCAAGCCTGGCCCTTCACTGTCCTCCCTCTGGGGTTCCTGATGCAGCGTCCCCCTGATCATGCCCCAAAGAGGGCCGCGGACTTTGAAGCCGTGTTTGAAGCGCTTGACGTTCTGCTTTTCCAGGAGGTTCGGCCCAGGAGGTGCAAACTGCGGGTGCTGGATTTAAGGAACACGGGTGCCAACTTCTGGGATATGTGGCTTGGAGTCAGCACCGAGAATTGCTCACCGACAGGACCAGTGACTGTGCATAGCTCCAGCCCCAACATGGAGCATCCCCTGGCTCCCTTGGAGGTGTTCCTAGACCTTAACTTCAATGAAAGGGACCGGGATAAGTTTTCCATGCACATCATCCAATGGGCCCAGCAGAGGGAAGGGTTGCTACACCTGTGCTGCAAGGCAGTGAGGATTTCTGGGGTGCCCTTCCAGAGGGTCAGGAGGGTCCTGGATGGGGTGCAGCTGGACTGCATCCAGGAGGTGGAAGTGCACTGCACCTAGGACCTGCCCACCCTGGGGACATTTGCTCTCTACCTGGGTCAGATGAGTAACCTGCAGAGACTCTCTCTCCCCCACATCCAATTGTTGGCTGAGGAGGATGAGGACGAAGAGCAGGAGGAGGAGGGCGAGGAAGAAGAACAACAGGAAGAGGAGCAGGAGTGGGAGGACGAAGGGGAGTTGGAGTGGGAGGAGGCAGAGGAGCAGGAGGTGGAAAGGCAGGAGGAGCAGCGGCCCTTTTCCCAGTTCCTCTCTCAGATGCTCAGGCTGCGGCACCTCCGGGAGCTCGACATGCGTTCTCCCTCCTTCCTCCGAGGCCGTCTGGACCAGATGCTCAGGTGCCTGCAGACTCCCTTGGACAAACTCTCCATAACACTTTGCCAGCGGCTGACGCATTCAGACCTGACACACCTGTTCCAGTGCCCGAACCTCAGGCAGCTGAAGATCCTGGATCTATTTGGCCTCAGCCTTGCGGATTTCAGTCCCGAGCCCCTGCGAGCTCTGCTGGAGGCAGTGGCACCCACCCTCCAGGACCCGGGTCTGGATAACTGTGGGATGGCGGGCTCCCAAGTCGAGGCCATCCTGCCTGCCCTGAGCCGCTGCCACCAGCTCAGCCTCTTCTCCATCTCTATAAACAACTTCCCCGTGGCCACCGTGGAGAAGCTGCTGCGCCACACAACCGGGCTGCGCAGTTTACAGCTCGAGCTGTACCCCGTTCCCCTGGAGTGTTACAGGACCCGGGGGACTGTGGACCAGGAGAGAGTTGCCCTGATCCAGGCTGAGCTCACGGGGATACTGAGGGAGTTAGGACGACCCAGGAGAATCCTGCTTGCCACCAAGCACTGTAGACATAGGGAGTTTTATCACGTGGCATTTTCATGACGTGGAGCCCGTGATGTGCCCCTGTAGTGACCCTGCTCACCAGGTGCACCTAACAAGGGCTTCCTTCTAGGCCCCTGGAAGCTAAAACCTCGGACTGGGGTGCAGTATGCAGGGGCCACTCACGTTTCAGGTTCATGCTCAGTGTGAATGGGGAAAGGGAGGGACCCAGCTCGGGTACAGGATTGCAGGGGCAAAGGTTGGGGAGTTTGAGGGACCGCAAAGGCAAAGTGTCCTACAATCAGAAACATGCATCTGATTTGCTTGAGGAGGGCTGGGGGGGATTTGGGAAGGTGCATCTGTGGGAGTTAATCCTGGGGTGGATGGTTATAAAGGAATGTTCAGAAATAAAGACAATTTCAAAGGCAAAAAAACTGTAAAATGTTTGCACCTGGCTATAAAGCAAGTGGGGTTCCTGGGCTGAAGAAACTCCAAGGGGGCTAGTCGCTAGGTAGAAGAAGCAGGGCGTTGCTATGGGACGTCATTACTCATGTCATTACTCGGCACCCACAGCCACCATTTCCGGACTGGGCTGGGCTGGGCACCGAATTTGGTGCCATGGGGTCTTGGCAGCGTTGGCTGCGATTTGGTGGGGTGTCACCCGGGGTGGTGGCAGGGCCTGTGTCCCACGTGGGGGAAGCTGAGTGTTGGTTTGTCGGTGCCAGGTCCGTGGTGCCATTTATTTTACTAGTAAACGGCCAGTGCGCGTCATGGCAGCTCCTGCATTGAGCGTCTGCCCCCTGGTAGTCAGTGCACATCATAGCTACTGGTTGGATGGACAGACACTTAGCCTTTTATATATATAGACGAGTAGCCCGGTGCACAAAAATTTGTGCACTCGGGGGTGAGGAGTGGGGCCAGACCCCTCAGCCCGACCTGCACCCTCTGTCATGTTCCGGGATCCCGGCCACTCCTGGCCTAGGCACAGGCCTACAGGCTTGGGGCGGCCTGGCTCCCGAGGCTTCATTTTATCAAGAGAACAAAGTCGGCATTAGTTACAGCCCTCACAGAACCCAGTACACTGCATCTGTGCATACAACTGTCTCATTCATGTGCCTGCTTCGCCCTACTGAATTACTAACATCTTGAGGACATTGCTCCATCTTATCATGCTTCAACTTCAGTGCCTGCCCTGGTGCCAGGGACCTGAGAGGGTTTGCTGAGTGAGTGAGTGAGAGAGTGAGTGAGTGAATAATGAGTGAGTGAATGAGTGAACGAGCAAACAGCTATAGGGCCGTAACTTCTGCGGCATTGCCATAACAACGCGGCCGAAGTTCCCGCCCCACTCCTGCTGCCTGAAGCCCACCCCTGGAAAGTTCCCACCCTGCTCCCAGTGGCCCTGAGCCCCTCTTCTGGCTGCATACTGAATTTCTAACATCTTGAGGACATAGCTCCGTCTTATCCTGCTTCAACTTCAGTGCCTGCCCTGGTGCCAGGGACCTGAGAGGGTTTGCTGAGTGAGTGAGTGAGTGAGTGAGTGAGTGAATGAGTGAATGAATGAGCAAGTAAGTGAATGAACAAGCAGCTAAGGGGGGGAATGCGTTGCCATGGCAACACGGCAGAAGTTCCGGCCTCGCTCCTGGCTCCCTGAAGCCCACCCTGGGAAAGTTTCCCCCTGTTCCCAGCGGCCTGGGGCCCCTCTCCTGGCTGCATACTGAATTACTAACATCTTGAGGACATAGCTCTGTCTTATCCTGCTTCAACTTCAGTGCCTGGCCTGGTGCCAGGGACCTGAGAGGGTTTGCTGAGTGAGTGAATAATGAGTGAGTAAGTGAATGAATGAGCGAGTAAGTGAATGAGCAAGCAGCTACCGGCAGGGATAGTTAGCACTCTGCTATGGGCTGCCTGAGGCAAACCCCGGGAAGTTTACACCCTGCTCCCAGCGGCCCCACTCCCCTCTCCCGGCTGCATAGTTCTCCCAAGGCAAAGGCGCCGGGTGTGCGGGTGTGCGGGTGTGCGTTTTGGCAGATCGGTGCATTAGCACCTGTCAGCAGATGGGTGCATTAGCACCTGTCAGGCGGGGATTCCCCCCTCCAGGGCTGTTTGTGGGCGTGGCCAGTGGCAGATTGGTGCATTAGCACCCGCCAGCCTCGGATCCCCTCCTCCCCTCCTCGGGATGGACGTTTGTGGGTGTGGCTGGTGGGGGATCAGGGGGTTAGCACTGGTCAGCCGGGGATCCTTGCTGGAAGGCCGTTTGTGGGCATAGCCGGTGGCCAATTGCTGGAGTCCTGCTGCCAGCCCTGGGTCTGTTTTCATACTGGCCGCCTGAAGACCGGGTCGCAAATACCAGGCCCAGATGCCAGAGGGGCAGGCTCCAGCCTCGGATCCCCTTGGGATGGACGTTTGTGGGTGTGGCTGGTGGCGGATCAGTGCAGTTAGCACCGGTCAGCCAGGGATCCTCCCTGGAGGGCCGTTTGTGGGCGTGGCCAGTGGCAGATCGCTGCATTAGCACCGATCAGCCTCCCCACTGGAGGGCTGTTTGTGGGTGTGGCCGGTGGCCGATCGCTGCGGTCCCACTGCCAGCCCTGGGTCTGTTTTCATACCTGCTGCCTGCAGACCGGGTCGAAAATAGCAGGCCTGGATGGCAGCGGGGCAGGCGGGATGGCGCTGTCCCGCCCTGCCTGTAGTATGCAAATTAGCCGCCATCTTAGTTGGCAGTAAATTTGCATATCGCCCTGATTAGCCTATGGGAAGGGTAGCAAAGTTACGGTTAATTACCATGTTTGTCTATTATTAGATAGGATAGTACTCCACTGTTGCCGTAGCCAGTTGCTCAATGGTTAGAACGTCGGCCCATAGATCAGGGAGGATTCCACTCCCATCAAGGGTGTGCGGGAGGGAACCAATTGAAGTTTCTCTCTCTGTATCTCCCCCTCCCTTCCACTCTCTCTAAAAATCAATGGGAAAAATATTCAGGTGAGTATTAACAACAACAAAAAATATTTTACTTGTAAATATACCAGATTGTTTATCTGTTTACCAATTCATGGGCATTTGGGTGGTTCCCACTTTTTAGTTATTGTGAATAATGCTTCTGTGGTCATTTGTGCACAAGCATGTGGACATATGTTATTTCTCTTGGATATACACATACTTAGAAGTGGAACTGTTAGGACATATGGTAAGTTTATGTTTAACTTCTTTTTTTATGTTTAACTTTTAAGAAACTGCCAGACTACTTTTCATTTCCACCAGTGGCATGTGAGAGTTCCTTTTCCTCAGAAATCTGGAAAGCACTTGGATTCTTTGTTGTTCTGATTATAGTTATCCTAGTGGGTGTGAAACGTCTTGTTGTGGTTTTGAGTTGTGTTTCTCTGATGATTAAGGTATTGAGCATCTCTTCAAGGGTGTGTCTGGTTTATTGGCCCCTCCTTTTGTTTTGAGCAAGAATATGTTAACCGCCCTGGCCAGTTTGGCTCAGTGGATAGAGCGTCGGCCTGTGGACTCAAGGGTCCCAGGTTCGATTCCGGTCAAGGGCATGTACCTTGGTTGCGGGCACATCCCCAGTGGGGAGTGTGCAGGAGGTGGCTGATCGATGTTTCTCTCTCATCGATGTTTCTAACTCTCTGTCTCTCTCCCTTCCTCTCTGTAAAAATTCAATAAAATATATTTTTAAAAAAGAATCTGTTAACCATTCTATTGTTTTTAATGTTAAATACCATGGGACAGTAGTGTAAGGATAAAAAACTCAGGCAACTACTGCCTCACAAGGGATAAGAAAAATTCTGTGATATTAGCAAAGGCAAAAGAGAAAGTGTATAGAGCAGTGGTTCTCAACCTTGGCTGCACATTAGAATCACCTGGGAATCTTTTTAAAATCCTGATTTCTGGGCCTCATCCTCCAGAAATTCTGTTTCTTTGTTACTAATGATGAGACCCAGAAATCTAACAAAGAAACAGAATTTCGATACACAGGATGAAAGTGAACGGATGGAAAAAATTTTTCCATGCAAATGGAAAAGAAAAAGAAAAAAGCTGGAGTAGCAATACTCACATCTGACAAGCTGGACTTTAAAAGCATCATGCTATGGAGAACCAAGATGGCGGCATAGGTAAACACCTGTACTTGCTGCCTCCCACAACCACATCAAAATTACAACTAAAATACATAATAACTATAATCCACAACAGCAGGAAAGCTGGCCGAGTGGAAGTACTACAACTAGAGAGGTAAAGAAAAAAGCACCCTGAGACTGGTAGGAGGTGCGGAGGCGCAGAATGAGCTGGCACCCGGGTGTGCCACTTTTTTAATCGGGAGGGAGATTCAAGCTCCTGCTTGCTCTGAGCTCCAGTGCCAGGCGAGACTCGGGGGGACCAGACACATATTGGGGAGAACTGGACTGTCTGGCATTGGGGCAAGAACACGGGAGCGGCTTTCTTCCAGATGGAGGTGCTCACAAGGGTGAGCTGTGCTGGGACCTCCCTGGTGCAGGGCTGACTGGCAGCCATTGCTGTTTGCTCTGCCCTGGAGAATCCCTGAGACCCTGACCTACCCAATTTACAACCCCACCCAAGCTGTGTGCAGCAGCTTTTGCATATGAAGGGCCTGTCCTTTCTCAGCCTAAAACCTGTCAAACAAACTGCAGCTGGGTCAGGGAGCCCCAAAGCTATCAAAAGAAGGCCCAAGGCCACACCAGCACCAGCCTGCCTTGCTTCACAGCTGGGCCTCGTCTGGGCACTTCCAAACCCGATACAAAGAGGAGGAATTTGCAGATCTCTCTGTAGCTACTGCTGGGTGGCCCCAAGTAGTGGCTGACCCTGCACCTCCTTGGAGATCCAAGAGCCAGTGTACCCAGTGGTCAGTGCGAGACCATACCAGATTACAACTCTTCACATCCATAAGTGACACACTCAAGAGGCAGACTCAGTGAGCACCAAAGCCCCACTGAAGCAAATCCTGCACAGCAGCTCTTTCACTGTAGACACAGCTGGTCCTTACAGCCAATTGGCATGGAGGTCAATTCCTCCCAGTGATACCAACAGCAATTAAGGCTCAACTACAACAAGACTGTGCACACAGTCGACAAAGGGGTGCACCAAGCGTGTCCACCTCAGGTGACTGGGGAGGCTGAGCCACTGGGCCCTATAGGACATCTACTACACAGGGCCACTCTATCAACTCAAGGAGACTTAGCAACTACCCAATACATAGAAACAAACACAGGGAAGCAGCCAAAATATGGAGACAAAGAGACATGTCACAAGTGAAAGAAATGGAAGAAAACAAACTACTGGGTATAGAGTTTAAAACCACAGTTATAAGGTTACTCAAGAATCTTCTAGAAACCTCTGAGGAACTTAGTGAGACCTTCAAGGATCTTAGTGAGAATGCCAAAAAAAATGGAAGCCCTAACCGGTTTGGCTCAGTGGATAGAGCGTCAGCCTGAGGACTGAAAGGTCCCAGGTTCAATTCCAGCAAGGGCATGTACCTTGGTTGCGGGCACATCCCCAGTGGGGAGTGTGCAGGAGGCAGCTGATCGATGTTTCTAACTCTCTATCCCTCTCCCTTCCTCTCTGTAAAAAATCAATAAAATATATATTTTTTTAAATGGAAAAGGGCCAGTCAGAAATTAAGCATACACTGACTGAAATAAAGAATAATATACAGAGATCCAACAGCAGACTAGAGGATCCCAAGAATCAAGTTAAAGATTTGAAATACGAAGAAGCAAAAAACACCCAACCAGAAAAGCAAAAAGCGAAAAGAATCCAAAAATATGAAGATAGTGTAAGGAGCCTATCAAATGAATAAAAACTCTGAGGAACAGAATAAACTGGTGAATCTAATAGAATCAGGGGCATGGAAATGGAGCGGACTGACAGTTCTCAGTGGGGAAGGGGGTTTAGGGAGGGTGCGGGAAGAGACTGAGCAAAGATCATATATGCATGTATGGAGTACCTACGGATGCGGACAGTGGGGTGGTGAGAGCCTACTGGGGATGGGTAGAGGGGAGGTATGGTGGGAAAAGAGGAACATCTGTAATAATCTGAACAATAAAGATTAAAAATAAATAAAATAAAAATAAAAAGATTCCCAGGTGATTCTAATGTGCAGCCAAGGTTGAGAACCACTGGTATAGAGACACCATTTCCCCACAGAACACCTCCTGGCATTTCCTGAATGAGTGGGATTAGCAATCTAAATCATATTTCAGTGGAGGGGGCTGAGAGGGGGAAACAGGGACATCTGTAATAGTGTCAGCAATGAAAATAAATAAAAAATATGTAAAATCTCCCTAAAATAAATAAATAAACCAATTAATCAATCGTATTTCAGCCCGGCCAGTGTGACTCAGTGGTTAAGTGTCGACCAATGCACCAAGAGGTCACAGGTTAGATTCCTGGTCAGGGCACATGCCTGAGTCATGGGTTCCATCCCCGATCCCTGGTAGGAGTGTGCAGGAGGCAGACAATTGGTGTTTTTCTCTCTCATGGATGTTTCTATCTCTCTCTTCTTTTCCTTCCTTTCTCTAAAAAAATCAATAAAAATTTTGAAAAATAAATAAATCATATTTCAAGAGATAACAGCAACAATTTAAAAGGATTATTAAAATGACATTTATGAGACTGTGAACAATTCTTTTTTTAAAATATATTTTTATTAATTTTAGAGAGGAAGGGAGAGGGAGAAACATTGATTGGCTGCCTCCTGCAAGCCCCTTACTGGAGATAGATCCCACAACCTGGGCATGTGCTCTGACCAGGAACTGAACTGGTCCCCTCCTGGTTCATGGGTTGATGCTCAACCACTGAGCCACACCAGCTGGGCTATTTTTTTTTCCTTGCAAATCATGAGATTTATTAGCAGTGAAATATTTCAGAGTTGTTGGTCAGTTGGCAAAAGCATGACTGTGGTTATAAGACACTGCTAGGTTATAAGACACATAAATGTGAGTGATTTCACCGTTTTTGCTGTTTTGTTTTAATGACTGTGCTTGACAACCTGGCTTGATTTATAGATTTTGACATAAAATCCTTCTCAATTTTAGGCTGTTTGCCTTTTGAGCCTTGATCTTTAAGGGACTGTTTAGATGTATGAAGGCAATTGACACATGGACTTTGAAATTTTTAAAAATCATGGTAATCACCCATATGTTCATAGCAGCACAATTCACCATAGCTAAGATCTGGAAACAGCCTAAGTGCCCATCAACAGATGAATGGATTAGAAAACTGTGGTACATCTACACGATGGAATACTATGCTGCTGTAAAAAAGAAGGAACTCTTACCATTTGCAACAGCATGGATGGAACTGGAGAGCATTATGCTAAGTGAAATAAGCCAGTCAATGAAGGAAAAATACCACATGATCTCACTCATTCATGGATAATAAAGACCATTACAAACTTTTGAACAATAATAGATACAGAGGCAGAGCTGCCTCAAACTGATTGTCAAACTGCAGCGGGAAGGCCAGAGAGGGTTGGGGGGCAGAAGGGAGGGGAGTAAGAGATCAACCGAAGGACTTGTATGCATGCATATAAGCATAACTAATGGACATAAGACACTGGGGGGTAAGGGAGGGCAGGGGATTGTCAAGGGGGGGGGAAGGACACATATGTAATACCCTTTGTAATACTTATTATAATATTTTTTTAAAAAGAATTTAAAAAATGAAAAAAAAGAGATGCAAGATCTATATGCTAAAAACTACAAACTAAAAAAAATAAAATAAAAATCATGGTAAAAAAACGATAAAATTATACTATAAAAATGTAAAACACCCTCTTAACCACTCATCAGATTTTGTTTTTTAAATAAGAAAGAACCTGGCTGGCATGGCTCAGTGGTTGAGCATCAACCTATGAACCAGGAGGTCACAGTTCGATTCTTGGTCAAGACACATGCCCTCATTGTGGGCTTGATTCCCAGTGTGGGGCGTGCATGGGGAAGCCAATCAATCAATGATTCCATCTCTGTCTCCCTCTCTCTTCCTCTCTGAAATCAATAAAAAATATACTAGTATATACTTTTAAAAAATTAAACATAGATTTACCATCCTATATAATAAAAGGCTAACGTGCAAATCAACCAAACGGTGGAACAACTGATTGCTATGACATGCACTGGTCACCAGGGGTCTCTAAGAGTTGCTTGGTTCTTCTCCGGTTTTCTGTAACAAAATGGAGTATGCTGGTGGGCTATTGGCAGCTTTTCAGTCCATGTTCAGTCACATCATGATGGTGTTTTGTTGTTTTTTTTTAAATATATTTTTATTGATTTCATAGATGAAGGGAGAGAGAGAGAGAGATAGAAACATCAATGATGAGAGAGAATAATGGACTGGCTGCCTCCTTCACACCCCCCACTGGGGATCGAGCCCACAACCCGGGCAAATGCCCTTGACCGGAATCGAACCCGGGACCCTTGAGTCCGCAGGCCGACGCTCTATCCATTGAATGATGGCGGATTTTAATTGGTCACAGTGGGAGTGTATACGCCGAGGAGATCGGCAAAGACTGCAAGTCACAGCTTAATTTATTGTATATTGAATATTTAGACCAGAAAAAGGGCTCCTTCCCTTTTCTGCCTGACCCTCAAATATCTTTATTACCACCCTGAGGATTACCTGTCCTAAGAAAAAATAGGAAACGAAAAAGGAACACATGGGTAAAGAATAAAAATGGCGACAAACAAGTATCTATCACTAATAACTTTAAATGTAAATGGACTAAATGCCCCAATCAAAAGACATAGGGTAACTGAGTGGATAAGAAAACATGACCCATGTATCTGCTGTCTACAGGAAACCCACCTCAGAAAAAAAGACACACACAGACTGATGGTGAAGGGATGGAAAAAGGTTCTTCAGGCGAATGGAAATGAAAAAAAGCTGGAGTAGCAATACTTATATCTGACAAATTAGATCTCAAAGTGAAGGACATAAAAAGAGATAAGGAAGGCCACTTCATAATACTAAAGGGAGCAATCCAACAAGAAGAAATAACTCTGGTAAACATATACGCACCCAATATAGGAGCACCCAAATACATAAGAAAACTTCTGGAGGGGATCAAGGGAGAGATTGA
>NW_005356575.1:11397-11808 GCF_000412655.1 Myotis brandtii
CATTGGACAAATCCTCTAAACAAAAAATCAGCAAAGAAACTTCAATCCTAAATGACTCACTAGATCAGATGGAACTAATTGACATCTTCAGAACACTTCACCCCAAAGCAACCAGTCGTTATGGTCGTTATGGTCGCTGGCTTTTTATATATATAGATTGTTTCCCAATGAAATATACCAGGGAAAAATATTGCTTTGAGAAATGTCCAAGATTTTCCTGTTTACGTTTTTTCCTAGAATTGTTATGGTTGTGAGTCTAATACTTAAGGTATTTAATCCATTTTGAGTTTATCTTTGTGTATGGTGTAAGAAGACCTAATGAATATTCTTTTTTTTCTTTCTTTCTTTTTTTTCTCATCATTTTTTTTTGCTTTTTTTATTGCTTAAAATATTACAAAGGGTAGTACATTT
>NW_005356575.1:12736-20951 GCF_000412655.1 Myotis brandtii
CATGCAGTGGGCTTTCTTGTTGTTTTGTTGATCGTTTCTTTTGCTGTGCAGAAGCTTTTTATTTTGATGTAGTCCCATTTGTTTATTTTCTTTTTAGTTTCCATTGCCCTAGGAGGTGTATCGGTGAAGAAAATGCTTCAGCATATGCCTAGTGAATATTCTTGCACAAGCTTCCTGGTCCAAGGGAAATCTCTTTCAAGAGACCTCTGTCAGGCAGGTTGTGAAATAATAGAAAAAAATGTCCTTCTATCTATCTATCTATCTATCTATCTATCTATCTATCTATCTATCTATCCATCCATCCATCTATCTAATCTGGCACAGACCTCTGGAACCCTTTGTAATTTCCTAAGTGATAAAAACGCTGGGAGCATCTTTTTTGTAACATTGGGTCTTTGGCCCTGGTTTCCAACACAGAGTTCCTAAACCCTCTGGAATTTCCTGGGTGATAGGAGTGTCCTTCGTTTTGAAAGTGAGGCGATGCTGAGCAGGGTCGTGGGTGGCTTCAGGATGGGTGCTGGCCACCAGCCATGATTAGAAGTTTGACACGTTAACCCCACCCACATCTTCCTGGAAGGGAAGAGAGTCTGCAGGTTGAGTTAATAATCACTTATGCCTTCGTAATGACGGAGTTCAAAGAACCTGGTGCTCACATCCGGGCCCAGGAAGGTGGTGACGAGCTGCATCAGGATGGAGCTCCTGTGCTCCCACCCTCACGGGGCTCGCCCTTTCTGCTTATCCATATTCTCCATCGTGTCCTTTAATATATAACTAGGGGCCCAGTGCACGAATTCATGCACCTTGGAAGGAACTGTGGGCCGCGAGGCTGCAGTGGGCATAGAGGCGGGTCTCAGCCCATCCTCCGCGCCCCAGCCTGGCCCCTCCCACTGCGGCCCCTGGTCCCCTGTCTGCCGGCAGCCCCACTCCCCCTGCTGCCTCTCCCACTCACTGACAGCGCCAGCCCCACTTGCACCCACTGATGGCGCAGAGCGATTGGGGCCGGTACCAGCAGCAGCTACAAGCGGAGCCAGTGCCGTCAGCGGGTACAAGCAGCGGCTGCTGCCCTGATCACCTCTCAGGAGCAGGGGGAGATGGAGAAGCCCTCAGGGATGATTGGGGCCGGCAGCCGCTGCTCGCACCAGCTGAGCGATCGGGATCAGTGCTGGGCACCGGCAGCAGGTGCAAGTGGTGGCTCCAGTGCCAGCTGCAGGTGTGAGCGGGGACAGTGCTGGCAGTGGGTATGAGCAGGGCCGTCGCCAACAGCGGGTGCAAGCGGGAACGGCACCTGCAGCGGGTGCAAGCGCTCGGCAGGACCGCAGCGTGCAGGAGCAAAGAATTTTCAGTAACCACCAGAGGCTCGCCCTGATGACAGCGACCGGTGCCCTGCCTTGGTCTGATGGCCCCGCTCACCTGCTCCCCCATCCTGCCCCCGCCAATGCCCGCCATGTTCCACACTCTGCCACCTGCTGCCAACGCCCGACATGTTCCACACATGCCCCCTGGTGGTCAGCGTACGTCATAGTCACCGGTTGGTTGTTCGGTTGTTCCGCCTTTCGGTCTATTTGCATATTAGGGTATTATATATATAGATAAACTGGTTATCTTCAGTGTTTTCCTGAGATCTGTGAGCTGTTCTAGCAAATGATCGAATCCAAGGAGAATGTCATGGTGAAAAGGAAAATGGGGGGAGGTGGGGGGAATGCTTGCAAACTAGTTCGGTATCTGGTTAAAACTGTAGTCTTACTTCCCCACTCTGACTTGGGTGGAGCTGCGGAGCCTAACCCCAAGGTCCCACCAAAGCTGACTTGGGCGGAGCTGCGGGGACCCTCAGGGACCCGCCACAGGAGGAGATATAGGTCAGAGCCTCCCCAGGAGTTCAGTTCAGGCTTTGGATCCGGAATTCCCCTGGATTAGCAGATCTGGGAAATAAAAGTTAAACTTTCCTCCCTCAGTGTGCTGGCTGATTGTCCTCCCGTGCATTCTGCCACAACAATGGGAACCTCTAGTTCAGCGGTTCTCAACCTGTGGGTCGAGACCCCTTTGGCGGTCGAACGACCCTTTCACAGGGGTCGCCTCAGACCATCCTGCATATCAGATATTTACATGACGATTCATCACAGTAGCAACATTACAGTTATGAAGTAGCAATGAAAATAATTTTATGGTTGGGTCACAACATGAGGAACTGTATTTAAAGGGCCAGAAGGTTGAGAACCACTGCTCTAGTTTGTAGCCACGTTAGACAGGAGTTGTGGGGGACCTGGAGACCTACTGTTTGTATTTAGAGTCTGAAGTGGGGGGCAGTCCTGTGGAGCTGAGCCCTCAACTGGAGGGCTTCTCATGAATTGCAGTGAGTGTCAGGATTCATTAAATTGTAGGCCACCGGGCTGGTGTTTCAGAGAGTTGCCTGGTGTGGGAGAAAGAAGCCCACACATGTGGTGTGAGGAGACCTGTGTGAGAATAAAGGAGAAACACAACACTGTATTTTTTCCATACACGGGGACAGACTTTTTCAGAGTGGTCTTTACCCACACAGCAGGGTAGGCACCAACAAAGAGAGCTGCCTTTGAAGCAACATTTAAGCTTTCTGGCCCCGGCCAGTGTGGCTCAGGCGGTGGGAGCCTCGTCCCATCCACCGAAGGACTGTGGGTTCGATTCCCGGTGAGGGAACATAGCCAGGTTGCAGGTTCAATCCCTGAACAGGAGGCAACCAATCGATGTTTCTCGCTCTCTCTTTCCCTCTCTTTTCCTCTTTCTCTAAAGTCAGTTTTTTTAAAAATTAAAAAATACACACAAGCATTTAAGCTTTTCAGGTGCCATGGCCTCCGTGAGGAGGGCACCCCACACCGCACCACCACTGGTCCCTTTAGCTCTCTAGTGAACCCCAGTCCAGATATGCCAGGAACAGCCGCCTGTAAGACAGACCAATGCATGATTTTGCCTCCAAAAGTTGGGAATGGCCCACACTGACTTTGGTGTTGCTGGGTCAAGTCACTCCCAACACCTTTTTATTCCGGAAACCTTTCCCCACTCCTGGTTTTTTCCTTGTGTGTTTACCAGTTATCCTAGTCATGCCTCTGGGTCTGTCAGGGTAGGGACTCAAGTAGCACCCAGTGGATCCAACTGTATATCCTAGAAGATTTCCGCACCCTAGACTAAATGAAGATAGCCAGACAGGCACATGCCTTGGAGAGCCTGATATAATTGACTAGAGGCCCAGTGCACGAATTTGTACATGGGTGGGGTTCCTCGACCTGGCTGGCTATTGGGGCCGATTGGGGCCATCTTGCCCAGTCCCAGTTGGGGCTGATCAAGGCTGGTTGGCCCTGGGGGAAGGACCATGGGAGGTTGGCTGGCCGCAGGAGGTTGGCCGTGGGAGCACACTGACCACCAGGGGGCAGCTCCTGCATTGAGCATCTGCCCCCTGGTGGTCAGTGCACATCACAGTGACCTGTCGACCAGTCGTTCAGTCAACCAGTCATAACAGTTGCTTAGGCTTTATATATATAGACTAGAGGCCCAGCGCACGAAATCGTGCACACATAACTCGCCGCCGCTTGCCGCCACTCACCGCCCTGCCCACCGCCATGAGCTGCCGCCGTGAGCCACCCCGAGCCACCGCTCACGGGCTGGGGGTGGGGGGGGACTGAGACGTGGTCAATGCACCTCATGGCGACTGGTCAAGTAGTCATTCTGGTTGTTCCGCTTATGTTCCCTGACCTTTTATTATATAGGATGTTGGATTCCTGTGGCAGCGTCCACAGACACAGCATAAAGAATGGCAACCAAACCAACTGGAGTGCCATCGTCCTGGGCACCAAAAGGTTGCAGTTCAGTCCCCAGTCGGGGCACGTACTGAAGGCAACCAATCAATTTTTCTCACATCAATGTTTCTCTCTCTATCCCCACTCCCTCCTTTCCACTCTCTCTAAAAAACAATGAGAAAAATGTCCTCGGGTGAGGATAAACAAAAAAACGCTACATCTTGATAAGTGGACTAATTTAAAACTCTGAGAAAGAGAGAGAGAGAGAGAGAGAGAGAGAGAGAGAGAGAGAGAAACATTGATTGATATGAGAGAGACACATGGATTGGTTGCCTCTCAAACCTGCAACCCAGGTAGGTGCCCTTGACTAAGAATCAAACCCAAGACACTCTGGTGTGTG
This sequence comes from Myotis brandtii, assembly GCF_000412655.1. Lineage (NCBI taxonomy): Eukaryota > Metazoa > Chordata > Mammalia > Chiroptera > Vespertilionidae > Myotis > Myotis brandtii. The sequence continues at coordinate 16,901 of NW_005356575.1, forward strand.
GGCCAACACTCTAACCACTGAGCAACCAGCCAGGGCTCAAGATGTAGATTTGATAAGGCTTCATGGAGAAGCTAAACTTGTCTCTAAGTTTGGATGTTTTATAATACAATTGTTTAAATAAAGAAAGACTATGAAAATCACAGACATGGTTGCAAAAAAACCCCCAAACTCATAGATGTTCTGAAGGGAAAAGTTAATGAAAGCCCCAGAATATAGAACAAAGAGGAGGGATGAGAAAACAGGACAGAAGCGGGGGGGTGGGGTGGAGGGAAGGGGAGGATGGTATAGGGGGATAAATGGTGATGGGGAAAATTAAATTAAAAAAAGAAAAGCCCTAGCTGGTGTGCCTCAGATGGTCGGAGCATCATCTGGTTGGTTCAGTTCCCAGTTGGGGCGCATGCGGAAGGCAGCCGATATATGTTTCTCTTTCACATCGATGTTTCTCCCCCTTCTTCCTCTCTCTAAAATCAATTAAAAAAAAAAACAGGAGAGAAAAGTCTAGAGGTGAAGGATCAGTGCAGGGCCGTGTTCCAGACGAGGAAGTGTTCCCGGAGTTACAGGGAAATGGAGGGGAGGAAATGCATCCCACCCACAGTGAGGGGTCGCCAGGCACACCCTCACTCTGACACCAACTGTGCCCGGCCAGCTCAGCCAAAGGTTTGGGGAGCCTTTGTAGAAAAGACAAAGAGAATAAGCTGGGTCTGTGGATCTCCGGTGCCTGGCTGAGGCCACAGAGACAGAACCACAGGGCAAGCTGAGCCTTTATTTTATAGCCAGAAGTAAACAAGGTAGTGGTCACCATAGTTACAGTGACGTGTTGTGAGTTTCCCACAACCCATTAGCTATCCAGATAAGATCGTAGGAGCGCCGAAACCCGTTTGGCTCAGTGGATAGGGCGTCGGCCTGCGAACTGAAGGGTCCCAGGTTCGATTCCGGTCGAAGGCATGTACCTGGGTTGCGGGCACATCCCCAGTGGGAGATGTGCAGGAGGCAGCTGATCGATGATGTTTCTCTCTCATCGATGTTTCTAACTCTCTATCTCTCTCCCTTCCTCTGTGTAAAAAATCAATAAAATATATTTTTAAAAAAAAAAAAGATCGTAGGAGCAATAAGGTCAAGCCTAATTATGCTTAGAGGGCACAGCTGGGAATTGTTTGTGGCTTTGCCAACAGGTCAATCCGAGGCTTAACCCTATAGCCCAGCGGTTCTCAACCTGTGGGTCGCGACCCCTTTGGGGGTGGAACGACCCTTTCACAGGGGTCGCCTAAGGCCATCGGAAAACACAGATATAATTACATATTGTTTTTATGATTAATCACTATGCTTTAATTATGTTCAATTTGTAACAATGAAAATACATCCTGCATATCAGATATTTACATTACGATTCATAACAGTAGCAAAATTACAGTTATGAAGTAGCAACGAAAATAATTTTATGGTTGGGGGTCACCACAACATGAGGAGCTGTATTAAAGGGTCGCGGCATTAGGAAGGTTGAGAACCACTGCATAGCTGCTCCCTACAACCAACCGCAAGTTCAGGGAGCCCCAAACAACCTCCAATTTCAATAATTTGGTGGAAAGACTCACTGATCATTACACCCCCGTTACAGTTTATTAGAGAGAGGATGCAGGTTAAAATCAGCCTCGTGGAGAGGTACGTGGGGCAGAATCCAGGAGAGCTCCCGTGGTCCCAGAGGGATCGGGGACAGCACTAACTTCTCCCAGCAACAATGAGTGACAACCAGGGAAGCTCGCCCAGGCCATGTCCTCCAGGGGCTTTAAGGGGGATGGGTCGCAGAGACCAGGTTTACGAACCGTGTGGCCCACCTTAGTGTCAGCCGCTTGGCTCCAGAGGGTGAGCTGATACCACGGGGCCCAAAGCCCTCCCGGTAAATGATGAGCTAGTGTCCACTCTCTGGCACGGCCCAGGCCCCAAGTAAACAGACACTCTTATCAGGCAGGACATTCCAAGGACTTAAAGACTTCCTCTCCGGACGGGACAGAAGGGCGAAGGCCAGAGCTCCAGCTGCAGGGTAGGGTTAATCCTTTACTGCGCAGACAAGAAACATTCCCAGGACTGAAGAGAAAAACAAGCTTAGGATAGAAAAGTATAAAAGAATGGAACAGGAGGAACTCATCCATAAACCCATCCTGGTGCAGTCAGTGCTACAGGGTGACAGAAAGTCCCTCCGCCGGCACAAGTGATGGAACCGGGCCCCAAACGGCTGAGGAATTTTGCACCGGTAATTCTGGGCCTAGAAACTGTCATCTAGTCTAGTGTGAAAGTAGGCAAAGAACAGTTAACACTTATTATGACTCAGAAAGGCATCTATAATAAAAGTGTAATACGCTAGCCCTGGCTGGTTTGGCTCAATGGATAGAGTGTCAGCCTGTGGACTGAAGGGTCCCAGGTTCGATTCCGGCCAAGGGCACATGCCTGGGTTGCGGGCTTGATTCCCAGTAGGGGGCATGCAGGAGGCAGCCAATCAATGATTCTCTCTCATCATTGATGTTTCTATCTCCCTCTCCCTTCCTCTCTAAAATCAATAAAAAAATATATATTAAAAAAAAAGTGTAGTACACTAATTAGACCAGATGTCATTCCGGACATCCTTCCTGCCATCCGGGTCCAGGGTGCCTGCGAGCAGCCTGGGGGAAGCCAGCCCAGGTCCCAGGTGCCAGAGGGAGGCCGGTGCTGGCAGCCGGGGAAAGGAAGGCCTACTCTTGCATGAATTTCGTGCACCAGGCCTCTAGTGTAAATATAATAGCACAGCAGACAGACCACAGGAGATGGAGGGCAGGGGAGAGTAGAGAGTGGGAGGAGCAGTTAATGTGCCTACAAGTGCCCGTCAGGAAGTTAAGGCAATAGGCATGTTATTTAGAACCACAAAGGCTACCAATAAATAGTAACAGACAAAATAAAAATCACTTGCAAAACTTGGGAGGGGGAGGAAAGGACACAGAATGTGCTAAATTCACACAAGTGGGGGTGGCAGTGGAAAGTCCAGTCATAATGTTTTTAAATTTTTTATTGATTTTGAGAGAGAGAGGAAGGGAGAGGGAGAGAGGGAAACACTGATGTGAGAGTGACACATCGATAGGCTGCCTCCTGCATGCATCCCCCCTCACCCCCCCCTACCGTGGATGGAGCCTGAAACCCGGTCATGTTCCCTGACAGGGAACCCAACAGGGGGGGCTCCTGGTGCATGGGACAGCGCTCAACCAACTGAGCCACACCGGCCAGGGCTCAAGTCATAATATTTTTAAAAATTCAATTGAGGCCCTAGCTGGTTTGGCTCAGCGGACAGAGCATCGGCCTGTGGACTCAAGGGTCCCAGGTTCGATTCCGGTCACGGGCATGTACCTGGGTTGCGGGCACATCCCCAGTAGGGGGCGTGCAAGAGGCAGCTGAATCGATGTTTCTCTCTCATCGATGTTTCTAACTCGCTATCCCTCTCCCTCTCCCTTCCTCTCTGTAAAAAAATCAATAAAATATATTTTTTTAAAAAAATTCAATTGAGTAAATCAAGGGTTAGAGGTATAAGCTAGTGATTTGGCACCCTAGAGTTAAAGTGGAAGAAAAAATGCAGAAGAAAAAAAAAAGTGGTTCACCTTGGAGGGGTGGGACCACAGTGAGAGGCGGGCGATGGACTGCCCTGGCGACACGCCCCTTTCTGTGCAGCCAGCCTCCCGGGTGCTTAGGAATGTGGTCCAATCAGCCGGGCTGCTGCGACGTTTCCAGGAATCCATCCCTTAATGAGTGCAAAAGAGGCTTATCGTTTTTCCCAGCAGCCCCTGGATCAATGGATGGATATGAATATTCGTGGAGTGAGTCAGGTCTCAGCACCAACTCCTTGTTTATGTTACGTTTATGTTTATAAACAATGGCGATGCTGACAGCCCTCACTCCCATGAGTAAGGATTAGGTAAAGGAGTCGTCGCTAGAGCAGCCGAGCCCAGCCCCGAGCTCCTTCCACGGCCCCGAACCGCACAGCGAAAGGGCCAAGTGTCAGCTCCTCCCGGGGAGGCCGAAAGGAGCTTGTCTG
>NW_005356575.1:21002-21318 GCF_000412655.1 Myotis brandtii
ACCACCCACCAAGACCCTCCCCTCCAGGGCAGCACTTCTTTCTCGGCTGCTCGCCATAACCTTCGGGACGTTTCCAAAAGATGCCCGCCCGCCCGGCCGCCCCATCCGAAGAACTAACTCAGCATCCCGCGTGCTGGGCGTGCTGGGCGGCGTGGTGCACGCGGGTCTTCCTTACGGCGCTCACTCCCCAACCACAGACATGCGGGCTGCCCTTCCCCGTAGCTCCGGACGGGACTTGGAGGCGTGGAGGGGCGGGGCTGGAGGGGCGCCCCGCGGAAGGTGCCTGACCCCCCTCTCGCCCCGCAGTGTACCACTG
>NW_005356575.1:22268-24645 GCF_000412655.1 Myotis brandtii
TGCCTGACTTTGGCCCCCCACCAGCCCCTCTACTGAGGGCACCTCCTAAGTGATCATTCCAACAGCAGCACCTGCACCTTCGTCTGGGCACCGCCCACAGGAAAGGCTGGCAGGGTTCTCCCAGGCAGCTCCACCGGCTCTCCCACTCCCCCTGCTCCCAGGACCTGTTCCAGCAGGACATGCCCTTTAGGTTGGAAAAGTCGGTGCTGCCAGGGGGCTGAACAGTTCTGTTTTAATCAAAGCCCCGTTTACCAGTAGCTCTGGACCCACTGCTGTCCTTACCCACCATCCTCCCCGCTGGCCTTTCACGGGGCCCGACCTGTTCTCCTACATGGGCAACAGTCATGACCCCACCTTCCATCCAAACCTGCTCTTCAGAACACTCAGGGATTCCCTCTCCCTTTCTGCCTTTGGACTGGTCCCCCAGTCCCCCTCACCCTCCTTCATGCAAAGGCTTCCTCCACGGGACCACTGGCCCCTCCGCCCTAAGCTCCCCACCCCCATCCCAAGGGAATATTCCCCCAGGCAGTGTAACCTGCCTGACCTACTCCCTGCCAACCCAATGAACCACTGCAGGGGGTGTGCGTGAGCTCTGCCGCTTCCGAATGCTATTTTTTTAGACTGTAAATGTTTTATAATTAAAGGAGCTCCGAGGTAATGGGGGCATCTCAGTGTGTCCGAGAGCCATGGTGCATGCGTCCGAGAGCCATGGTGCGTGCCGGTAAGGACACAAGGGTCATTACAATTAGGGAAAGCTGGGAGGTTCCGACGGGAAGGGGCCAGAGGACCCTCCTATGCGTCCTTTCCCAGACGGGAACCAGGGTCTACGGGCAGCAAAGGGACCTGCCCCAGGCCGGCAGACTATGAGGGACAGCCCCGGGCTTTCTCTAGGCCGGGGAATTGGTTGGACTAAAGGAGGAATGAGGAAGCTGCCTTGGTAAGGAGCAGGGAGAGGGAGGGAGGGAGGTCTGTTGAGAGGTCAGAGGGGGCAGAGCCCACCCTGGCTGAAGGAGCCTGAGGGAACTGGAACAGGTGCAGGGCGGTTAGGACAACGAGGAGCAGGTGGATTGCTGGGGTCGGGGGACAGCACCCCCCTCCTGTCCTCATCAGAGCAGCCCTTCCAATCACTCCAGAAATCTTAGCATTTATAAAAACTGGCAGATTTATTCCGCGGGGGCCCATTTTCAAGAAGCTGAAGGTGAAGGTGGGAGAGGGGAGGAAAGCTTTCCTCCCCATTTCCTTTCTCCCTCATCTTATTTTCCCTAAGGGGGTAAAAATGGCCTGGACCCCAAAACCTACCCAAATAAAAAACCAAAAAACTGAGGTTCCAAAAAGTTACAGCATCTTAATTCCTCATAGAAAAGGGGAAGGAGCCGGAGGGAAGGGATGTCCCTGGGGTGAGGGAGATGCCCCTGGCCTGGTGGGACATCCTCCCCCTTAAATAGCTGCCCCGAATCGGACAAGCCCGGGGCTAAAGCATTTAAAAACTCCCCATTTTATCAAAACCAAAGAGAAAAAAATTTCCCTTCCCCCCAAAACCTAAATATATATATATAGATATATATAATTTTTTTCCTTAAAAAAACAAAAATTTGAAGGCATTAAGCATTAAAGTGAAATCTAGAACAAGGGAATGTGACATTCCCTCCTTCCTTCCCCCTACTGTGGGGTTAACTGGTACATCCCCAGCAGAGGAACCTGCCCCAGGGGGATGGCAGAGGGGAAGGACCAAAGGGAGCAAAGGGTGGGGGCCTCCCCAGCCAATCAGCAGCCAGTATAGGAGTGGGCATGGCAGAAGCCACACCCCCTTGGAATTTTCCAAGTGGGATGAGGAGTGGGGAAGACGCATTCCTGTGTAGTCTTCAGCCAATTCCAAGTCAAGTCGAGGCAGGGAAAGCAGGGTGACAGGCAAGGTGTGCGGAAAGGAGAAACGGGGTCTTCCGGGGCCCTGTGGTCAGGGGGAACCCCTCTTCCTCAGCTCCTGGACAAAGGCTGGAAGGAAACAAAGGGCAGAGGTCAGGGGCAGAGTCTCTTCTCCCCTCCCTTCCAAAACAGGGCTCTTTCCCAGGGACAGGATCCCTCCAAAACCACCTCACCTTCAATTATTTCTTCTTTCACTTTCTGCAATTCCTTCCTCACCTCTTCCAGAAACTCCTGAAAGCAATGGGGTGCAACCAATCAGGAAGAGTGCCTGGACTTGCAGACACTCATCTCTCCTTTCTTTCTTTCATTCATTTGTTTATTTATTTATATTTTATTTTTTAAAATATTTTTTATTGATTTCAGAGAGGAAGGGAAAGGGAGATAGAAACATCAATGATGAAAGAGAATCATTGATCGCTGCCTCCTGCACGCCCCCTGCTGGGGATCGAGCCTG
>NW_005356575.1:24780-35722 GCF_000412655.1 Myotis brandtii
GGGAGAGAGAGAAACATCAATGATGAGAGAGAATCATTGATCTTGACCAGCTGCCTCCTCGACGCCCCCTACTGGGGATCGAGCCTGCAACCAGGGCATATGCCCTTGACCACAATCAAACCCGGAACCCTTCAGTTCTCAGGCCAATGCTTTATCCACTGAGCCAAACCAGCTAGGGCTAATTTCTCCTTTCTTAATGACTGAAGGGCCACACACACACCATGACCTCACTGACAAAGCCGCAGAGGGACCGGTGAATTCTGGAGATTTCTGGATCCTCTGAGCCAGAAGAAAAGCACTGGAGAACAGCCAGTACCAGGGATGGCAAATACACTCTATTCTCCTGCCAACTCCTGTTGGTAATGGACGTCTGGGGCCAGTGTGCTGAAAAGGACTCGGGGTACTCACCGGGAAAGTGTGCCGTGATAGATTAGTAAGGCCTGCCACGCGCACTGGAAAAGGGAGTTGTGGATGACACAGACATGTCATCCCTGACCTGACCAAATCTCTCCACTTCTCAGACTAGAAACAGTGTCTCCGAGGCCCTTTCTAGAATCACATGGCAAGTCAGTGGCAGAATTTAGACCAGTGATGGCGAACCTTTTGAGCTCGGCGTGTCAGCATTTTGAAAAACCCTAACTTAACTCTGGTGCCGTGTCACATATAGAAATTTTTTGATATTTGCAACCATAGTAAAACAAAGACTTATATTTTTGATATTCATTTTATATATTTAAATGCCATTTAACAGAGAAAAATCAACCAAAAAAATGAGTTCGCGTGTCACCTCTGACACGCGTGTCATAGGTTTGCCACCACTGATTCAGACCCAGATCTCTCTTCTTCCTGTGGCCCCTTTCATAGCCCCCCGAACCTCACCCCCAGTCCCCTCGCCAAGCTACCTGTTTCACCCGCTCCAGGTCTGACTCATCGCCGGAGCTGGGTGTAGCGGGGTGGGCCTCGGAAGTGGTCACTGAAGACGAGGACTTCATCCTGGGAGAGATGGTGGGGTTTGGGACAGACATGAGGTTAGAGAGGGCCTGCCTCCCATTCCACGAGCATGTTACCCCCTACAGATTCAGCAAATCCACCTACTTGGGGCAGGTGGGGCCCCAGTACTGACGACCCACCTTGGCAAGGTTGTGCTGTTCTTCTCCCAGGGTCTCCGCACAGGTTCTGGGGGACAGGCAACAAATCAGAAAGATGAGGGACGAGGAATGCCCCCCCTCAATCCTTCTCCCACAGCCTCATCAGCCCCTGTGCAAAGAACCATCTCAGGAGACTACAGTCCCCAGTATTGTTTGCACAGACTCTCTCAAGAATGTGCTTTATGTGTGAGGACAAAGCATCCTGGGATTTGTAGTTCCTGTGGCTAGACTGGGCTATCACTCACCGCTTTGGGCTGGGACTCTGGCTTCTGGCTCCTCCTGCTGGTGGGAAATAAAACTGTCATGAGCCAGTCCCTGCCACACCTCTGTGCATTTTCCTCTTCCAGGTTCTGTCCAGCCCAGCCTTGTCACACCGCCTCCCCAATATCCCTACCCCAACGGGACAGCCTAAGGTGTGTGTGGCAGGAAGAGCCCCTAACTCACATTGGCAGATTCATCCTTGGGGGGTTTCTCCCCAACTAGTGTGGCTTTCCTTCTGCAGGAGGGAAAGGCAAAAACAGATGGCTCCAGCCCTCCCTCAGCCACTCAACAAGCCCCCTTCCCAGAGCTCAGAAAGGCGGATTCTAGGGTACAGAGTTGTGGAACTTGTGAACGCGAAGAAAACTTTAATTTTAGAAGTTACAGAGAGCGCTGTTCTCGAGGTAGGATGGGGATTTTGCGTTTTTCACATTTGGGAATCACAAAGTTCTAAGGGCAGAGGGCTCTGGAATTCTAGGAACCCAACTTTTCAGGTTCCCAGGCAGGAATGTCTAAGGTCCTAAAATTTGCAGCGGTTCTCAACCTGTGGGTCGCGACCCCTTTGGCAGTCGAACGACCCTTTCACAGGGGTCGCCTCAGACCATCCTGCATATCAGATATTTACATGATGATTCATAACAGTAGCAACATTACAGTGATGAAGTAGCAATGAAAATAATTTTATGGTTGGGTCACAACATGAGGAACTGCATTTAAAGGGCCAGAAGGTTGAGAACCACTGAATCTAGAGCCTACCAGGTGGTTGCAAACTCAGCCCTCTCAGGAGAATGCAATTGCAGCATTATATCCCAAACCTGACTGTCAAAGAGGGAACTTTCATCCAAAGAAACAACAACAAAAAACACAACGGGAATCAGCCAGCCCCACACCTGGCCCTGCTGGCCCAGGTGATAACCGCTGGTCTGAGGGTTTGTTCCCAGAGCCCTCCCAGGGGCACGGAGGGCTCCAGGGTCGGAGGGCTCCAGGCTCGGGCTCACCTCCGGGCCAGCATGGCGTTCATCTCCTCCATGAGCCCGCCCCCTGTGCTTCGACTGCTCTCAGCTTTGGGGGCTGCAGGCCCCCCTGAGGCCTCCTCCTGCTGGAGAAATTACAAAGAGGGGGGCTTTATGCGCAGGCCTCCTGATGTCCCCAGGCAACTCTGGCCTCATTCCCCACTATTCCCTCAGGGCCCCCGTCTCCCCACACCCTGCCATGTCTGGCCCCCTCACCTTGCTGACTTTCCTGAGTTTGGCTCCGGCAATGGCTGCAGCCAGGCCGGGGGCCCCAGTTCCTCCACCACTGGGGCCAGCTGCTGTGGGCAGAGGCGGTGGAGGGGGTGGGCCTCCCCCTGCTCCATGCCCTACAGCGGAGACCCCCGAGGGGGGCAGACCAGAGGGTGGGGGGGGCCCCGGAGGCGGGGGAGGTCCTGGAGGTGGAGGCGGTCCCCCAGCTGGGGGAGCAGGTGGGGCTCCTGAAACAAACAAACAAAGGAGGGGTGCTGAGAGAGAGACCTCGTTCCTTATCCAGCTGGCCCACCCCCTCCTCTGGGGAGCCCCCCACTCCCTCCAGGGACCATGTGAACAATCACCTGCATTGGAGACCCGGCGCTCCAGGTGCTCTGGCTGCCTGAGGAGGGGAGGAGGGGTGAAGGAGCTGCCGTCACTCAGGACCCTGAGAATGGCCCCCACCCCTGGCCGCTCCGAGGTCTCCAGTGAGACGGGCTCCTAACCCCCACCCGCTTCCTTCCCCAGGGGCCCAGGAAAGCGGGGCAGCAGGGACAGGGTGAGACCAAGATGCAAGCACTCTAGTCACCAGACCGTCAACAGCTGAATTAGAAAATGCGCGAGATGCTTTAAAGAACCAAGTGTTAGACTCTCCGAAGGGTGAGGGGTTTTTAAAACAGCAGGAGGCAGGAGCTCCTGAAAGCTGAGGTCTAGCCCCTGGGAGTTGCAGTTGGAGAAGTTGGGGAGCTGAGAATTCTAGGAGCCAGGGGCGTGGCAGCGGTAGGATTCCCACCGGGACCGGACCCACCTTTTCTGAAACTCCGCCTCCTCGGGGGCGGGGCCGTTCTGGACCGACCAGGCGGGCGGTGCCGCCTGTGGCTGCGGTGGTGGTGGTGGCGGCGGGGCTGGCGGCCCACCTCCTGGAAAGCGAGAGTAGAACCCGGTGATGAGTCAGCCCGGAACCGGGCCCCGCCTCGGGGCACTTTCCCTCCGCTCTCCCGGGCCCGGCAGGAACCCTGCCCAGCGGTGCTCACTTCCTGACCCTCCGGCTGGTGTGGGCACCTGGGCAGGCTTCCCTTGACTGAGCTGATATGTGGTGGGGGCTGTGGTGATGCCCAAGCGACTGGTGGGGACAATGACGGCCCAAAGGGGGCAGTCACTTGCAGACTGGAATTTGCAGAAACAAGACAAAATCATCCAGGATGATTCCCACATCTACTCTTTTTTTTTTAATCCTCACCCGAGGATATTTTTCCATTGATTTTCAGAGAGTGGAAGGGAGCGGGAAGAGGAGAGAGAGACAGATCAATTGGCTGCCTCCTGCACAGCTCCCAGTCCGGGGGCAGAGACTGAACCTGCAACCAGGCACGTGCCCCTGACCAGAGTCGAACCTGCGCCCCTCGGGTGTGCAGGCTGTCGCTCTAACCACTGAAACACCGGCCAGGGCTCCCACATCTACTCTTAACCAGGGGCTCAGCCACAGAGACCCCCAGCCCCAGGACCCTGAAAAGGCTGAAAGCCTGCTCCTTACCACCCCCGGCCTCTGGCGCCCACGGACACAAACTGCCCCCCATAGTTCTCTCTGTGCCCCAGACAAGCAAGCCCTTCCCACTGTCACCGCAGCCGCTCCAGGAAGCAGACAGCCCTGCCCCTTGGTGATCTGAAGCTCTCCAGCAGCGACCTGGACCCAAGGCACAGCGGCACCTAACGCCTCGCTGTCCATGGGCTGCCATCACCGGGCACTTGCTAGACATGCAGAGGCTCAGCCCCACCTCAGCCCAACTGAACTGGAATCTGCCTTTTACCCAGATGTTCAGGTTAAGAGCTACCACCTTGGTCCTGGCCGGTAGCTCAGAGCATCGTCCTGATAAACCAAGGTTCAATTCTCAGTCAGGGCACATACAGGAATCAACCAATCTATATATATAAAAGCCTAAGCGACCATTATCACCGAACAACAGGAACGACCAGTCAACCAGTTGCTATGACATGCACTGACCACCAGGGGGCAGATGCTCAATGCAGGAGCTGCCCCCTGGCCAACCTCCCATGCCCCCTGTCCCCTGCTGGCTAGCCCCCCCATAGGCCTCGGTCGCCAGCCAGGCCGAGGGACCCCACCAGTGCATGAATTCATGCACCAGGCCTCTAGTGAATACATAAATAAGTGGAACAACAAATCAGCATCTCTCTTTCTCTCTCCCCCTGCCCACAGCCTCTCTCAAAAATGAATTTTAAAAAAAGAACTACCACCCGGCCAGTGTGGTTCAGTGGTTGAGCATCAACCTATGAACCAGGACAGCAGTTCTCAACCTGTGGGTCGCAACCCCTTTGGCGGTCGAACGACCCTTTCACAGGGGTCGCCTAAGACCATCCTGTATATCAGATATTTACATTACAATTCATAACAGTAGCAACATTACAGTTATGAAGTAGCAATGAAAATAATTTTATGGTTGGGTCACAACATGAGGAACTGTATTTAAAGGGCCAGAAAATTGAGAACCACTGCAAGGGATCTGCCTGGGACAGAAGGGTTATGAAGTACCACCTCTAAGAACAGGAAGCTGCTGTACCTCACACACACACACACACACACACACACACACACACACACACAAGGAGACACACCCTCTCCTCCACCCATCAAGTTAAAACTCCTCATAATTTCCTTTTGTGCAATAGTTTGGCCACAGATGCAGGTACTGAACGTGTCTAGAGGCATGACACCACTATAAGAGGCTTATCTATCTTTATAGCCAAACTCAGAACTTGTTATGGCATTATAGTTGAACACATCTTTCTAGCAAATGAAGACATTATTGTGCCTCTCACAAATTCAGCTTATTGAAATCAGGAGGAGATATTGCTTTTAAGGTCTGTTATATTCTCGTACTATTATGAAATTCTCTTTAAGAAAATACTAGTTAACTTTGCATCTTTGCAGCACAAGGACCTAAATGCTTGTGTTTTGCAGAAAGCACTACAAATAAAAAAAGTCAGCTCAAAGCTTGGAGAGGGACATAGGAATATATACCATATATATATATATATATATATTCATTTGTTATTATTCCCATCTTATAACTTTTCAAGGTAGCTATGTTAGTTACCTAATATGAACAATTTATATTGTTATTCCCGTAATTATTTCAATAGGCTTTTAATAGCAATTATCACTATATCTCTTTTCTATCAAAGACATTCCTGATTTTAATATTTGGTGAATTGAATTTTAACCTGCCTGGATTTGTTGGAGCTAGAGTGAAGGAGGGGAGAAAGAAAACAACCCTAACATGCCTTTTTGTGTTTTGTTTTTATTGATTTCAGAGAGAGGGATAGAAACATCAATGATGAGAGAGAATTCTTGATTGGCTGCCTCCTGCTCTCCCCCTACTGGGGATAGAGCCCACAACCCCAGGCATGTGCCCTGACTGGGAATGGAACCATGACCTCCTGGTTCATGGATTGACGCTCAACCACTGAGCCACACCAGATGAGCCTGAAATGCCTTTTGGGAGAATGCTGGAGTAAGTTCAACAGGTGAGTGAGACTTAGGTGAGTTCCCTAAGTCTTTCTCCTCCAACAAGAATGAGGGTCAGAGCTGTACCATTTGTGCAGCAGAAAGACATTTATTTATTCTTCTTTTATGTGCCCTACCTGCCCTCCTGCACCCCACAAATTCTAGGCCTGTAAAGATGGGGTTTTCCTCAACAAATATCTCATCTCCTTGATTGGGAGCATCATCTCTGGAATATAAGTCTTTCTTCCTTGTTCCAACTTTGTGATGTTGGCCAAGTTACTCCTTTGGGATCAGTTTACTCAACTGTAAAGTGGGGCAGTACCTCAGAGCTGTTGTAAGAATTCAGTGTCATAAGGCATGTAAAATGCTTAGCGCAGTGCAAAGCACATGGGAAATGCCAATGTGATTTATGTGAGGTGATTTTATATGTACAGACGGGGAGAGGAGAGAGGGAGAGGAAGTCAGACAGACAGACAGACAGAGTGGAAGGGACAAACAGGCCGACATGGAGAGAGAGCTGAGAGGGAGAGTCAGACTGACAATGGGGAGACAGACAAGGGAACGGTGAGGGGAACACATGGAATGGGCAGAGAGGCAGAGAGAGAGAGAGAGAGAGAGAGAGAGAGAGAGAGAGTGAGGGGAACACATGGAACGGGCAGAGAGAGAGAGAGAGAGAGAGAGAGAGAGAGAGAGAGAGAGAGATGGACAGTGAGAGAGATGCAGGTAAGTCCGGAGTGAGAGCTGGAGGAGGGGACCCGGGAGAGGGCAGTGGGGACGGGGCAGGAACTCTGGGTGGGGCCCTGGGAATCAGCCTGGCACTCCTGGAGCCTCAGTTTCCCTCTCTCTTCCAGGGTTCTCCCCCCCCCCCCCCGCACCCCCACTTCTGCGCACACACAAACACACTCCCTGCTTCGGTCAGAGGAGGAAGCTGAGGCCCAGGGAGAGGAAGGGTCCCCTGCAGCAAGTTGGGGACCAATGCTACACCCTAACCTCTTCTTTTTCCTGCTGCCACCCCATCACCCCACAGTGCCCCGGGCCATCAGCAGACACTCCCTGCTCCCCCAGGCCCATGTCTTGGGCAATGACCCAGACAGCCGCGGCCCCACCCTCCAGTGCAGGAGACAGTCCAGTCCCCAGACGGTGACAGCCCAGGGTGACCGGGAGCACCCTCCCTGGCCTGGGCGTCACAGGGGAGTTCTGGAGTAAGTGACATCTGACTCAGCCTTGGGGGGGTGGGGGTGGTAATCAAGAAACTAGTTCAGAGTTCAGGCCCTGATATCCAGAGACCTGGGTTCCAATCCCAAATCCCCTCGAAGCCACCTACTCCATGTGACTCAGCAAGCGACCCTCCCACTTGGGAACTGCAAACTGGGGAAATGACAGCCCCCCACCCCCACCCCCGCGCCCAGGACAGTGGGAGGAGTAATGAGTCTGGACACGTAAGGCCACGTACTCGGCATGGACTGAGCACTTATTAACTGTCAGCATCTCTCACATCACAGGCACCCGGAACATCTCAGGAGCACTGCCCCTCCCCCCCCCTCCTTCTGGGGAGGTTCAGCCTCCCCTCCCCCAAGGAGGAAACTCAGGCTCCCAGACAGGAAGTGACTTGCTCAAGGTCACACATAGACCTGGGGGAAGTGCTAGTCCCTACCCGGCCCCACCCCCACCAAACTTTTTCCTGAAAAGAGGAAGTTGGTGGTCAGAGGTTTCCGGGGAGAGAAATTATACCCCACAAGGGCTCAGTCTCAGCCAGGCCTGGGGGCTGGGTGTGAGGCTCAGGCTGTTCAAGACGAGTCAGGGAAAACCCCTCAGCAGACCCAGCTCTGGGTTCCTAGGCCCGGGGCTGAGCGCCGGACACCCCCAAGTTTACATAAATCGTGGCGTCTCCTTCCTAGGGTGTCCGCTCATCAGACACCCTAAGCCCTCTCCTCGGTCACTCACTTTATTCTCCTTCAAGATGGGCACTATTTCATCCTCAGTACACAAATGGGGAGCCAGTGGAGGCCAGTGAGGCTGCGTGCTTGCTCCCGGTCACAGAGCTAGTCAGCAGCAGAATGAGGATTTGAACCCAGGCCACCTGGCAGCCAAGTCCTCAGCCTCAACCGCCAGGAACTGTGGGGGCCCCAACCCAACCCAAACACCAGGTGCTGTTTCCAGACCGGTGCGGCCTCAGGGGCCATTTCTGGCTCCCACCGCCCCCTGGCAGGGCAGGGCAGGGCGAAGGCCTCGCCCACACCTGCCACCCACCCACAGGGCCGAATCTGGCCGGGAGCCAAGGTTGTGTTTGCTACCCCACCCTGGCTGCACTTTGCTCTCCCAAGCTGCCCTGCCCTGCCCAAGGCTTTGGCCTGGCCCGAGGGCGCCGGCTGAGTGACCCCAGGCCTGTCCCACCCCTCACCAGGCCGCAGTGTCCCCATTACAGCAGAAGGATCCTGTTAAAACACGTCAGATGCAGTCCCTTCTCTGGGAGAAAAAAAGCCAAGATCTCTCTGTGGCTTACGTGATCTGTGTGATCTCTGATCTCATCCCTTCCCTCCCCCCAGCTCGCAGTTTCAGCCCCTCTGGCCTCCAAGCTCTTCCTTCTACAGGCACATTCCTGCCTCAGGCGAAGCACTTATTCTTCCTCCACCTGGATCCTCACCTCCCCCAGCCTCTTCCTCTGACTACCAGGAAAGTCTCTCCCTCTCATCGCATGTCCCACATCATAGCATCCACCCCTCCCTGACAGTCCCCATCTGTCCTACAAAAGGTCAGGACCATGAGGGCAGGGATGTGTGTCTCCAGAACCCAGAACGGTGTCCAGCACATAGGTGTTCAACAGCTGTTAAATCAGCCATCGATGAAAAAGGAAAACTTACAGCAACAGCAGGTGGGTTACAGACACTGTTCTGGGTGCTGTTGAGCTCCAGTTTCCACAAAGAACCTCTCAAGGACCTCGGGAGAAGGATTCTGGTCCTTCCTTTTACTACAGAGGAGGAACCATGGGCACAGAGAGGTGAAGACATTTGTCCCAGGTCACACAGCGAGTAAGCAGAGGGGCTGGCATTTGAAACCAAGTCCATCCAAGTTCTTAACCTCATTTAAAGGTGAGGAAACAGCTAAGCTAACATTTGAAAAAGCCAAGGGCTAAAGTGGTGTGTGTCAGAGGTTTTTAAAAAAAGGTGGGGAGGAGACAAACACATCCGCACACAGTGGTGATTTCTGCAGAGGCTGCTTCTCGGGGGACTAACAGTGCCTGCCTCCGAGGACGGGCACTGGGGGCCTGAGGAAGGAGGAAATGGACGCATCGCACTCTTCACTTTTTAAAACTGCTTGATTCTTTTTTTTATTATTATTAGTATTGATTTCAGATAGGAAGGGTAAGGGAGAGAGAGAGAGAGACATCAGTGATGAGAGAGAATCATCGATGGGCTGCCTCCTGCACAACCCCTACTGGGGATCAGGCCGCAACCTGGGCATGTGCCCTTGACGTCGATGGGCTGCCTCCTGCACGACCCCTACTGAGGATCAAGCCACAACCTGGGCATGTGCCCTTGACCAGAATCAAACCCGGGACCCTTCGGACCGCAGGCTGACGCTCTATCCACTGAGCCAAACTGGCCAGGCTTTCTTTCTCTCTTTTTTTTTTCCACCACAGGCTGGTATTACCTAGAAAAAACTCATTCAGTACTTACGTTCAAAAATTAAAACTATAAGCCAGGCAAAACCTGCAACAGAAAATCCCACAGCCAGGACGCTGGGACTGAGGTTCGTCTCTTAGAGTCCTGCATCAGAGAGCCTTCATTCCCAGCCAATGCAGGACCCTCCCTTCCCCACAGGCCCCCACCTCCTGGAAAACTCTAGCAAGTGGTGGTGGATGGGAGAGGGCTCACGTCAACCCGGTGCCGTGTGGCTTCACCTCTCTGAGCCTCTGTCTCCAGCCCTGGGAACCATCACTCAGTGGTTTGCTGTAAGGCTTCAAAGAG
The DNA here is from genome assembly GCF_000412655.1 of Myotis brandtii. Classification (NCBI taxonomy): domain Eukaryota; kingdom Metazoa; phylum Chordata; class Mammalia; order Chiroptera; family Vespertilionidae; genus Myotis; species Myotis brandtii. The sequence continues at coordinate 34,898 of NW_005356575.1, forward strand.
ATAAGAAAAACCCTACAGCTCATGCACAGGCTCCATATAAGGAAGCTGCGGGTCAAAACAGGGGAGAGAGCCTCTCATCAGTGGAGGCAATCAAGCATAGTCACTCTGGTTTACTCAAACCTTCCAGGTCAGAGGCTTGCCCTTTTCTCTACCCGAAGACGTACCCTACAGCTGCCTGACACCACACAACTTGTGATCCACGCTGCGGGCACCCACACACAACCTTTCCAAACGACCACTCTTTTGAAACAACCCTGTCAGAGGGAACCAGATCTAGGGTCTGTGGGGCTTGTGTAGGCTCACACCAGTCCCTCTTCCCGGACCAGTCTGTTTCCTATAAGCGAACAAGAAAGTAAAGGTTCCCACGTGGGTTTCTTTTTTCGTATCTCCATTAACTGTTCATGCAGTGAAAGCATGTTACCTATATATTTTTAAAAGACCATTAAGCCGCCCTAACCGGTCTGGCTCAGTGGATAGAGCGTCGGCCTTCGAACTGAAGGGTCCCAGGTTCGATTCCGGTCAAGGGCATGTACCTGGGTTGCGGGCACATCCCCAGTAGGAGATGTGCAGGAGGCAGCTGATCGATGTTTCTCTCTCATTGATGTTTCTAACTCTCTATCCCTCTCCTTACCTCTCTGTAAAAAATCAACAAAATATATTTAAACAAACAAAAAAAAAAGACCATTAAGCCTAGCCGGTGTGACTCAGTGGTTGAGCATCGATCGACCTATGAACCAGGAGGTCATGGTTTGATTCCGGGTCAGGGCACATGCACGGATTTCGGGCTCGATCCCCAGTGTGGGGTGTGCAGGAAGCAGCCGATCA
>NW_005356575.1:35743-36647 GCF_000412655.1 Myotis brandtii
TTCTGTCCCTCCCTCTCCCTTCCTCTCTGAAATCAATAAAAATATATTACGAAAAAAACATTAAAGGTTTTCTTTTCCTTTTTCTTTAATAGCATAATACTCTGGAGACAGTCCTGAGTTCAAATTCAGACTTGCCTACTTCCAAACTGTTGGGCAATTTGCTTCATTTGTCCATGCCTCAGTTTCCCCATCTGTAAACTCGGAGGTGGGGCAGTCACGACATATCTATCTCTTAGAACTGCTGTTGAGGATTACACTGAATTAGGTACCTAGTACAGTGTCTGCACAAAGTAGATCATTGATCCCATGATCTCACAATTTTTTAAAATAAAAATAATAGCAAGGACCGCTATTGGAGGAGAAAGAAATGAACCCAAATTCTTCTTTAGAGTCCCTCTGCCCTGAGAGTCTCAGACTTGCGCCTGGCTTCCCCCGCTTTCCCAGAATCCCAGCTCAGAGTCTAAGACACATTAGACACTCAACAAATATTTGTCAAACTGGGGGAAAAAGAGCGTTTATCTTGTAATTTTCCATCTTAACATCCTCTCTTCCAACTGCCCCCCAAGACTGTCACCATCCAAACCAGCCTAAATCAAAGGATCCTAGTCTGCTCTCTCCCTCAAGGTTGCCTCTGGCTGCATCTTGCTCGGCCCGGCTCTCTCGGAGCCTCAGTTTCCCCAGCTGGATCCAGGGGGCGTGGGTCGAGTTGAATCCTTGCTGTCTTTGGAGAAGAGGCGCAGCCCAGAAAGTCGGGTGTGGCCACTGAGAGGCAAGACCCCCCCAGGAAGTGGAAGTAACCCCCTGGTGGGACACCCCCAGCTCAGCTTCTGCCCACCCCCCAGGAGGTGGGAGGCTGGGCCTGCACCAGCAGCGGGGGCTGTGGTAGGGCCAGGGCCTCGGGACT
>NW_005356575.1:36782-37420 GCF_000412655.1 Myotis brandtii
GGGCGGGGCGGGGGCCAGTGGGAGAGAGGACTCCCCGGGGAAGAGAGCCCCGCTCCCCGGAACTGCCCTCTGTCCAGGGCAGACCTGGAGGGATGTCGCTGTCATGGGAGGAAGGGCAGGCAGGAAGTCTTGAGGGTATCTGGGGGTGCCCCCTGGCCCCCAATTTTCCAACCATCCCTTTCACATCAGAAGGGACAAATGCGGGAGGTGGGCTCCCCAATGGTCATATGAAGGAACGCCACCCCATGTCAGGGGGCGCGTGTGGAGAGTGTTGGGGGGCGGGAGGATGTGGGCGCCACGGGGTTAACACCCAGCTGTCCCCAGGGGCCTCCCCCTTTCGCCGGGGTCTCTGGGGCAGGAAGTCCCTGGGAGAGTGGAGGAAGGGAGATAGTATTGTCTGACTCAGGCCACTGGGGAGAGATGATGGGGCTCCAGGGGAAGCGAGAATGGGGGGGTCCGGCCCGGCCCCCCGCCCGCAGGGGCCCCGCCCTCAGGTGAGCCCAGGAGTTTTGAGGGAGGCCAGGATAGGACAAAATCCCCGGGTCCCTGGCCCCCTCCCCCCCGCACACCCCCCCCAGGATTAAATTCGGGGGGAGACAGCTGGGACGATCTGGGAAGCTGGGTCCCCGGGGAGAGTG
>NW_005356575.1:37635-38080 GCF_000412655.1 Myotis brandtii
CTGGGGGGGGGCTTCCGGGTCTTCGAAGTTCAGGAGCGAGTCCCGCACGGGAAGACTTCCCAGCGGCACGTAAAGGGGAGCCCCGCAAACCAGGGTGGGCGCTCCCATCTGTGTTCCAGGTGCCGGGGACCCCCACACCGGCCCCCACAAACCCTCTCGGGGCCCGCGTTGAGATTTGGGGGGATCCTGAGAACTGCCTGAAGCCTGGCCCCCCGGCGGGAAGGACCTGCCAACTTGGAGGGCCGCTGAAAAAAGTCTTAAAAATTCGGGAGTCCTCGGAACGCCCCCAAATCTGAGGTTCTCCCCGGAGAACCTCCCCGAAACCACCGCGGACCTGGGGAGTCGGGGGGAAGAGGTCGACATCTGGAGCCCATCCAAGGGGGCTCGGCCGCAAATCCGAGGCTCCCAGCGCCCGGTCCCCAAATTCCAGCCCGGAGCGAGTTGG
>NW_005356575.1:38334-39077 GCF_000412655.1 Myotis brandtii
ACAGAACGGGGCGCCCCTGGTTCGAGGTTCAGGGGTTCGGGGTTGGCTCCGGGTTCTGCTCAGTCTCCCCCAGGGTCCCGCCCCATAGAGTCCGGCTTCCTGGGGAAAACGTGGACGGGGCCGGGGCGGGTCCTCGGGCGACCTCCACCCTCTGGGGGGTCTGATCGGGGTCCCCGCGACAGAAAGGGGGTGCGACGTCCCCTCCGCGGCGCTCCCCGCGGCCGCCGGCGGCTACAGTGTTACTCTTACTACTGTACTTCCCTCCCGGTGCTCGTTCCAACATCCACTCCCCGTACCCACAGTGCCCTGCGCCTTAAAGGGGCCGCGAGCCAACCGAGGCGGGGTGGGTGGGGCGGAGGGCGCTTAAAAGGGCAACGCGGAACCTTACGCCCCAACGTTGCTGCTGGGGCCGCTTGCCGGGGTCACTCTCACGTGGGGGGGACGCTCGGTGGAGGGGGAGGGACCCTAGTTCTCCCCACGATGGGGATCTCAGGGGGGCGCCGTGTACTCTCGCCCTTCCCATCCACTTCTCCGTTTCTTTGCACTCTGCTCCCTTTGGGGGGCGAGGACCCTCACATTTTCCCCTTAACTCCTCCCTTCTGACCCCCCAACGTCTCTCTTCTCTGCCCATTTGGGGGGTGACTGAAGGTGCACCCTCTCCCCGGCACCGGCGGGAGGAAGGTGGGAAGGACTCCGCCCCTCACCGCCCCCCGCCCGGCCGGGAAGGTGAGGAGGAAGTGGGC
>NW_005356575.1:39378-47980 GCF_000412655.1 Myotis brandtii
TCCTGAGGCCCCACCTCTCCTGCACGGCGCCACCTGGCCCGGGTAAGGTGCCCCAGTCGGGGGCAGAAGCCTGGAGAATCATCAGTTTGCCGTTTTCAAATGGGGAAACTGAGGCCTGGAGGCAGGGAATATATCTGGGCTATGAGTCCTCCTGCCTGAACCCCCAGAGCCGGTGGTGCTTGGTGCGAAGTGTAAAACGAACAATACTCAGGGTCCAGATGACCAGGTGAGCCCATCAACCTTCCCAGCCTTTGTCCAAGCCATAGCCCCTGCCTCACCTTATGCTTCTAGGACATGTGCTGACATTAATTCTTCTCTGCAGAATCGAGTAACTGCTCCAGCTCACCCTGGGAGCCCTTGAACCCGGGCCCACCTGGGTTAGAATTGTTTCTCTGTGTGTCTCCTCAGGCTGTAAGTTCTTTGGGAACAAGTGTAGACTTCATCGTATTTCTGTGACTCACTAACTCAGCCAGACCCAGAACAGCATTTCAACACACAGGTATTCAACTGAATAAGAACTCCAGTTCTGTGTGACCTTGGGCAAGTCCTTTCTCCTCACTGGGTCTCCGCTTTTCCATCTGTGAAATGGGAAGGGTGGTGCTTCTGTGTGCCACCCGCACTGCAGTCAGCAAACTTTTTCTAGTAGATGTTTTAGGCATATTAGGCATAGAGTCCCTTTCACATGCCTTTTACAGCCCTTTAAAATGTAAAAGCCATTCTTAACTCGTGTTGTGTAAAACAGGTAGCAAGACTCCTGCACTAGAGAAACCCTTGCAAATGTACACAAGGAGCCTGACCAAGATCTTCATGGCAGCAGTGATGTGAGGGCAAGAAACTGGAAATAGTCTACAGGTCCATCAAGAGGAGGATGGAGCCCTAACTGGTTTGGCTCAGTGGATAGACCGTCGGCCTGCAGACTGAAAGGTCCCAGGTTTGATTCCGGTCAAGGGCATGTACCTTGGTTGCGGGCACATCCCCAGTGGGAGGTGTTCAGGAGGCAGGTGATTGAAGTTTCTAACTCTATCCCTCTCCCTTCCTCTCTGTAAAAAATCAATAAAATAAATTTTTTTTAAAAAGAGGAGGATGGATAGGGAAACCTGTGGGGCGCGGCTACAGTGTTTTGGCCAGGTTCAAGCCTCAGACTAATGAAAGGACAGGGTCCTCTCATTGCCACGTGCAAGTCCCAGCTGGAGGGCAGGGCCCTCCCAGCACAATCATAGCCAACAGCTGTGGTTGTAAGCTTGAACCTACGGTCCGAACACGTGGCCCCACGTGCCTTGTGATAGCGTTCAGGTGCATGTAGTTGAGTGAGGTTGAAAATCACTAGAATGTTGTAAACAACTTGATCACGCCCCTACTTTGCCTCGTGGCATCTGCTATAAAATAAAGACACGGCTTGTGGGCGCCGGTGCTATCTCCTCATCAGGGAGCAGCGTCCCACGAGTCCCAGCTATTATTCTCTTGTCTGTCTTTTCTCAATCCTTTCATCCCCCAACTCAGGGTCACTGAACCAGGCTGAGCTGGCATGGCACGTAAGGCGCCCTGGGGCTGAGTATGCCATGGCCGTGCCGGCTCCCCACAGAAACCATTGCACATCCCTTATCTGAAGCACTGGGCAGCAGCTAAAAAGAATGAGGAGTGCAGGGAGGAATGGGGGGATAATGTGGGGATAAGGATACATATGTAATAACTTAATCAGTAAAGAAATTAAAAAATAATAAAGTTACATTAAAAAAAAGAATGAGGCGTGCAAATGGCATGAAACTAGCCCCCAACATATCACTGGGTGGAAAAACAAACTGACAAATGCTACATAGGATATGAAAACGATCAAGGAAACACCACATACATGGGTGTGTATGCAGAATCAAAGGTCTGGGAAAAGCCACTCCAAACTCATGGCAGTGGTTACCAACAGGATAGGGAATGGGATTGTGGAGTATTCAATGGTCATAGAAATCTCAAGCCTCATCATGAAAATGCCAAGTTCGAGCCCTAGCCAGGCTCAGTTGGTTCGAGTGTTGTCCCAATACATCAAGGTTGCGGGTTTGACCCCCCGTCAGAGCCCATACAAGCATCAACCAATAAATGCATTAATAAGTGGAACAGCCGAAACTGGTTTGGCTCAGTGGGTAGAGCGTCGGCCTGCGGACTGAAGGGTCCCGGGTTCGATTCCGGTCAAGGGCATGTACCTGGGTTGCGGGCACATCCCCGGTGGGAGATGTGCAGGAGGCAGCTGATCGTCTCTCATCAATGTTTCTAACTCTCTATCTCTCTCCCTTCTTCCTCTCTGAAAATCAATAAAATATATTTTTTAAAAAAATAAGTGGAACAAAAAAAATCAATATTTCTCTCTCTCAAATCAATACTTTTTTTTTTTTTTAAAGAAAATACCAAGTTTGATCCTGTCTCTAGGCTTTCGCACTGGTCTGCCTTGGGACACTTCCCTGGGGTGTTTATGTGGTTGGCTGCTTCTCTGTCAGACTGTCCCCTCCTCAGACTGATCCCCTGTCTAAAGCATCCATCCCCAGGGGCTGAGGGGTGGGGGTGGAGAAAGACTTCTCATTTTATTTATTTACTTATTTAAAGTATATTTTTATTGGTTTCAGAGAGGAAGGGAGAAAGATAGAAACATGATGGAAAAGGGAATCATTGATTGGCTGCCTCCTGCACTCCCCCCACTGGGGATCAAGCCCGCAACCAGGGCATGTGCCCTTTGCAGGAATTGAACCCGGGACCCTTCAGTCTGCAGGCTAACGCTCTATCCGCTGAGCCAAACCAGCTAGGGCAAGATTTCTCATACCTTTTTGTACCCTTTGAATTTGAACCAAGGGATCTATTACCATTAAAAAAAAAAAAATAAACGAATAACAATTTTAAAAAACCAAAGTAGCTTTTCTTACCACATCCACCTGTTTTATTTTCCTTGAGACACTTGTCAGTGTCTGAGGTGACCTTGTTTATCGGTTCCCTTGTTTGCCCACACACACTAGGACAGCGGTTCTCAACCTGTGGGTCGAGACCCCTTTGGCGGTCGAACGACCCTTTCACAGGGGTCGCCTAAGACCATCCTGCATATCAGATATTTACGTTATGATTCATAACAGTAGCAACATTACAGTGATGAAGTAGCAACGAAAATAATTTTATGGTTGGGTCACAACATGAGAAACTGTATTTAAAGGGCCAGAAGGTTGAGAACCACTGCACTAGGAGGTGGGCCCCTAGAATAGACAGGAATCTCAGTGAGGCCCCCTGGCTGATGGCTGTGAGCAGGTGCCCAATATATTTGCCAAATGACTGGGCAAACGATGTTTGGGGTGTGTGTGTTTTTTCTATAAGAAAAATGTATCTTGAATTATGTAATTCTAATTTCATAATAACATCTCCCCTAGCTCCTCCATAACAGATGAGAAATGGAAAGGGGAGACACGGTTATTGAACTGGGTGATCTTTCAGGATCCGTTCAGCTCTAAACATTTGGTTTTGGGGTGTGTTTTTTCCATCTAGATGGTGAGTGGAATTCCCCCTCTCATAAGACTTTTTTGTGAGAGGGAAGTAGGAGAAGGGGAAATAAACCTTCTGAGGTTCCTCCATCAGCTCTTCTTCCTTCCGCTGTTCTTTGTAGCTGAGGAAGGAGAGGTTTCTAAGTTCCCTTAGGGCCCCAAAGGACAACAGGGGGACCCCCTAAGGACGACAGCTGTCAGGCCTGAAGTCCAAGGCAGAGCTTGGATGGGTGCCAGTGGCCTTCCCAGCCCCGTTCTTCGCCTTCTGTAACATAAAACATAAGAGATGGTGCATAGACACCCCTTCTAGTCTCTCAGTATCTACTCCCCTATATTCTGGAAACACCACTCCTATTTCCCTTTGGGGGGACCAGCATCCCCCATCTCTCAATCCATCGGGTTTGGAAGCACTGGACCCCCAACCCTAAGCTCTAGGGGTGGGCTTGTGACCACAGTCTGGCCGGTCAGAGACACAGTGACTGGCAGGCACGTGACCCCGGGCGGCCGATGAAAACCAGCTCTGGAGCCATTGCTGCAACTCCTGGGAAACCGGTGCCTTCTTTCCACGGAGGATGTTAAGCTCATGGGGTGTGAGGCTGGAGCTGCAAGTCTCTGCTCCCTCGAGCTCAGACCCTGCCTGGGCACGAAGCCAATTCAGAGGAAATAAAACTAAGAGACAGTTCCTGATGACATCATCTGACAACTGGACGCAGTCATGCCTGAAGTCCCCGAACTCTTCAATTACATGGCCCAGTAAATTCCCTGTTTTACTTTCCCAGATTGAATTGGGTTTGTCACTCACAACTCAAACAATTCTGACAAATACCTCCTCCTGCTGCTCAGAAACTAGCAACAGCCGCCCTCCTCTAAGTGGGAATAACCAAACCCTCTTTTCTGCTATGCGAAAGCCTCTGGCCCCGGCTTCCTCCTACCCGTTTCCACTGGGAGCCCCACCTCACCCCTGCCTTTCTGTGGCCCGCCCACCGCCTCTGTGGACACCTCCAGTTCTCTTAGGCTGCCTGGGCGCAATTCACAGCCTCTCTCCAACACCCAGACTATCCTCAGGGATCTCTTGGCCCGCAGGGCACCCAGGCCTGGTCCACAACATTCCTTGAATGTTTCTGCCTTATTCCTGGATGGAGGGGGTGGTGCTTGGAATGATGGGGCTTTACAGAGCATTGCAGGGGGCACATTTCTTGGCGGGGGAGCAGTCTCTTCTGCTCTGCTTCCCCACCGTAATACCTAGCACAATGCTTCAAGCCAGGAGTGAGAATGTATTAATATACCAGGCAAGTCCCTTGTCCCCTCTGACCTCAATTTCCCTATCCCTAAAGGAGGTGTGTGGGGCGGGGGGAGGGGGCTGGATTAAGTGCTTCCAAGATAACCATTCAAGAACAGAGGTTCCTGTCCTAACTGGTTTGGCTCAGTGGATAGAGCGTCGGCCTTCGGACTGAAGGGTCCCGGGTTCAATTCCAGTCAAGGGCATATACCTTGGTTGCGGGCACATCCCCAGTAGGGAGTGTGCAAGAAGCAGCTGAATTGCTGTTTCTCTCTCATAATTGTTTCTAACTCTCTATCCCTCTCCCTTTCTCTCTGTAAAATCAATGAAATATATTAAAAAAAAAAAAAAAGAACAGAGGGTCCTTACCTCCCAGCGCTGCCCTGAGGCCTGGAAGAGCTGAGAATAAGCTTCAGCGATGACAGCGGCCCTGGAGAGCAGAGTGGGGGGAGCCCTCAAGACAGACCCTCCTCTGGCCACCTCCCCTCCCCCATTCTACCCCCTCCCACCCGACTCACATGCAGTAGAGCCCTCCCCCAGGAGGTAAATCCGGGATGTCCTCAGAGGCCAGAGTCCTGAACACCTTGTTCAGGCTGGGGGGCTTCTGGGCAGAGGAACACGGCAAGGATTATGGGAGTGCCCCTGCCACCACCCTTCCCGCTGAGCTTCTAGAAGAGCTTGCCCACCTGCGACCCTGCGGCCCAGGGCTGCATCCAGCTCAAGCTCCTTCCTCCTTGCAAGGCCTGGGGGCCCCCGGGGAAGCAGACCAGGATGCAGGTCATGTTGTCCAGCCTGCCCTGAAGAAGGTGGAGAAACGAGTGTATACTGTAGTGGGACCTGATTGAATGCCCCAGCACGGGGCCCCACGCTCTCGGAAGCAGAGCTCCCTAACAATCCCTGAGTTCTTGTGTGGGTCTCCCCATTTCTCTCAAGCCCCGCCCATCTGCCAGTCTAAACCAAGCCATCTCACAGGGACAGATCCCTTAGGCCACTCCCCTTACTGGTCTAGCCCCGCCGGCCCTAAGAGAACCACGCCCCTTCCCCAAAGCTCCTCCCACTCTAGCTGCTCCTCCTGGTCCTAGACAGACCTCAAGACCCACTCCGCCCGGCCTGTGTGGTTCGCTAAGAGAACCACGCCCTTTCCCCAAAGCTCCTCCCACTCTAGCTGCTTCTCCTGGTCAGACCTCAAGACCCACTCCGCCCGGCCTGTGTGGTTCAGTGGTTGAACATTGATCTATGAACCAGGAGGTCATGGTTCAATTCCCGGTCAGGGCACATGCCCTGGTTTCGGGCTCGATCCCCAGTAGGGGGTGTGCAGGAGGCAGCCGATCAATGATTCTTTTTTTGTTGTTGTTGTTAGAACAACTCAGCAAAATAAAATTCCTGTTTATTGTGGACAACATTGTTTCACACATACATCGAACAGGCCAAAAAAAATAAACAGCAATTTCATAGACAAAAAAAGGGAAAAAAAGAAACCTTCTTATCTTTGGCCTTTTTAACCATCTCATACAAACCAACTACTTATAGTACAGCTAAGTACATACACAAAAAGTTACTGGAATGCTCGGAATAAGATTGTTTTTTTTGTTGTTGTTTTTGCTTTTTTTACAAGGTTTTTTTTGATTCTTTCTCATCATTGATGTTTCTGTCTCTCTCTCCCTCTCTTAAAAAAAAAAAAAGAAAAGAAAAAGACCCACTCTGGGCCCTGACTGGGTAGCTCATTTGGTTAGAGCATGGTGCTGATACACCAAGGTTGCGGGTTCGATCCCCAGTTAGGGCACATACAAGAGTCAACCAATGAATGTATAACTAAGTGGAACAATAAATTAATGTCTTTCTCTTTTCTTCTCTTTCTACAATCAATAAATAAAAATTAAATTAAAAAACAAGACCCTGCCAAGACCGGTTTGGCTCAGTGGATAGAGCGTCAGCCTGCGGACTGAAAGGTCCCAGGTTCGATTCCGGTCAAGGTCATGTACCTTGGTTGCGGGCACATCCCCAGTGGGAGGTGTGCAGGAGGCAGCTGGTCGATGTTTCTCTCTCATCGATGTTTCTGACTCTCTATCTCTCTCCCTTCCTCTCTGTGAAAAGTCAATAAAAATATATTTAAAAAAAAAACAAAAAACAAGACCCACTCCTATGACCCAGGGCCCTCCCACCCAAAAGACCACGCCCTTTCTCTTAAACCCCTCCCACTTATTTATTTAGCACTTCAAGTACCACTTTTCCATCTTGCTTCAAGGCAGCCTGCCCTCTCCATATTTTGGCCCTGCCCCATTCCAGCAGAAGCCTTTTAGTGGAACTCCACCCCCTGTTTAGTTTTACTTATGCCTCTCCATTAAAGCCCTTCCGCCCTAAAACCATTAGGCTCTTCGCCCCAAGCCCCACCCCAGGACCTTGCACAGGCACGTGTCCAACAGCTGCGCGCAGAGAAGCGCACGGATACGCTTGCGTTCCCGGAGCCGGAGGGGTCGATGGCCCTCGGTGCTGAAGGCCACAGCTCCAGCGCGGCTCAGCACCGCGCGAGAGTCACCGCAGTGTGCCAGGTAGACGAGTAACACCACCGCGGTAGAGCCTCCTGGTTCGCCGCGGGGCCAGAGCGAGCGCGGGCGTGCGTCTGCGCTCCAGAAAGCCAGGCGAAGCGCCCGCACACGCTGAGCGTATCGCGGGGCGTCCAGGAGGAACCCAAGCGAGGCCCGTTGGGAGCCCTGCGCCCCTCCTCCTCCTCTGCCCCCTCCTCCTTTCGCGCTGGCCAGAGCAGGCGCTCCAGCCGGCGGGCAAGGGCCGCCATCCTTCAGTCTTGGGATCAGGAAGGCTTCACCCTCTGCACCTGCCCCCCCTCCCACGGCATTAATCCCCTCCACTGTGAGATTTTAAACCACCGAAATCTCCTAGATCTGCACTCAAGTCGAGTCACTCAAAGAGATTGGACTACTGAGTCTTCCTTTCTCTCGCACCTTCAAAGGGAGGTTTGGGATCAGGGTCAGGGAAATATAATAGCAAAGTAGCATTCACATTCGCCATGTGTTACACACTATTTTACATCATCATTTCCGGTTTACAGAAGAGGACACTGAGTCGCAGAACCAGCTGGGACGCGAACTGTAGAATCCATGTTCTCAACACTACATTCTTGGCTTCAGTCCCCACCGGCCCTGCTCCGTCCAAGCTCAGTGGCCTCGCCCCCGTTTTTAAATCTTTAAATCCTTTATTTTTTTAGTTCGACCTCTCCACTTCTGGGTGTCGACCCCGGACATAGGATGCTTCTTTTCCTGGTCCCGCCACTCATGCAATCCCACAGCCTCAAACTTAATAGTCTCAGTCCTGGCCCCACCTCTAGCCCCGCCTCTTCACTGCAGGCCAGCCCCGAAATTGCGCCAAAGCTCGCCTCCTCTCTGCGGGTTACGCCCACCTCCTAGGCCACGCCCCCCGCGCCTGGCCTCCTATTCCCTTTACACCACGCCTCTAGCTCCTCTGTCTCTGACTGACCCCGCCCAACTATCGGAATATGTAATTATAAATCGACTTAAGCCCCACCCTTGTCTGAGCTCCTCTCCTGGTCTCAAAACTTTCTGGGTATTTTCTATCCCCGCCCTTTCCCACTCCCTCTGAAAATCCAGACTCAAACCCTGCTTTTCCTCAATGCCACCCCTAACTCCTCTCCTCGGAGATCCTCGCCTCCACGGTTCTTTCCCGAGCCCGGAGCCCCACCCCAGGCTCCGCACCTCTTCCCCTACAGGCCGCGCCCCCTTCCATCTAGACTCCGCCCTTTCTTTTACCATCTTGTCGGCCCCATACCCTATCCTCCGAGCCC
>NW_005356575.1:48304-62036 GCF_000412655.1 Myotis brandtii
CGGTCTTCGCCCACTGCAGTGAGTAGGGGCAGGCTCCGGCCTGGTGCGGGGCGCAGAGGCCCGGGTGGGCTCCTCCCTGGTATCCTGTCCACACCGGGCCGCGGGCGAGCAGGGATGGGGGAGGGGGCGAAGGAGACAAAGGATGCTCTCCCCTCCCCCCGCGATCTAGCGGCAACGGGGGCGACCTGACCCGGAGGACTTGAGTGACACAGGGCGGAGTTGGGGGGCACTGAGATAACTGGCGTGGGGGCGCGCTGGGCGCTGGGGTGTGTGGCCAGGCCTCGCCCCGGGGATGAGGACGTTTGCCGGGAGCTGTCCCCATGCCTGGTGCTGGCCGCTGCGGGCGGGGAGGGCGGTTGAATGGAGGGGTAGAATCAGGATGGAAAAGAGAAGTCTGACACCCCCTCCCCCCCGTCACCCACCTTCGCATCCCACCTCTGTTTTCTGCCCTGACTCACAGGCAGCCCCGACCTCGCCCAAACTGTCCAACCCCCTGTCCCTGGGAAGCAGCCATTCCTGGGTTGGGGCGAGGACTCCCGGGTCCTTCGCAGGCGTTACCACTGGTTAGGAGTAACCCTGGAAGAGACTCTGGTTCCTGGCATCCCATTCCCCAGCGAAGGAAACAAGATGGGAGCAGACGGAGTCTGAGTCCAATTTCCAAAGGCTTTTGAGCATCTCCTGTAGGCAAAGCCCCAAGCTCGGTAGCTGTGAGGGGCTGGATTCCACAACTGAAAAAGCCTGTCTGACCCTCGCGATCTCTGCGCCCAGGGCTCTCGTAGTCCTTGTCTCGCATTCTGTCCCACACTCCCGTGGTTCTGACAGCTGGGGATTTCAACACTCTCAGATCTAGCCAATTGCCTGTCTGGGAAGTCCAGATGCCAAAATTCTAAGAATTTGTTATTTCAACATTTTAGCGTATCATCCCCAAATTCTAAGGTCTTTACTGGGCTTGTAAAGGGTGGCCCTACATGATCTCCCACCTTATTTATCATCCCTCATCCCCCACCCTTCTTCCCCCCAGTTATCCGGCTCCAAGCGCATGTTTGCACCTCTCTTTTCCTCAAGTATGCCAAACAGTGCCTGCCTCAGGGCCTTTGCACTGAGCTTTTCCATCTGCCTGGAAGATTCTTCCTAAATACCTGCTTGGATTCTTCATTCAGACCTCCGCTCGAATGTCATCTTATCAGAGAAGTCTTCTCACCACCCTGTCTGAAGGAGCACCCTCTCTCGGTCTCTTCCCTTATCAAGCTCTTTTCTCCACACACTTAAAGCCCCAACGTCATCTATTTACTTGTTTATTGTCTGTCTCCTCTAGAAGCTTTTGAGGGCAGGGGTTTTGTCTGTATTGTTCGCAGTTGTATCCTTGGGGTTAAAACAGTGCCCAGCCCATAGTGGGCATTCACCAAATGGTTGTTGAAAGAATGAGTGAATTGATACCTCCTAAGACTCCTAATTTGAAGAGTCTGAAATTAGGGTTCCTGGACTTGAACTTCTAAGACTGAGCTTCTGATAGACATGAGTTAGGCTTGCCCAGCCGGTGTGGCTCAGTGGTTGAGTGTCAACCTATGAACCTGGAGGTCACGGTTCCATTGCTGGTCAGGGCACGTGCCTGGACTGCGGGCTTGATCCCCATTGTGGGGTGTGTAGGAGGCAGCCAATTAATGATTCTCTCTTACCATTAATGTTTCTATCTCTCTCTCCCTCTTCCCTCCTTTCTGAAATCAATAAAAATGTATTTTTTTTAAAAAAAGAAGTGAGTTGCCCTGACTGGTTTGGCTGAGTGGATAGAGCGTCGGCCTGCGGACTGAAGGGTCCCAGGTTCGATTCCGGTCAAGGGCATGTACCTTGGTTGCGGGCATATCCCCAGTAGGGGGTATGCAGGAGGCAGCTGATCGATGTTTCTCTCTCATCAATGTTTCTAACTTTCTATCTCTCGCCCTTCCTCTCTGTAAAAAAATCAATAAAACATATTTTAAAAAAATAAAAAAAGAAATGAGTTAGGCTTTACAGTCTGTGTGCAAATGTTGTAAAGGCCCTGGGACTCAAATATTCTAAGATTCCTTAACTCCGACCATCCAGGTTCCCAGGACTGGCACACTTCAGTGGTCAGACAGTCTAAACTTCTAAGAATCTTTGCTTTTTTCCCCCCCTCTCCCAGAAGAAGCTCCGTCTACGGCCTCCTCTACCCCTGACTCCACGGAAGGTAAGCGGAGGGGGAGGACGTGAAAATGTGACTTGAAAGAGGCTCACGGCTGGGGAGGAGGTGAGGAGGGTGGTCAGGGTCCTCCTCCCAGGAGCTCACGCCTGCTTTGCTCACCGCAGGAGGGAACGACGACTCGGATTTTCGGGAGCTGCACACAGCCCGGGAGTTCTCGGAGGACGACGAGGAAGAGACCACGTCGCAGGACTGGGGCACCCCCCGGGAGCTGACCTTCTCCTACATTGCCTTCGACGGCGGGGTGGGCTCCGGAGCGCGCCGGGATTCGGCTGCCCGCCGGCCCCGGCCCCAGGGCCGCTCGGTCTCGGAAACGAGAGACCCACCCCCCCAGCCCGGCCTGGGCGACAGCCTGGAGAGCATCCCCAGCCTGAGCCAATCCCCGGAGCCTGTGCGCCGGGGAGACCCTGACACTGCCCCGCAGGCCGAGCGCACCCCGGAGGACCTGGGGCTCCCGCTGGACCAGCTGGACTGGGTGGCCCGGGGAGCGGGGTCCGGGGAGGACTCTGCCACCAGTAGCTCCACGCCCCTGGAAGACGAGGAGCCCGACGGGTCGGAGGCCAGAGACGCTGGGAAAGGTGAGATGTCCCCACGTGCTGGGACCAGTCACCAGGGGCGGGTAGTTAGACTCTTCCCAGGGCACCTCCAAGGTGAGAGCTCATGGCCTTCTCTCTCTAACGCGCCAGAACTGGACCTACAACTCGAATTCGCTCAGTCCTCGCCGCCCGGCGCCTTGACTCCACCATCCAGGCCTGGCTCTGGGACCCCCCAGGCCCGGACCCCGTCCCCACCCGGATCCCGGGATTCGAACTCATGGCCTGCTGAGCCCTCGCTGGACGAGAAAGAGGAAGAGCCTAGGAGGCAGCTGGATCGGGAACCAATCACGGGGCAGTGCCTTGTTAGCACGGACCAATCAGAATCCACACTGGAACCACACCTTCTAGGTAAACTGCTCGAGTGAAGGTGCTCCTTCGGATCACAGCGAGGGTGGGAGGGTTGCAATTTGAAGGGACCAACTTCGCGAAGGAATGGAGAGTGGAGAAGGGAGGCTGGACATATGAATTCCGCCCTTTAAATGCCCATTATCTAAGATTGCCATTGGCTCTTATTTTCTTTTTCTTTTCTTTTCTTTTTTGTCATTGGCTCTTTTTATATAGATTTCCACTGGGAAGTTAGCCCTTTTTTTCGAGCATTAGGATTGACTGATTGCTAAAAAGTAAAAAATGAATAAATCCCTCTTTTGGAGTGCTCCCCCTAGAGGCTGATTGTGGAACAGGCCGAACCCCAGGAAAAAATAAAGCTCTCTTCTTCATGTGGCTGTGGGACAGTCACAAGTAAACTCTGTGCCTTTCAAAAACTCCTCTCCCCGGACCACACCCGCCAGCCAGCGGCAAGCACACGCCGCGTTACTTTAGAATATGCTCGGCCTCCACGAACCGCCAAGGGCTGGCCGCTTACAGACACCACGGCTGGGGGCTGTTTACAAAGAGAACCACCCCCTTTTGGAACTGTCCCCACCTCCGTGGAGAGCCATTGGCTGGGTGCGAAGGGGCCCCGCCCCCCCTGCTCCCTCCCTCTGGGTTCCACTGAAGTGGGCAAAAGCCCCGAGAAGCGGTGGAGTCCGCAGCCTTTCACGCGGAGCAGAGATGGGGAGTAAAGGTGGGCCTGCGGGGCGGGCTGGGATCGGGGCTGGGGGGCGGCGGAAAGGGATCCAGATTCGCTACCGCCCTCAAGTCTGGGAGGATGCTTCCTATTGGTCCCAGATTCCCCAGAGCTGCAGGCTGAGGCTGGGGGGATTTGGGGGTGTCGAGGGAGAGCGCGGAGGGAGCGTGGGGTACCCTCTCCCCCAAGACAGGGCTTTGGAGTCTAAGAGCTGGAAGGCACCCTCCCCCAGCCTCGGGCCCAGGCGGCGCTGTCACTCCGGAGCTGGATGGGCCAGCACAGCTGCAGGCCAGGGTCCCAGATTCCCCAGAGCTGCAGGCTGAGGCTGGGGGGATTTGGGGGTGTCGAGGGAGAGCGCGGAGGGAGCGTGGGGTACCCTCTCCCCCAAGACAGGGCTTTGGAGTCTAAGAGCTGGAAGGCACCCTCCCCCAGCCTCGGGCCCAGGCGGCGCTGTCACTCCGGAGCTGGATGGGCCAGCACAGCTGCAGGCCAGGCCCCCTCTGCCCTAGTTAAAGGTAGATGGGAGGGTGTGTACAGGGAGGATACGAAGGGGAGTCAGGCTCCGAGAAGAACCGTCGGGATGGGTCAGGGTTTGATTGGAGTGAGGGTGAGCGGATGAAGAGCGTCTGGAAAGAAGTGGAAGGGTCTGCGCTCCTGGTTAGCGGATTATTGGGAGGCAGATACAGTGTAGATGGGTGAGATGAAACACAGGGTCTGGAGGTTGTGTTTTTTTTTTTTAATTTTAAAAATATATTTCTTTATTGATTTCAGAGAGGATTTATTTTTTATTTTATTGGATTTTTACAGAGAGGAAGGGAGAGGGAGAGAGAGATAGAAACATCAATGATGAGAGAATCATTGATCGGCTGCCTCCTCATGCCCCCCACTGGGAATCGAACCCTGGACCCTTCAGTCCGCAGGCCGACGCTCTATCCACTGAGCCAAACGGACTAGAGCTGGTCTGGAGGTTACTAATAGGACTTGGGAGGAGGGTCTTAGAAAGAGGTCAGAAATGTGGGTGAGATGCTTAAGAAGGAGGGTGGGTTAGTAATACATTTAGGACTTAGAAAAATGTGCTGGTAGGAATATCAAGGAGCTATCACTTTACACTATCAGGTTGCCCCAAAATATAAAGAACAGTAACGCCCACTGCTGGGCAGGATGCTGGGGAAAGATCACCATTGCTTTGCTCATGGAGAAGAGAATTGTTACACAGTCTTGCTAGTAAGCCATCTGGGAGTATTTATGACTGCTTTACACGATCAGGTTGCCCCAAAATATAAAGAACAGTAACACCCACTGCTGGGCAGGATGCTGGAAAAAGATCACCATTCGCTTTGCTCATGGAGATGAGAATTGTTACAGTCTTGCTAGTAAGCCATCTGGGAGTATTTATGACATCCACCCAGCCGTTCCACCTTGGGATTCTCTCTCAGAGAGAAGAGCCCTAACTGGTTTGGCTCAGTGGATAGAGCATCAGCCTGCGGACTGAAGGGTCCCAGGTTCGATTCCGGTCAGGAGCATGTACCTTGGTTGCGGGCACATCATCAGTAGAGGGTGTGCAGGAGGCAGCTGATCGATGTTGTTTCTCTCTCATCAGTGTTTCTAACTCTTTATCCCTCTCCCTTCCCCTCTGTAAAAAAAATCAATAAAATATATTTTAATAAATAAAGGGTCATAAACCTTTTCCCCCTCTTTTCTCTGAGAACTGATCCTCGCTTATTTTACCGAACATCTTGATTTTTGTTTGCTAGATTTCTCCTTCCTTGAACTCTATGAACTACCCCTTCTTTGTACCTTGTCACAGTGTCTCTCTCTGTTCCACCTCCCTGGCTATGAAATTCCCACTTCATTTCTCACTGGTTCTTTTTGTGTGTGAAACGTGTGTATATGCGATTCCATTTTTCATACATAATGACCAAAAGTTGGGTCCACACATCATCTATGCTTGGAGTAAGATAAAGAGACTTGCTAGATGGTTAACTTGGGTTTTCCAAGAGGGGGAGAGGGGAGGCAATATGGAATAAAAGAAGACACTAAAACGTTGGAAATTGGGTTAAGGCTGACACAGCTGTGTCAAGGGGTCATGGTTCAGCCCTGAGACAGGTGGGAGGTCAAGAGGTCAGCCAGGCCAGGCCCAAACCCCAGCCTGATTGCTCCCCTCCTCCACAGTGGCGGACTTGCTGTACTGGAAGGACACGAAGACATCAGGAGGAGGGAAGATAGATCGAGATATGTGTGATGCAGAAACGTGTGTATATGCGATTCCATTTTTCATACATAATGACCAAAAGTTGGGTCCACACATCATCTATGCTTGGAGTAAGATAAAGAGACTTGCTAGATGGTTAACTTTTCCAAGAGGGGGAGAGGGGAGGCAATACGGAATAAAAGCAGACACTAAAACGTTGGAAAATGGGTTAAGGCTGACACGGCTGTGTCAAGGGGTCATGGTTCAGCCCTGAGACAGGAGATGGGAGGTCAAGAGGTCAGCCAGGCCAGGCCCAAACCCCAGCCTGATTGCTCCCCTCCTCCACAGTGGCGGACTTGCTGTACTGGAAGGACACGAAGACATCAGGAGTGGTCTTCACAGGCCTCATGGTCTCCCTGTTGTGCCTCCTGCACTTTAGCATCGTGTCCGTGGCCGCCCATGTGGCCCTGTTGCTGCTCTGTGGCACCATCTCTCTCAGGGTTTACCGAAAAGTGCTGCAGGCCGTGCACCGGGGGGACGGTGCCAACCCCTTCCAGTGAGAACCCCCAGCCCTGACCCTGACTCTCCAGACCCCAGTGCTGACCCTAAGTCATGACCTATGACCTCAGTTCAGGCACCAAGTTCTCACCCTGGTCCTGACCCCATCCTATTCCTCTTTCTGACTCCAACCTGGCCCTGCCCCTGACTAAACCATGCTCTGAGCTGTCAATTGCAGCCCTAACCTGTAATCCTAATCTCTTAGCCTTAACCCTTGATCCCATCTCCTGACCCTAACCCTGACCTTGACCTTAGCCCTCTACACCTGGCCTTCCTCCAAACCCCATTTCTTGCCCTTGTCCCAGCCACACCTCTCAGCCTGAGCCCCACCCACCCATTGAGTCACCTCACACCCCTTTGTCCTCTCAGGGCCTATCTGGACGTGGACCTGACCCTGACTCGGGAGCAGATAGAACGTTTGTCCCAGCAGATTGCCTCCAAAGTGGTCTCTGCGGCCACCCAGCTGCGGCATTTCTTCCTGGTAGAAGACCTCGTGGACTCCCTCAAGGTGCCCAAAGCCCCCCTTCTCTCCTGGGTTCCCAACCATTCACCTTCCTGCCCCTGGGGGGTAAGAGGGCCATTTCTGGGTAAGTTCAGAGCCTGGGGAGTGCCTTATAAGCTCTGCTGACCCTGACCCTGACCCTCACCCCCAGCTCGCCCTTCTCTTCTACATCTTGACCTTCGTGGGTGCCGTCTTCAATGGTTTGACTCTTCTCATTCTGGGTGAGCTGGGAAGGCTGTGGACAGATGTCCCAACCAGGGACAAGAGGACCAACTGGTGTTTCTGCCCCTGGAAGGATCAGGGTCTGACTGATCAGGCACAGGTGCTCTGGCTGCTGCCCCTCAATAGAGCTAGAGTCTAACCCAGTGATGGCGAACCTTCTGAGCTCGGCGTGTCAGCATTTTGAAAAACCCTAACTTAACTCTGGTGTCGTGTCACATATAGAAAATTTTTGATATTTGCAACCATAGTAAAACAAAGACTTATATTTTTGATATTTATTTTATATATTTAAATGCCATTTAACAAAGAAAAATCAACCAAAAAAATGAGTTCGCGTGTCACCTCTGACACGCGTGTCATAGGTTTGTCATCACTGGTCTAACCAATACATTTAAACAGCCAGAGACAGGCGTTTTGATGGGTGTCCCCTGACGGAGCCAGGATTTGACTGACATTCCCCAGCCCAAGGCGGGTGGACTGACTGATGCTCCTCGCTGACGATGCGCCCGGGGTCTGACTGGCAAGTCCAGTCTAACTGATGTCTTCCTTCCCTGCCACAGCCTCACACGGAACAACACTCATCCTAGCCAGAAACAGGCAGACAGATGAATGCCTTCTCCCCCTGACACCACCAGAGACTGACAAACACATAGCCCAGCTGCAGACAGACAGACAAACCGCTGCCATCTATCCTTACACGTACTCTAGGTCTGATGGACACCATCCCAGGCAGCACAGGTGGACCGACTGGTGCTCTCACTCCCTGAAGTTGCCAGGGACTGACGTCTCCGGCAGAACGGGTGGATGACTTCTGCCCAG
Source organism: Myotis brandtii (assembly GCF_000412655.1). Classification (NCBI taxonomy): domain Eukaryota; kingdom Metazoa; phylum Chordata; class Mammalia; order Chiroptera; family Vespertilionidae; genus Myotis; species Myotis brandtii. Next base: position 56,474 of record NW_005356575.1, read on the forward strand.
AATGCTGACAGAACCAAGACCAACTGACATGTATCCTGTCCAGAGACAGACAGAGGGACTGACATTCCCTCCTCCAGCACAGCCGAGAGTCAAATAACGCATGTCCCTCCCAGAGATAGGCCTAACTTCTTCACATGCTGGAATCATCCAGACCTCAAAGTCAACCGACACTACGGATTAAACGAGTATTTAAATCAATGACAGCTAACACCAATGCCTCTACTTTCACTCTATCCCTAAACACACACACACACACACACACACACACCCCTCACTCAGAGATTAACAGTCATCCCAGGAAACAGACTCACTGTCAAATTCTCAAGTCTACCTATGACATCACTCCCCACACAGAGTGTGGCCCAATCGACTGATACTTCAACTTGAACTTCTGTCTCTCAGGGCATTTTCTCAGGTTTAAAGTTTAGTTTCGTTTATTTTAAAAATATATTGTATTGATTTTTTTACAGAGAGGAAGGGAGAGGGATAGAGAGTTAGAAACATCGATGTGAGAGAAACATCGATCAGCTGCCTCCTGCACACCTCCTACTGGGGATGTGCCCACAACCAAGGTACATGCCCTTGACCGGAATCAAACCTGGGACCGTTCAGTCTGCAGGCCGACACTCTATCCACTGAGCCAAACCGGTTAGGGCACAGGTTTAAAGTTGAAAGTGGAGTCATCCCCCCAAATCCTGACTTGGATGTGGGGGAGAAAGCAGCCTCCTGCATAAATTAGGAAGAGGAACCCCCCTCTAATCTCTCCTTTGATCCTTTCTTGGTCTCCCCAGGCCCAGATCGACCAGTATGTGGGATTGGTGACCAATCAGTTGAGCCACATCAAAGCTAAGTAAGGGCATGGGATGGAGAGGGGTCAGATGGGGAAGGGGGGAATGTGAGAACTCCCTATTCCCTGTCCCTAAATCTCCTGGGGCTGAATGCCCCTTTATCAGAGTAGGGTGCCAGACAATTCCAACGCAAGCCATTAGCTGGAGGGCAGGGCTAGTCCCCCAACCTAGCTTTCCCCTTACTTCTCAGAATTGCTAATTTTTCATTCTCAGCAGCATCTTGCCCCTCTTGACTCTACCTGTTTCTCCCTCAGGATCCGAGCTAAGATCCCAGGGACCGGAGCCCTTGCCTCAGCAGCAGCCTCAGTCTCCGGATCCAAAGCCAAAGCCGAATGAAAAGGGCGTCTCTGTCCGCGGGACGCCTGCCCCCACCACCTGCAGCCCCTTGTCCCCCTCGGTCTCCCTCTCATCCCCACCCTCTTCCCTTCTCAGCCCCAGCCATATCCCGGTGGGTGTCTGGATCACTCACACCCGGCGCAAATTGCCTGAGCGGCCAGGACTACATTTCCCAAGAGGCTCTGCTCCAGGAGTCCAGGAAAAGCGAGGCACCTTGGCCGAGGTCCTGCTGGTACTTGTAGTTGTCTAGCTAGGGCACCCGCCCTGCACTTACCCCGCCGCTGGAGGCGCCGTGAGGGCTTGGTGTCTTCTGGACGCTACTGGGCCCAAGCCAGGGCTTTGCATGGGGCCCAGGGGCGGCCTGAGCTTGGATTTACACTGTAATAAAGACTTCTGTGGAAACCCAAGGTTTCTTGTTCTTCAAGCCCCCTCCAGCTTTCACCTTCCTTCCGGAAAAAGTACTTAAGCGACACTCAAGGAGGCACTTTCCCCATCTCTGCAGAAGCCCCCTGGACCATCTGTTTAGAATTCAGTGGTTCTCAACCTTCTGGGCCTTTAAATACAGTTCCTCATGTTGTGACCCCCCCATAAAATTCTTTTCGTTGCTACTTCATAACTGTAATGTTGCTACTGTTATGAATCGTAATGTAAATATCTGATATGCAGGATGGTCTTAGGCGACCCCTGTGAAAGGGTCGTTCGACCGCCAAAGGGGTCGCGACCCACAGGTTGAGAACCGCTGGTTTAGATACTGAAATGATTGCGGGGAGGAGGCAGAGAGATTGATTGCCCACCCAAGAGCTAACCAATCCTTGGCAGCCACTTTTTTTTTTTTAAGGAGGAACGCGTTTTTTGTTTTTTGTTTTTAATATTTTATTGATTTTTACAGAGAGGAAGGGAGAGAGATAGAGAGTTAGAAACATCGATCAACCCGCAACCAAGGTACATGCCCTTGACCGGAATCGAACCTGGGACCCTTCAGTCCGCAGGCCGATGCTCTTTCCACTGAGCCAAACCAGCTAGGGCGGCCACTGCGTTCTGAACAACTGACCCGCGAACATATCCAACTCATCACTCCCCCTACCTGATTTCATATAGGGACGTCCTCTCTGCCCACATTGTCACCAGGCCTGAGACTCGGATTTGGCCCTGGACTTCTACTCCCTCACCCCTCCCACCGAATCAACCACGAAGCCATGTCTATTCCAGCTCCCAAACTTCTCTCATCCACCCACTTCACTCTGTTCCAATTGCCTGGGACCAAACACCAGGCCTCATGGCCTCTATGGCCCTCAGGTTCCAAAACTGTAACCTGAGGGAGGGAGAGAAATGACACTAAAGTGTGAAGATTCGCAGACCTGAACTTGAATTCCAGCTTCACTACCCCTTGGCTGGGTGACCTTGAGCAAGTGACTTCACCTCTTGAAGCCTGGTTTCCTCAAATGAAAAAGTGTCTCCCTAACCATATCTACGTGCAAAGCCCTTGTCACAGGGCCTGGCACATAATAAATGTCCATTAAACAGAAGCTGCTATTGTTATCTGTGACATGATTTCTCAAACCCCAGTCCTTCCTTCAGAACCTTCATGATCATTCTGTCACCTGTTCTGCTACTTACCTATATTTTTCTTCAAATTGGTTTATATATAAAAAAAAAAAAGCCCTGGATGGGTTGATTGGAGTTGTCCTCCCGTACACGGAAAGATTGTGGGTTGATTCCCAGTCAGGACACATACCTGGGTTACCAGTTCAATCCCCAGTGGAGCATGTATAGGAGGCAAAGGATCTCTCTCTCTCTCTCTCTCAATTATTTTTATTTTTTTAATATAGATTTTTAAAATATGTTTTTATTACTTTATGGAGGGAGGGAGAGGGGTAGAGAGATAGAAACATCAATGAGAGAGAAACGTCAATTGGCCCCCCACCAGGGATCAAGCCGGCAACCCTGCCGGGAATCCAACCGTGACCTCTTGGTTCCTAGATCCATGCTCAACCACTGAGCAACACAAGCTGGGCTTGGGGAGGATTAAAAAAAAAAAAAAAAGGACAAATTTCCTTTTTTTAAAGGAAATGTTATTTCATCACTAAGGAAATCAGTATCACTTGCCAGAAATAGATGATAACAGTAACAATAAACACAAAATTATTAACATTTAAAATGTTTGTTAGTAATAGAATAACAGATCTTGGAGGGGTGGGCAGGAAGAGATTAACCAAAGAACACATATGCATACTAGAGGCCCAGTGCACAAAATTCGTGCACTTGCGTGTGTTGGGTGGGGGGAGAAGGGGGGGGTTCCTCAGCCCAGCCTGTGCCCTCTAGTAGTCCAGGAGCCCTCAGGGGATGTGCCACTGACAGCTTAGGCCTGCTGCCGCCCCCACCCCCACCCCCGCTGCACTCACCAGCCGTGAACCTGGCGGCTTCTGGCTGAGCTGAGCTCCCCCTGTGGAAGCACACTGACCACCAGGGGGCAGCTCCTGCATTGAGCGTCTGGCCCCTGATGGTCAGTGAGCACCATAGCAACCAGTGGTTCCACTGTTTGGTCAATTTGCATATTACCCTTTTATTATATAGGATAGACACAGACACTATCATGGGGAAATCCTGGGGTGGGGCAGGGGTTGGGTGGAGGGGGGCAAAAAGGGAGGAAATGGGAGACATCTGTAATACTGTCAACAACAAAATAAAATGTACAACCTAAAATCATTTCACTTGCCTCTAGCAACACATGTTACATTTTAGGAGACAGATGATGTTACAGGAGCAATAGTTATACAAGCGTTGCCTAGCCATGACTATCTAACTAAAAGAAAGGGGTTTAGTGGAGGCTTTTCTCAAATCTGGATTTACTAAGCAGAGACAACTTTTTAAATTTCCAAATTTTAAAAATCAACAGCAAAATTTCATAAAGATGCTTTTATTCACACTTTCTATAAGACAAAGTGTTAATTTGTCCGTATTAAAGAATGGAAGAAGAAGGACTGGTCAAAATTATGGGGGGAAAAAGAGGGTCATATGTGATACTTTCAACAATAAAGAATTTTTTAAAAGAATGTTTATATAACAATTAAATAAAGTGGGGGCTGGGGGATAAATTACAGGTCCAGGAATGGCTGAAGTCCCGAGCCCATCCTTGGCACCCCCACTTTCCATCCCAGAGGCAGAACACAGGCTGGATATTGAAGCAGCCTTTACTGATTGCCTCCTAGTTGCCTGGTCCTGTGCCATATATTTTTTAAATTTCTTTATTGATTAAGGTATTACATATGTGTCCTTATCCCACCATAACCCCCGGTGCCATATTTTTATACCTATCTGCTCATTACCATTCCTCCAGTGAAATCAGTTATACTCCTCTTGTTTTCCAGGTGGGGAAACTGAAGCTTAGGGAATCCTATATAATAAAAGCCTAATATGTTAAGTGTCTGGTCGTCCAGTTGGCCATTCAACCAATCAAAGCATAATATGCTAATGATATGCTAAGGCCACTCAATCACTCGCTATGATGTGCACTGACCACCAGGGAGCAGAGGCTCAACGCGGGAGTTGCCCCCTGGTGGTCAGTGCACTCCCACAGGGGGAGCAGCTCCTGTGTTAAGCCTCTGCTCCCTGGTGGTCAGTGCACTCCCACAGGGGAGCACTGCTCAGCCAGAAGCCCTGAGCCGGACTCATGGCTGGTGATCACAGTGGCGGTGGCGAGAGCCTCTCCTGCCTCCGTGGCAGTGCTAAGGATGTCCGACTGAGGGCTCCCCTGAGGGCTCCTGAACTGCAAGAGGGTGCAGGCCAGGCTGAGGGACCCCCCCAAGTGCATGAATTTTGTGCACTGGGCCTCTAGTCTATCTATAAAAATAAAAATAAAGGGTGTCCCAAAATTCACGCAAGAAGTAATTTTGATAGAAAACACAGGTTTATAATTAAAAATTGTAAATTTTTTATTGATTCATAAAGTATACAGTATAAGGTTATGTACGGAATAGCATATCGGGTAAATGGCCTCCATGGCTTTGCTGGCACATACACACTCTTTTGTAAAAAAAAAAAAATATTTTATTGTTTTTTTACAGAGAGGAAGGGAGAGGGATAGAGAGTTAGAAACATCGATGAGAGAGAAGCATCGATCAGCTGCCTCCTGCACACCCCCTACTGGGGATGTGCCTGCAACCAAGGTGCATGCCCTTGACCAGAATCGGACCTGGGACCCTTCAGTCCCCAGGCCGATGCTCTATCCAGTGAGCCAAACCAGCCAGGGCTTACATACGCACTCTTTTGTTATTGCCTGAGCAGCCACATTTTCAAAGAAGAATGGTCCGATGATGCCTCCAGCCCAAAATCTGCACCAGACAGTGACACGTTGTGGATGCATTTGTTTCTCAACAATC
>NW_005356575.1:63530-70937 GCF_000412655.1 Myotis brandtii
CCCCCCCCCCCCCGCCAGTGCACAAATTTTTGTGCACCGGGCCTCTAGTCTATATATATAAAAGCCTAAGCCACCAGCTGACCGGCCAGTAGCTATGATGCACACTGACCACCAGGGGGCAGACACTCAACGCAGGAGGGGAAACCACAGACATGGAAACATGGAACAGACAGATGAATCTCAGAGGGAAGGAGGGAGGGGGGAGGGTGGAAAGAGATGAACCAAATGCATACTAGAGGCCCATAGTGGGGTCCCTCGGCCTGGCTTGCACCCTCTCAGAATCCGGGACCCCTCAGGGGATGTCGGAGAGCCGGTTTCTGCCGGATCCCGACAGGCCAGGCCAAGGACCTCAAGTGACAGCAATAATAGTCTCTCATTCCTCCTGCAAGTATTTCTTGAGCATCATCTGCTGCCTGCTCAAGCACTCTTTAGGCACTAGAGACACAGAAACGAACCAAAACAAAGCCTATGGTTTCATGGAGCTAATATTCGAGCGGGAACAGACAGATGGTAAGCAAATAGACATAGAATATAGCAGGGTGGTGGAGAAGAGGCCAGCAGAGTAAGGGGATAGAGTGACAGGACTTGCTATTTTAAACTGGCTGGTCAGGGAAGGTCTCATTAAGTGGTGATCTTGGAGCAGAGGCCAGGGTGAAGGGAGGCAGGGAGTCATGTGAGCAGGTGGAGGAAAGGAGATGCGGGCAGGGGGATTGGCAACCGCAGTGTCCCTGAGAAGGGAGCGTGCCTGGTATGTGTAGCAGAAAATCTTTACGCCAGAATTCAAGTATATGAGGAGAGAGGAATAGATGGGGTCAGAGGGGTGGAAGGGGCTGGACTATAGGGACTTATTTGTGAGGCCGTGGTGAGAACTTTGACTTTTACTCTGAGATGGGAGCCATGGGAAGGTTTCATGTGGGGGAATGATATTGTTGATAAAGGATCACTGACTTAAAAAAGGAGGGGGGGGGGAATCACTGACTTCGGTTATAAAAGGATGACCTTTTTAGTAATAATAATAATAATTATGATGGCACAGATTGGGTTCCCCCAGGTACGGGGTGGGCTGCGTTGAATTATGGGTACTGTTCGTTTCTAAGCCTCAGTTTCCCCGGCCATAAAATGCAGGTACAGAAATTGATGGTTTCTAGTGGCTACGGGGAATGGGGACAGAATTTCTATCATCCCCAGCACCTAGGACAGTGCCTGGGACTCAGTAGGCGCTCAAATATTTGAATTATCATCGGTGTTCGTAAGTCGCTGAAGTTCCATAAAAGAACAGCAGGTGTCGCCCCAGCACCATCGCCGCCAGCCGGAGCCTCCCGGGTTTGGTTAAGTCAGTCCTTAGCAGAAACTCACTCACTTGAATTCGGATTTTCCAGGAAAGGGACTTCCGAAGACCACATTACGAGTCCCTTCTCTTGAAAAACGGATTTCTCACTTGGAAAAAAAAAAGGGGGGCTCTGGCCCTTTAACAACTATGGAGCGTGGGCTACGTCCTCGGGAACCGTTTCCCAGAATGCGCCGCGTCATGCAAATAACGGTTTCCAAAGCGAAGATGATGCTTACCATGTGAGGCAAAGATAATATTTGGAAGTCTATCAGTCACAATAAATAACTGGTTGGAATTTTTAGTTATTGAAGTAAACAATCCCATAACCTTCCAAACTACACAACCATAACCATAAAGAGGTAGGAATTGTTGTGCTTTATATAGCTGAGCACGGGTAGGAGTGTCTCGCCCGGATGAACCTCAGTGGTCTGGGGTGCAGGCTTCAAACCTGTAGCTGTCTAGCGACAGAGTGGTTCAATTCCACCTTTCGGGCGACACGTTTTTCCTCTTTTTTTTCTCTCCCCAATATGGACTTTAGCGTGCGGATTGACGCCGGCACCTGGAGAGGTCGCTGCAGGCCTCTGCATCACCGCGCATCCTAAACCTCGCGGGTCTCTTCCGGTGGTTACATCTTTCCCGCGAATTTCAAAGACGGAGAAAGACTCATCTACCCTCTCGGTGCTAGGATATTTGGTTTCAGGATTATATTGGATTTCTCCCTTTCGCTTACCCACTCACTCATTTGTGCTCACGCGTGCACTTTATTAACCAGTGAAATATGTATTCATTTTTATTCATTCATTCATTCATTCATTCATTCACTTATTTATCAAGGATGTGTTCCATGCCTGGCCCTGTACTGGGCGGTGCTGGGCACACGATGGTGACGACGACCCCGACCCTGGCCTCATGGTACTCCCAGTCCAGTGGAGAAGGCAAACACTGAACAATCATTAATTGCACTTTTGATGAACAATTAGAAAGGTGGTGACTACTAAGAAGGAAAGTACAAAGTAGATGAGACATCTAATAAGGAGAGCTGATGTAGGCGGGGTCGCAGGGTAATATTTGAGCAGAACCTGAAGATGAGAGGGGATTAGCCAGCAGCGGGGGTGGGGGTGGGGGTTAAGATATTCCTGGTGGGAGTCAGGGTGGCCCCAATAATGACAATGACGATGGGGACGGTGATAATTGCTGTCACACGAGCTCACTGACTCCTCACTGATAGACCCTCCCTTCCCCCAACTGGTGGGCGGAGTATGCACTCACTACCGGCCCATTACGCAGCAGGAGAAACAGGTTCAGAGAGATGAAGTTCTTGCCCAAGGTCACCCAGCTTTGGCAGCCTCCCGCCCCGGCTCACAGACCCCGGGGGACCATGTTATTGACCACTTCTCTGTACCGTCTTTTGCAAGCCAGCTCCTCACCAAGTCCTGCATGCTCTACCTCTTCAACTGCTTTTAGATCCTTCGCCTCCCCTCTCTCCCCCACAGCCTTGGCCCTGTTCCAAGACTTCCTCACACTCCAGTGCCCCACCCTAGCATCCTCCCGGGTCTCCTGCCGGACGCTTGTCCCTTTCTCTCCCAGCTACCGTTACCCTGTCCCCGCCCTTCTTGTGCCCCAAACCTGCCCTGGCTCTAAAGTCTCCGTCCGGAATTGATGTCTGCGGGATGTGGTCCCTGCTAACCTTTTTCTCTGTATCTTTTGTCCCAGCTACTGTGACCCTCCAGCTTCCTCAGAGTAGCAAGCCCTCTCTCCACCAACAGCTCTCTGTACTCACTGCCCGGGTCAGCCCCAGTCTGTTCCTATTTATTCCCTTCTACACCCCCTATGTATCCTCTAGGACTCAGCCCAGCTGTCCCCTTCTCCGAGAAGTCTTTCTTGACTCCCAGACCAGATTAGAAGCCCCCCCCTGGGCTCCCCCGGACTCACGGACTCTCCCAATCCTGTTCACTTTGGATCATCCCTGACTGTGTACCCCACTGGACTGTGTACCCTATTCTAGGAGAGGAGAGCCTGGCCTGTCTCAGTCCCCACAGGGTCTCCAACACGGCACAGCACAGGGCTGGGTGCATGGCAGGTGCTCAGCAAAACTGTAAAAAGTAACTAATAAAATCCGTGACAACTTTCTCTGCTTGTCCCTTTAAGTTACTGGGCATCCGAATGACCCCTGGAACATCACTTCCATTCCCGGAGTGCTTGCTGCTCTGCCAATAAGTGAGGGCTTGGGTTTTGTAACGGGGATGGCTCAGCTGTACCTTTTGGCAAAGTGACAATGTTTCCTCTCTAGTCAGTCGTGGGTTGACCCTGATAGGTTGCTCATAAGCCAGAAGTAGTCATGCGAAAAGCAAAAGGAAATTCATCTCCCTATTTTGCATCATCTATATCTTTGTAGTGCTTGTGACTTCCGAAGGCCAACTTAAATGTTCTTCCAGAATCAGGGTGTATTCATCAAGCTGCTCTACTTGTGCCGTTTTCGCTCAGAGCACCCCCAGAGCAGACAGGGTCCCACATATTCCTTCCTCATAAGGAAACCTCCCTGGCTCTTTAGTATTTCAGTACCACACACTTGACAGCTAATATTCGGCTTTTTTTTTTTTTCTAGCAGGAGGCACAACCTGTGTGTGGGAAGTCCTCCTGACTATCTACCCTCCCTCCATCCTGCTGTAGGCTGATTCACTAGCAGGAGTTCTGTGTGTGTGTGTGCGTGTGTGTGTGTGTGTGTGTGTGTATAGTCCCCGGAGCAATCTAACCTTCACTCCCTTGTGTTGAAAGGAAGGCAGGTGATGGGTGTCAGGAGAAAATAGATCCCGAGGCTTGGTGGATGCATCTTTAAGAGCTTTTTTATTGGCGACAGTGCAGAACCATGGGGGGAGGGTAGTGGCCCAGGGCCAGCCAGTCCCAGCCCCCTGGGGTCAGGTGCAAAATACAAAAAGAGAATCACAAATACAGAATGGGATGGGGGAGTCAATAAACCATGGCCGGCAGGGGCAGGCCCTGCTCACAATCTCACACTGGCACCCGGAATTCTCAACGATACAGACTGTGAAAGCCCATGATCCCTCAGGCTTACTCACAAAAATAAAATCTCATGTCCCCAGCAAACCCACAGTCAGAAGGCAGCTGGCCGGTCAGGGACGGTCAGAGAGGAGACAAGTGGAAATGGTCAGAGACACACAGGCTGGGAAGAGATGGGGGAGGGGGGGGGACGGGACACGGGAGAGAGACAGCCAGAGGCTGCCGGGAACAACCAGAGGGGCCGAGCCGGTCAGAAAGGACGCAGCTAGAGACAGGCCGACCGAGACAGCCGGAGGGGGACAGGCTGCCTCCAGATTTCCAGAAGCAGCATTTCCAATTCGAGGGCATGGCTTTGGGGGCCAAAGTGACCTAGGTTGAGGTTGCAGAAGCGCTCACACGCTCACACGCGCGCGCACACACACACCCATATATAATATATTTATTTATACATAATAGATATAAGTGCCTTTCGGAAACCAGGAAAGGGATAAATAGCTATGGGAGGGGTCTGGGAGGCGCAGGACGGGCACGTGGAATGTTCTCCATGCAGCACGAGGGTGGCCTGGCCCACCCGATTTTGAAAAATATCAGTTTTTGCTTCACAATAAAATTCTCATGAGGTGAAGCACAAGGAAAAGGTGGGGTGCGGGGGGGAAGCCAAAACCAAGATTTGGGACTGGGGGGACGGGGAGAGGAAGCTGGGCTCACGGGAGCCCAGCCCCTTCCAGTTCACCAGTCCAAAAATATTGGGGGGGGGGTTGGGGACCAAAGCCTCAGCCTTTAAATCTTCTCCGGGAAAATAATGGGGTTCCCCCCTGGCAACCTCCCTTTCTAGGTAAGATGTGGGGGTGCCCAGGGGAGAGAGAAATTGGCGTCCTAGGCCGGGGTAGGGTGATAGGCCTTGGAGAAAAAGGCCGCATCTCGGGGGCTGGGGGTCCTGAGGAGAGAGGCCGAGGGGTCACCCCTCTCGAATCTGTCACCCCCTTGAGTCTAACTCACTGCCGAGGGGAGGAAGGAGGCAGGCAGCGGGGAGAGAAACCCAGAAGAGGCTTCGGGGAGCGGGGCGCACAATCCCCCCGGAAGGGCTCGGTCCCACCCGACTCCCCTCTCCACTCTTCCCCCCACAACAGGCCAGCTCATTTCACAGTATAAACACTCCAGCAGGACAGGCATCACAGCGCCCCCTGCTGCCCGAACCAGAGAGGCCCAACCAGGAAGGCCAGGAGGGGAGGCCGACGGGGCGCGGCTGGGAATAACACTGTCATCGGACCCGGGGCTGAGCGCGGGGCACCCCCGAGGGGGGGGGGGTGAGAAACCCAATCAGAGGCGGTGTCGCCGGTAGGGGGCGGCTGGACGGCCGGGGAGGGAGGCTCACATTGCAGACTGAGTCTGGGTCGGGGGAAGGCGGTCCCCCTCGGGGAACACCCACTTCCCTCCAAAGGGGGCTCAATTCAGAGGAGGATCTGACCCAGGAGCAGGTGGATCACTCAGCTCAGGGCGGGCAGCAGGGAGGACCAGCCTGATCGCCCCCTGAGGGCGGGCCTGGGGGACACCGGGGAGGGGTCTGGGGCGCGTCCAGACGACCAACAGGCAGCTGGGGATGGACACCCCCATCCCCTCCCCACCCGCTGCCCCCAAAGTCACCAGCTTCCTGGCCTCGCGGGGCCACAGACACCAGAGGCAGCGCAAAACCCAGGAGGCCCTCCTGTCCGGTGCGGTGCGGTGCGGGGGCTGCAGAGTCCGGCAGGAGAGGCGGGGGAGCCACGCACCCGCTCAGCCTCGTCCCCCTTCTCCCCTCTTCCTCCTCCTCCTCCTCCTCTTGCAAGTCTCCCCCGTGTGTTTGTCTGTTTTGAGTCTCAAGAGTTCACAGAGCGAGAAGGGAGGGCGAGTTCAGGGGGTCGGAAGGCTGGTCGCTGCCGCTGGTGCGATGGGCGCTGGCGAACGCGGAGACCTCCGGGCAGGTGAGGACAAACGAAGAAGTGTACGAAGGGTTAACAACGGGGAAGGGGTCGCCGAGGACTTGGACTTCACTGTGTGTAAAGAGAGAAGCTGTCAGGTTGGGGGGTGCGTCCTGGCCGGTCTGGAAGGGCAGGGGCGGTGGTGGCGGGGGCGGCAGCAGCCAGCCGAAACCATCTTCCTTAGCGGGCGCTGGCCCCGGCAAATCTCTCACCTCCGCCAGCGGGCCGGGGCCCGGCCCCTCTTCGTAGGGGATCTTGCAGCCCGGTTTGTGGGCCACCAGCACAAACTCCAGGCGCTCCTTCTCCTTTTGGAGCTCGGCGATCTCTGACTCCAGCTCCGCCTTTTCCTCCTCCAGCTGATCTGTCTCCTGAGCCCCCAGGTCATGCAGAAGAGGGAGGAAGGAGAAGAGAAAGACCATGAGCCAAGAGAGAAGGAGGGTGGTGGCTGGAGCCGTGAAGCCCTGTCCCTTGGACTTGCTGCTGCGAAGGCCCAGGGCTCGAAGGCAGCTCTGGCTGAGAGGACAGGCCCCCTGAGGTGGGGGTCCTGGTGCTGTGGAACCCGGGGCCAGGGGCTTTTGCCTTTTAGGAGCCTCAGTTTCCCCATCTGCCCAGTGGGTGGTGGGGCGGCGGCCAGGCGCACATGGGAGTGTCTGGTTTGTTGAGTGAATGAACGGTGGTTATGTTTGTCTTGCTACCTCTGTTGGCCAGTCTCCTCTGACCCCCCAGGAATGGACAGACTCTCCCCGGTTCCTCTAGGATCAGCAGGTCACACTGCCAGCCCAAAGCAGGACACTCTCTGGTCGAGGGAGGACGTTACAGGGGAGGGGGACTGCTGGATGCCACCAGCCCACAGTCTAAGAGCTATGCGGGGCTGGGGTGGGTAGTGGGGCATTGACATCGGACAGGAGGAGTTCAATTCACAGACTCTCTGAGATCTTAAAGCTAGAAGGGACCTGGGAGACCTGACGAGGGGTGGAAGAGATGGAGAAACTGAGGCAAAACGGGTTATTGCTTGCCCAAGACCAAAGGGGAGGAATGCCTACAGTTCCCTCTATTCAAGTTCCATCATATGCCACCTCGGCAAGAAGTGAAGGCCAGGAG
>NW_005356575.1:71001-83844 GCF_000412655.1 Myotis brandtii
GGGCGAGGGGTGGGGGGGGTCATAGACCTGGGCGAGTGGCCAGGGGTTGACCTGAGTATGTGAGGGTCTGGGTGTGTGCACAGGGGCCCCTATCTGGCCTCCCCTATACCTAGTTTCATATGTGGAAGCTCTGGTTCTCAGCCCAGGATAAGGGCAGGTGGGGGTGACAGAGGGTGGGGAAAGAGCCCCCCTTCAGCGTCCCCTCACCCCCCCCAAAATCAGGGGCCATCCTCACCGCCTGGAGTCGGTCAGTCAGCTCCCTCCGACGGTTCCTGCATTTAGCTGCTGCCAGTTTGTTCCTTTCCCGGCGCACCCTTCGCTTCTCCTCCTCCTCCGGGGTAAGCTGAGTAGGGGAGATAAAGGTCATGAGGTTTGGGAACATGGTGCACCTCCTCCACCCACCCTAAACCTCCTCTTCTTCCAGAACCCCCAGGAGCCAGCAAAGCACCCGCCGGTCCTCACCAGCTGTGGCCAGGACTATGGGGTTCCTGCGGCACTGAGGCCTTGGTGGCCCCTCACCCCAATATGAGAAAGTTCCTGCCTCTCTTGTCTCCTCTCCCCAGATGAAGTTCTGATGCCTCTTACTCACCGTCTCCTCTCGGGGTCTCCTAGGCCGGGCTCGGGATGGGCGGGCAGGCCCAGGTCCACTGGTGGTCCCGCTGGTGGAAGGCCCACCGCTGCCACTGGCTCCGCCACTGCTGTAGCCACTGATGCCTGGCGTGGAGTAACTGGTTCCAGGCATGTCATAGGGGTCGACGGCTGGGGGCTGGGAGCCCAGGGGCTGTCCCTGGGACTGAGCCATGGAAGAGATGAGGGTGGGTTGCACGAGCCACTGGAGGTCCTGGCTGGTTGTGATCGCGGTGACCGTGGGCACGAAGGAACTGGGCATTTCCCCAAGACCGGCGCACTCCTACGGGGTGACACATACACACACAGGCGTAGACACACAAACAGAGACACCGACACACACAGACCCAGCACACATATACACACCGACCCCGTGAGTGAGCACAGGGTGAGCGGGTGTGGATGTGTGTGTCACAGGCAAAAAGCCACAACACCCACCCTTCCACTACACCGTGACGCAGTGGTTAATGAGAGGATCTCTGCTCAACTGGCTTCTACCTCCTCCTTCTTCCTCGGGGAAAGGTTGCACGGTTCCAGCGGGTGGTGAATCACACCCCGAGTTGGTGACTCTTAGGTGTGGGGGGGTGGGGAGAAGGCTGGACACAGCCGGGTGACAGAAGCCCCGGAGAGAGTCACAGCCACACACACAGCCACTACACCCCACCCCCACCCCAGAGGCAAGGGGAGGGAGAGGGAGAGGCCTTAGGCCAAGCCTTCCTCTACACTCGTGCACATACACACACCCCTCTGGATGCGAGCATGAGCTGTTGGAGGGTCCGTGAGACCCCCCCTTGCGCAGGGGCGGGGGTCCCGGCTAAAAGGGTGTTGGGAGATGGGCCTAGGAGTTCAGAACAACGTTTCAAGTAATTGTCTCTCCCCAGAGTGAGGCTGACAGTGACAGGTTACGATGGACGCCCAGGTAGGGAAAAATGACAACCCGTGCTCCCCCGGACTGTCGCGGAGAGGGAAGGGCATGGGTCCCGAGCCCCCAAACCCCTGCAGCGCTCATCTCCCCAATCCCCAAACGGTAGCCTAGAACTGCTCGCAACGCTAACTACTCTCCCAGGGGGCGTGGTGAGGGACGGGCTGGCCCGCTGGCCAATCAGCGCCCTGGAAGCCCAGAGGGGGCGGGGCTCCTGGAGACCACCTGGCTGCTGCTCCCAGAGTTAGCGGTTCTAGTCCTGTCTTTGGACACCTCGGAGGGACCGGGAGTCCGGAGCAGAGGGAGATAGAGTGTGCCTGTGCCTGGAGAAGATATGCCGGCCACCATATCTCCCGAAGAAACCCCTGCCTACCAACAGACATTCCCTGCCCCTGAGAGCGGAGGGACCGGATCCGCGGCCGGTCCTCGCAGACCCATCGTGTCGCAGAGGGTTGCTCCTGTCGCGACACGATCCCCTCGCTCCGCTGCTAGAGGCCCGTCAAAGAGACCGGAGCGCCGAGAAACCCAGGGTTCCAAGGACGGAGTGGGAAGGGAACGGCACCATACAAATAGGAAGGGAAAGTTGATTGGCTAACGCTCGCGGCGCGGCGACCAATCGGAACGCCGAGCTGCTCCCTCCCTAGCAACGTGGCCCTGCCGTTCCAAAATAGAACGCTCCCGGGACGTCAGGGGCGGGGCGGACGGAGGGGGCGCCGCGCGCCGTGCGTGCCTCGCGTCAGACGGAGGGTTCCAGCACGTCAGCCGTTACGCACGGGTCCCCGTTACGTCTCTACGCAGGAGGCGGAGGCAGTGCAGCCGCGATTTCGGCCCACCTTCCCGCTGCATCGGGAGCTACAGCGCCCGAGTGGGCGCTCCAATGGAAGAGGTAAAGGGAGGGGGCTGCTGGAAGCTTCCCCGGGATTTCCCCCACCTGCCTAACCGCGCTAGAGGGGGGACCTGGGTCGGGGACGGTCCCGGAGCCCCCTAAAAGTCCTCAGTCCTGCTGCCGCAGACCACGCGTTTCACTAAACTGCACATTCTTCTCACAAAGCTTACCCCTCTGCGTTCCCTCCCTGCGCTTCGCTTACACGACCAACAAGTCCCGACTCTGCAGTTTGCAAAGTGCGCTGTGAGTCTATGCCCTAGCAGATCCCGGGTTTTGACGCGTCTTTATTTGGGGTGGGGAGATTGCTCGTTCCACCCTTGCCTAAAAAATAAAAATGATTTAAAAAAAATGAAACCTCACAAAGCAGTACCCCAACTCATTAGAACTTACCTGGGAGGCGCTGGCGGTGGGTGGGCTGCCAAAGGAGTCCACCGAAGACAGGTACTGAGACTCGGCAGAGGGTGAGGAGCTGCACCTGGAGCCGGAGTCGTAGTCTCCGGGGAAAGCCTGAAACATTTCCCTGGGCACAGGGGGGGCCCTGTGACCACGCTGAGGTCGCCGGGAAGCCAAGGCTATGGCCGGGTGGGGGACGAAAGGTGCGAGTCCGGGGTGAGCCGAGCGCGTCCCCAAAGTGCGCTGTCCGGGGAACCTCGGGGTGGGGGGCAGCGTCCCGTTCCAACAACGGCAAAGTTTCGGTGCAATTCCTCTGCGGTGCTCAGGCCCCCACAAGATGCCGCTGTGCCGCCTGAAAGTCCAGGCTCCGTAGGACCCAGTGGCGTGGGGTCGTGCGGTCGGGGGGATCGCTCCCCCAGAGGCGGAAAGCGCTGTCCCGCTGTATAGAATCTGCTTCAGGTGCTGTCTCCTCCACGCGTCCGGCGGGTCCCCCAAGGGAAAGGGAGTAATAAAGAGGACGAAAAAAAGTAAGTGGGTCCTCCAAAGTAAAATGTAGAATTATCCAGAAGAATCCTTCCAAAAACTTTCCGGAAGAAAAAAATAATAAACAGAATTCCGCAGCCCCAACAACCACAACAATCAAGTCCCCAAGTCCCAGCTCCGCGTGTCCCAGTGGTGGCCGTAGCTCTCAGTCTTATGAATGACCCCCAAAGCCGCCAGCCTGTATTTATATGCCTGGACCCGCCTCCCTGCTTACGTCACCCGCCCCTCTTTCTGAAAACTTCCCCAGATTTCTGGCCCCGCTGTACCGAACCCCGCGCCGCCCGGCGGGAGGGTGCCCTGTCTTCCATCTGGTCACCTGCAACACCTTCGCGGCCCCGGGGGGTCTCGGGGGCTGCGCTCCAGGGCATTCGGCAGGAGGGGATCCCGGCCCCGCCTCCCCGAGTTCCTGTGACGCAATTAACCATATAAGGAGCTCGGCCGGCTAGGCAGAGTGTTTGTTTGGTAACCTAGCAATTACGTCAGAGGGAATCCCTCGCTCGCTGGCGAGCACTCCCGGCGCGCTTGCGGAACCCATTCGCGCCTGCGCAGGGCCGCGTCGCCCCGGGGGCTGGTATTAATAGGCTCTTAGACTATTTGGGGAAGGTCCCGGGGAAGACCCTGGCGGGGGAGACCCCTCCTCTCTGGCAGCTCCTCACAATTTTCCCCGCGGTGCAGCGCCCCCCACTCCAGAGGAAGGTCAGATCTCCAAAAGTAGACCCTGGCTAGAGTCCTGGAGTCCCGAGCCGGGTGGGAGGGGCTGGGGTTCTCCAGGTGAAAGTGGAGGTGGGGTGGGGTGGAGTCCCGAAGTTCTGCGCAGCTTCTGCCCTGCCCTGTGAGCTTGGGAAATGTTTTCCCTCTTTGAGCTTCAGCTTTAGTTTTTTCAGCTTGGACGAAGGATGTGGGTCTTGGACACCACTGGCCCCCCAGGTCCACAGTTTGGGAGGTATGCAGGTTTGGAGGGGATGGGTAATGACACAAGGTGACACGCCTCTGCTGATGGTGTTGGTAACCTCTAAGTCTCCATTTATTATCCATAGACAGTAAGAATGTGTGTGTGGGAATAATAATAATAATAATAATAGTGATTGATGTTATGTATTCAACAATAACCAAGTGCCAGCTTCTATACTAAGACTTTCAATACAAGATTTGTAATCCTTAAAACAACTTTTGAGGGTTTAGGAAGGAAAATCTTCGTTTGGTAAAAGAGGAAAATGATACTTGGAGGGGTTAAATAACTTTCCCAAGGTTCCATCGGAAGAGTCAAACTCAAAACTGTCAAACGCCAGAATTCCTACCCTCTTCCTGGTTTCTGAGAGCTGCTTGGTTCAGTGAAATTCCCTGAAAAGCCCTAAGTGTTGGGATTGTTTAAGTGACAATTCCAGTCGTCCAGAGCTGTAAGCCTTGCAAATCCAGCCCTGTCTGCTCACAGTGTCCACTATGGTAACCGGGCTCAGAGGGGGAAAGCTGCTCACCTGAGGCCACCCAGTTAGGAACTGGGGTTCGGTAGTCTAATCCGGATATTTTGGAAGCCACAGGCCCAACTCATAAGCACCCACTGGAAAGGGTCCCACCAGCGGCTTCACAATTCTGAGATCCTGGCACTTCCCTCCAAGTGCCAAGCCCGGGCCTGGCGCAGCCCTGGGCTCAGAGGGAGAGTCGCTTTAAAATTGTCGAACCCCACAGGCCCAGAGAAGGGGAGGGTTTGGCTCTGGGCCACACAGCACATCTCAGGCAGAGCAGGAGGGTTGGTCCCTGATTCCCAGGAGAGTTTTGATTCTCTGCTCAGTAGTGGGGAGCGGGAGGGAGATGTGGAAGGCTGGACGGACACTGGGGGCAATATGGGAAGGTGGATGCTGCCAGACAAAAGCCCAGCCTCAAGACTGACCTCTGCCTCGTCCCCCCACGCCTCCTCTGTCTGCTGCCAATCTGGAAGTAGGGACAGGGACTAGGAAATGACACACCAACCACCAGCAGGCAGTGACTCGGCCCCAGCATCAGACATGGAGTGACCCCTCAATCCCCTGTCCCATCATGGCCCCTCATCTCCCTTCCCCCGGAATAAAGGAGACACACAAATACCTAGCCTGGCTACCCAAAGACGGTTGCCCAACATGGGTGGCCCACACAGCCACACAGCCACTGGTATCTACTCTCAGGGTCACACTGGGGCATTCAGGCATTCACCCACAATCAGCAACACACAGGGCCACACGGAAAAAACAGCTTTATTACACACACCTGTACATAGAAACACACACCATCACATGGTTACCAACACACGTGACACACACTCATGACAGGTACACCTTCCCTACAGGTGCTCATGGATGTTCTTCACTCAACAATAACAAGGGCTAATTCTTATTTAATTCTCACCACACTCCTATGAGGTAGGAATGATCGTTTTACAGGCAAAGGAATGGGAGGCCCAGAGAGTGGAAGTCACTTGCCTAGAGTCACACAGCGAATGAGGGGCGGCGCTGGGGTAAAAATGAAGCATGTGGGCTTCAGAGGCTGTAATTTTAATGATCGTTGAGTGAGTTATGATGTCAATATAGGTGCATGCAGATGGTCACACGAATGTGGACTCTGCGTGTTTGCCCCCCAAGAGGCAGACCCAGAGTCTAGGCAGCCTGAGCTTACGTTCTGGCCCTTCCAGTTAGTGGCCGGATGAACTTGAGCTAGTGATGTCTGGAAGTGTTTCCTCACCTGGCAATGAGAACAAAATAGTGCCCAGATCTTGGGGCTGGTGGGAAGATTACGTAAATATCAATAAAGCTCCCAGAACACACCTGGCACATTGTAGGGATTTGTTTTATTATCAAAACCAAGCCACTGTGCCCGGCCCGAGTGGCTCGGTTGGCGGAGTGTTGTCCTGTGCACCGAAAGGTAGCTGGTTCAGTCCCCCATCAGGGCACATACCTGGGTTGTGGGTCCAGTCCCAGGTTAGGGCACTTGCGGAGGGCAGCCAATCGATGTTTCTCTGTCACACATTTTCTCTCTCACATTGATGTTTCTCTCTCTCTCTCTCCCTTCCTCTCTCTGAGCATGTCCTCAGGTGAGGATTAAAAAAAGGAAAGTTAAAAACAAAGCCACCCTAACCTTTTCAGACATAGAGCCTCCTAGAGACGTCATGGGAAGCAGAGAAACACAATCGCATTGTAACTTTCACAGGCCCCTGGCACTGTTACCTTGGTGGGCCTCTTCCTAAAAAAATTTTTTTTAAATTATATTTCACAACTGCATTGATATAAAGACAAATAACATTATATATTAAAGCACTTTCTTTTCCCCTAGACGTTTAGTGTTTCCTTCAGATTTTAAAAGAAATCAAACATTTTCATGGGCCCCTAAGATTGTCATGGGCCCTAGCATAGTGCCTACTGTGTGCAAGGGAAAAGTTGGCATTGGACACACTCTCTCTCTTTCTCAAACACACACACAGACATGCACACCCACCCACCCACAGAGCATGGGGTGAGCAAAGCAAGTCTTTCTCTCTGGGGCTCACTTTGGGGGGGCTTCCAGGAGGAGGAGACCTTGAGTAAAGGAGAGAGGGCAGAACCCCTGGCTCTCGGTGTGGAGCAGGCAAGGAGAACCCCGAGGCTTCTGCCCCACAGGTGAGAGGCGGGTGACAGTGCTCAGCACATCCTGTAAAGAGCCCTGGGCCAACTTTGCCAAAGGCAGGCCTCCGCCTGTCCTTCCGCCCTTTGGCAAAATCGCTGCTACACCATTTCTCAGTTTCCCCATCCAGAGAGCAAGAAGGCTAGAGGACTGTGGGCTCTGAAACTTAATAATAAAAATGAAGAGGAGGGACCTCTGAAAGCAAACACGTAGTCCGCTGTGCTCAGTGCTTTCACACACACGTTGTCAGTAGATTCTCACCACACCTGCCCCATAAATGGGTTATTACCCCCATGGTACCGAGAAGGAAACTGAGGCACGAGGAGGGTAAGCTCAAGAGCAGTGCTGCTCAGCTGTGAAGGTGATCATGGCTCACCTGGGGATCTGGTTAAACTGCAGGTCTGGTGTAGTCTGTTGTTTCCAGCAAGCCCCTGGGTGATGCCACGGCTTTGGCTCTGAGAGAAAGGTCTGTGAGCGTTTCTAAGGCATTGAGAGGAGGGAGGTTTGCGAATGTCATCACTGTGACCTCAGTGAGGGTAGGACCAGTCTGATTAATAGTAACTACTGGCTCCTCACTGCCCAGCATTGAACAGTGTTACTGGCTGGCTGGGCCAGCTCCCAGTGAGCAATCCTGGAAGCTTCCTGGAGGGGGTGTCTGTGGCGTGTCAGGAAAGCAGAATGGTCCACATTGGGGACTCTTAGCTTGACCTGGCCAATACGCTGGCATTCTGCATTGAAACTCCTCACTCACCAAGGCCCACAGGCCTGGCACATCCTGGCCAGTGCTGACCACCCAGGCTCACCTCTCCCAACTCTTCCTCAGCGTTCCAGATGCCATGGTGTCTCTCCTTCGTCTCCAGATCTTTCTGTGTGCTCTTCCCTCTACCTGGAACACTCTTCCTTTTGCTTCCTCTGGCTCAAACGCTCTTCCTCCAGGGCTCAGCTCCAATAGCCCTTCCTCCCAAAGTCCCTTGATCCCCAAGCTGGGTCAGTTCCCAGGTTCCCCTCCCAGCTCTGCCTGTCTGGGTTCATCACTGGGAACAGGTCTGTCTCCCCCACGGGGCTGAAGCTGTCCTAGTCACTGCCACGTCCCTAGCAAAGTGCCGGGCACCCAGTAGGTGCTCAATAAACAGTTGTTGGTTAAATAAATCTTCATTCACTCATTTATTTACTAATTTTTGTTAATCCTCACTCAAGGATTTACTTATTTATTTTTAAATCCTCACCCGAGAATATTTTTCCATTGATTTTTAGAAAGAATGGAAAAGAGAGAGAAAGACATCGATTGGTGCCTCCTGCACAAACCCCGACCAAGGCCCAGGCTGGGAAGGAGCTTGCAACCGAGGTATGTGCCCTTGTTGGGAATTGAACCTGGGACCCTTTGCTCCGCAGGCTAATGCTCTATCCACGGACCCAAATCAATTAGGGCTCATTTATTCTTTCATAAACTCTGATAGACTGTCTCAGACAGAAACCTATCTGGACCTCTCTGGTCGCTTGCTGTCACAGTGATTGAAAGGGGAAAGATGCTATAGACCAGGCAGGGAGGCTGTGCATGGGTGTTGGGGCCTGGCCCCAGGTGTTGATGAGCAGCCCGCCTGCCTGTTCTTTCTGCCTGTTCCCAAGGAGGAAATGAGCTGAGTTGGAGATGGAGGGTCTTCCCAGGGGTGGAATAGGGTGGGATGGACATTGTCAGGGGTGGGAAGAAAAAGGCTTGTTTATGGAATCCAAATGAGGGAAGAAGAAAGTCAGATGCAAACACAGATGTACACCCACACACCTTGCTTTCACCTTTGTCTGCACCTACACACAGATAAGTGAACATTCAATTGCACATACTGTTGTGCATACACATCACAGGTGTACGCACACCACACCCACACATATACCAACAGGCACACATCTTTGTCTACACAGACACACAACTCTGCACACAACTGGAAGAGCTAGGCACCCCCACTGCCACATTGAGAACCCCAGAGCTGTGGACTCCTAGAATTTCTTAAGTATCTACATTTGTGCAGAGGTCCACCCACAGTCGAATGGGCATGAAGAGCCTTCACAGACTTGCTCAGCTCAGTGCAGCTGGAGCAAGCCTGGAGGGCTTCCTGGTGGAGGTGGTTCTGGCCAACCATTGTAGAGTCCTGAAAAATTTTAGATAAGCAGGGAATCCCCAAGAGCACTCTTTCCCTAACGTAGACATGCAAGACCAAAGAAGTAGAAGCAGGAGAGACTGTGGGATGCTAAGTGGAAGGACCAGACCAAGGTGGTGAGGATAACTGTTTTGGAGATCTTTCCAGCTGGATTTAGGATGAAATAAAATGTGTTGTATTAACAATATAGCTGAACAGTCATTTGAGAAAACTAACCATGGGCCAGGTGTACAAATCTATATTTCTCGTTTAGCCTTTCCAATAACACTGCCTATAAGGAGGGTACCAGCTGTGTAACCCTGGGCAAGTTAACTTCTCTGAGCCTCAATTTCCTCATCTATAAAGTGGGAATAATAACAGCATCTTCCTCCTAGCATTGTTTTGAGGGATAAATGAATTTACGTGTAAAATGCCTAGAGTGGTGCTTGGCAGAAAGTATGTCCCTTGTTAAGTGTAAGCGATTAGAGCAGCAATGATTTCTGTTGCCGCCACTCAATAGAGTAGGAAACCGAGGCGGGAGCCCTTAGGGAATTTGTCCACCTGTAGGCTGCTAAGGAGTGAGGCCGTGGTGCCAACCCAGGCAGTGAGGCAACGGAGTCCTGGGGTGGATGGAGGCAGGGCCTCCCCACTCTGAGGTTCTAAGTGTGCGTGTGTGCCTGCATGCGCGCACTGTATGGTGATTCCGTTGTTCCCCCACCCCGTGGTTCTCTGCGCAATCACCCAGACCCCATCCCACCCCCAGCAGGTCATAGCCACTGCCCACAACCCGCAGCCTCCCGGCCACACCCACAAGGGCTTCCTCCCCTCCGCCAGGGGCCTCCCTAACGGCTTTCCTCCCCACACTCTCCTTATTGCACCTTGAAGGCCCTGCGGCTGGGTGGTCTCAGCGGTAGCCACCGGGTTCCTGACTCAGGCCCCCTGCCCTCTCGCTGACCCTGACGCGGCCTGCCCAGCCCGGCAGCCAGACGGCCACGCGGGGGTGTCGTGGGGGGAGGGAGGGCCACAGCCGGCCACGTGCCCCTACTGCTGTGGCCGAATTCTGCCTGTGATTCAGTTCGCTTGTCTGGGCCGCCGGGGTGCCCTGACCGGATGATGTCAGCGGCCAGGTATGCGGCCGGGGTTTCTCCGAGGTGACTCAGACGCCTGAGCTACCCTCTCTATCCTGCAGACACGGGCTGGGCGGATGTCCAGGGCAGGCGGCGGTCTGGCCACCTGATGCTCCCTTGCTCCCTTCCCAGCCCCCTCCACACCCTGCACAGCCCTAAACAGTGGGAACAGAGGGCTGGGGACTGACGGGAGGCGGGCCCCAGAGGCTAGGGTCCCGTGTTTGCCATGGCAGCCCACCAGGCCCTCCCCACCTCCCCCAAAATCAGGACTCACAGGTTGTTGTGGAATGAAATTCACTCATTCATTTATTCAATCAGCTATTCAAACACATTTACTCAGCACCTCCTCTGTGTCAGGCACTGTAGACAGTGGGGACAGGCAGAAATCCCTCAGGAGGACCCATCAGTCTGTACACTGCGTTATTACTATTGCTATTGTTACCTGTGCCTCAAATCCTTCCAGCCTGTAAGACTCAGACTGGTTTCTGTTCCTCTCCAGTGATGGCGAACCCTTTGAGCTCGGCGTGTCAGCATTTTGAAAAACCCTAACTTAACTCTGG
Organism: Myotis brandtii; assembly: GCF_000412655.1. Classification (NCBI taxonomy): domain Eukaryota; kingdom Metazoa; phylum Chordata; class Mammalia; order Chiroptera; family Vespertilionidae; genus Myotis; species Myotis brandtii. The sequence continues at coordinate 81,819 of NW_005356575.1, forward strand.
TGCCGTGTCACATATAGAAATTTTTTGATATTTGCAACCATAGTAAAACAAAGACTTATATTTTTGATATTTATTTTATATATTTAAATGCCATTTAACAAAGAAAAATCAACCAAAAAAAATGAGTTCGCGTGTCACCTCTGACACGCGTGTCATAGGTTCGCCATCACTGCTCTAGGCAGCTCTCCAAACAGCCCCAGCATCTTTTCATCCTTAGCCCCAAGACAGTCCTTTGAGGTAGTCCTTCCTGGAATTTGACCTTCAACCAGGCTGCTTCAGCACCTGCTTTTTCTCCTCTTTTTGACTTTCAGAACCTCCAGTCCCATCCAATGAGTTGAACCTCCCTCCACCCCCAAACTGCACCCCTAGTCTGCCTTCGCCAAAACCTGAGCAGCACCCTGACTGTAACGGCTGGGCCTTGTAGACACTGCGTGCTCACGGCGTACTTACACCAGGGTCTAGACTTCCAGACACGCCTGCATTTGGTCACAGCCACCCTGGAGGAGGCCTGTTAGCATGCCCATTCTATAGAAAGGAAACTGAGACCCAGAAGTAGGTGGGTACTCATTAGCTCAGGACCCCACAGCTGACACCTGAATCCATAACTTGAGTTCTGGACAAATGCATACAGGGGCATACAAAGAGGAATTAAGAATACTTCTAACAATCAGAAGTATGATTTTGTAACTGTTTATTTTGTGCCAGGGACTTCTAAATGCCCCCTATATGAACTCATTCCGTCCCCATAACAGTCCCGTGAGTGGGTACAATTATTATCCCCATTTGACAGGTGAGAAAACTGAGGTACAGAGAGTTCCTAATGTGAATACAGAGATAACCACACAGTTCAAGTCCACAGATATTGGCTGAAGCCCTGCAATGTGTCACAGGAGCTGAAATGTGAGGCAGGAGCTGAAATGAGAGCTACACAGATGGACACAGCTATCATGACCCTCCTGTGTTTAGAAAGGCACACACGCAGGAGACCATCACCCAGAAACATAGAACCATCCACAGTTACACAGATGTGGGCACTAGACCTGGACACACACGAGTCATTGATTCATTTACTCAACAAATAATTACTGAGTACCTACTGTGTGCAGGGTGGTGCTGGGAACCACAATAGCCCTGGGCCCTGTCCTCAAGGGGCACAGAGTCCAGTGGGGGAGACAGACAGTAAACAAATATAGAATTAGAAAGTGTGATAAATGCTGTACTTGTGATAAAAAGAAAACTCAGAGATATTGTGCTGACAAACACAGATACCTGAAAAGTTGCACACAGAGACTCACAACTACACATACACACATAGCCAGCAGGTCTTCAAATACCCATACATCCAGACGCACAAATGCAAACTTGGGAAACCACCTCTTCAGTCCGGCAGTTGCTCTCTCACACAAAGGAAGCCCTCATGATCATGCTCTCACAGGAAATACCAGATGTGCACACTGTCGCTAGAGTCACTCCCCTATGGCCACATCCATTCACACTGTCACACACCCAATTTCTTCTCTCTGCTTGGAGATTCGCCCAAGCCCTGATCGCATGAAGCTACTGGATGGAGGTGGTGGGGGTGTGTATTGGGGATGAGTTATTAGAACCTCCCAGCTGTGGACAGCTTCCCGGACACAGGATGGAAGGACTGCGGGCTGCCTTGTCTGATGAAAGAGGCTCCAGAAAGACAGACAAGAGAACCGAGGGCAGCGGGGAAAGGAACAGGAGTGGCTCCGAGTGTGTGTGTGGGTACAGGTTGTTCACCGTGCGTCTGTCTGCACTGGTTGGGACCCCAATCGCATCCGGGAGTCTGAGGCAAAAACGACAGGCCAGAGAATTGTTCTTAGTCTGTTTTGGTTGTTATTCTTTGGGGGAATATGAGACAGGCGCGGCGCGGGAGATGCCGGACAGACATGCCGGGGAGGAGGGGGCGCAGACCGACAGATACCCAAGCGGAGGCGGTCCGGGGTCAGACAGGAGGAGCGGGTGACAAACAGACGGCGGCTGTCTAAAGGGAAACCGGCAA